>NC_138318.1:39012500-39412500 GCF_965601325.2 Salmo salar | reverse complement strand
CACAGGGTACCAGTACTGAGTCTATATACACGGAGTACCAGTACTGAGTCTATATACACGGGGTCCCAGTACTGAGTCTATATACACGGGGTCCCAGTACTGAGTCTATATACACGGGGTCCCAGTACTGAGGCTATATACACGGGGTCCCAGTACTGAGTCTATATACACGGGGTCCCAGTACTGAGTCTATATACACGGGGTCCCAGTACTGAGTCTATATACACGGGGTCCCAGCACTGAGTCTATATACACGGGGTCCCAGTACTGAGTCTATATACACGGGGTACCAGTACTGAGTCTATATACACGGGGTCCCAGTACTGAGTCTATATACACGGGGTCCCAGTACTGAGTCTATATACACGGGGTCCCAGCACTGAGTCTATATACACGGGGTCCCAGTACTGAGTCTATATACACGGGGTCCCAGTACTGAGTCTATATACACGGGGTACCAGTACTGAGTCTATATACACGGGGTACCAGTCCTGAGTCCATGTGCAGGGGTACGAGGTAATAACTTGGCTATATACCTGGGTTCCCAGTACTGAGTCCATGTGCAGGGGTATGAGGTAATAACTTGGCTATATACCTGGGGTACCAGTACTGAGTCCATGTGCAGGGGTATGAGGTAATAACTTGGCTATATACCTGGGGTACCAGTACTGAGTCCATGTGCAGGGGTATGAGGTAATAACTTGGCTATATACCTGGGGTACCAGTACTGAGTCCATGTGCAGGGGTATGAGGTAATAGAGGTAGATATGTACGTATACAGTGCATTCAGAAAGTATTCAGACCTCT
This sequence comes from Salmo salar, assembly GCF_965601325.2. Lineage (NCBI taxonomy): Eukaryota > Metazoa > Chordata > Actinopteri > Salmoniformes > Salmonidae > Salmo > Salmo salar. Next base: position 39,411,693 of record NC_138318.1, on the reverse strand, counting down.
TCACCTTTTCCACTTTTTGTTACGTTACAGCGTTTTTCTAAAATTGATTCAGTTGTTTATTTTCCCTCATCAATCCACTGTGTGTATCCCATAATGAAAAAGAGAAAACAGGTTTTTAGACATTTTTGTAAATTTCATAAAACATTTTTTTTTTTTTTTAATATCACATTTACAAAGGTATTCAGAGACAGAAGAACAGTTGTTCTTAACTGACTTGCCTAGTTAATTAAAGGTAAAAAATAAACATAAAAAATACAATTATAATTAAAAATAATAATAATAATAATTCATAAATATTTTTTTTAAAGATGGAGGTGAAACTAGAGAGGGTAACTATTCAGACCCTTTACTCAGTACTTTGTTGAAGCACTTTTGACAGTGATTACAGCCTCAAGTCTTCTTGGGTCTGATGCTACAAGCTTGGCACACCTGTATTTGGGGAGTTTCTCCCAATCTTCTGTTCAGATCCTCAAATCAAAATCAAAATGAAATCAAACTTTATTTGTCACATGCGCCGAATACAACAACTGTAGACTTTACCGTGAAATGCTTACTTACAAGCCCTTAACCAACAGTGCAGTTCAAGAAGAGTTAAGAACATATTTACAGAATAAACTAAAGTAAAACATTTTTTAAAGTAACACAATAAAATTGTACATGTTAGTTCAGGTAATTTGTACACGTAGGTCGAAATCATGTCCAATCAATTGAATTTACCACAGGTGGACTCCAATCAAGTTGTAGAAACATCTCAAGGATGTTCAATGGAAACAGGATGCACCTGAGCTCAATTTAGAGTCTCATAGCAAAGGATCTGAATACTTATGTAAATAAGATATTTCTGTTTTTTATTTTTAATACATTTGCAAAAATCTCTAAAAACCTGTTTTCGCTTTGTCATTATGGGGTTTTGGTTGATTGATGAGGGAAAAACTGTATTTAATACATTTTAGAATAAGGCTGTAACGTAACAAAATGTGGAAAAAGGGAAGGGGTCTGAATACTTTTCCAAATGCACTGTCCTTATTAAAAGAAGGAATAAAGTGATAGATAATAAACAGCAGCACCCACGAGACAAAAAAAGGGTCAATGAAGATGGTCCGCGTAGCTATTTTATTTTTTATATATAAAATAAATATACAGTTATAGTATAACTTCAAGTTATATACAGTACCAGTCAAAGGTTTGGACACACCTACTCATTCAAGGATTTTTTCTTAATTTTTTACTATTTTCTACATTGTAGAAAAATATTGAAGACGTTAAAACTATCCAATAACACATTGAATCATGTAGTAACCAAAAAAGTGTTTAACAAAAAAATATATATATTTTACAAAGAAACCCTTATTTTAGTAGAGACCCTTTGCCTGAGAGCTTTGCACACTCTTGGCATTCTCTCAATCAGCTTCACCTGGAATGCTTTTCTAACAGTCTTGAAGGAGTTCCCACATATGCTGAGCACTTACTGGCTGCTTTTCCTTCACTCTGCTGTCCAACTCATGCCAAACCATCTCAATTGGGTTGAGGTCTGGTGATTGTGGAGGCCAGGTCACCTGATGCAGCACTCCATCACTCTCCTTCCTGTTCAAATAGCCCTTACACAGCCTGGAGGTGTGTTGGGTCATTGTACTGTTGAAATACAAATGATAGTCCCACTAAGCGCAAACCAGATGGGATGGTGTATTGCCGCAGAATGCTGTGGTAGCCATGCTGGTTAAGTGTGCCTTGAATTCTAAAAAAAATCACTGACAGTGTCACCAGCCAAGCACCCCCACATCATCACACCTCCTCCATGCTTCACGGTGGGAACCACACATGCGGAGATCATCCGTTGACGCAGAGTAGGCGTCTCACAAAGACACGGCGGTTGGAACCAAAAATCTCAAATTTGGACTAATCAGACCAAAGGACAGATTTCCACCAGTCTAATGTCCATTGCTCGTGTATCTTGGCCTAAGCAAGTCTCTTCTTCTTGTTAGTGTCCTTTAGTAGTGGTTTCTTTGCAGCAATCCGACCATGAAGGCCTGATTCACTGGGTCTCCTCTGAACAGTTGATGTTGAGATGTGTCTGTTACTTGAACTCTGTGAAGCATTTATTTGTGCTGCAATCTGAGGTGCAGTTAACTCTAATGAACTTATCCTCTGCAGCAGAGGTAACTCTGGGTCTTCCTTTCCTGTGGTGGTCCTCATGAGAGACAGTTTCATCATAGCACTTGATGGTTTTTGCGACTGCACCTGAAGAAACTTTCCGGATTTACTGACCTTCATGTCTTGAAGTAATGATGGACTGTCATTTCTCTTTCCTTATTTGAGCTGTTCTTGCCATAATATGGACTTGGACTTTTCCCAAATAAGGCTTCTGTATACCACCCCTACCTTGTCACAACACAACTGATTGGCTCAAATGCATTAAGAAGGAAAGAAATTCCACAAATTAACTTTTAACAAGGCACACCTGTTTAATGAAATGCATTCCAGGTGATTACCTCATGGAGCTGGTTGAGAAAATACCAAGAGTGTGCAAAGCTGTCATCAAGGCAAAGGGTGGCTACTTTGAAGAATCTCAAATATAAAATATATGTTTAACACTTTTTTGGTTACTACAAGATTCCATATGTGTTATTTCATAGTTTTAATGTATTCACTATTATTCTACAATGTAGAAAATAGTAAAAATAAAGAAAAACCCTTGAATGAGTAGGTGTTCTAAAACTTTTGACTGGTAATGTATATATATTTGTTTTTATATTTTCCTTTATTATTTTCCCCTAACCCTACCACCCCTCCCCTAATTGGAGTGAACTAAATGGATAACACTTAGGCTTCTATTTCCAGCTTATACATACTATTATAAATCCTACGGACACAGTATATTTTAGTTATCTTTAGTTTGTTTTTAGTCCCATCCTTCAGCTTCCCTCAACCCCTCCCATCTATCTCTGAACACCATCCAGTCCCATCCTTCAGCTCTCCTCAACCCTCCCATCTATCTCTGAAGACCATCCAGTCCCATCCTTCAGCTCCACTCAACCCCTCCCATCTATCTCTGAACACCATCCAGTCCCATCCTTCAGCTCCACTCAACCCCTCCCATCTATCTCTGAACACCATCCAGTCCCATCCTTCAGCTCCATTCAACCCCATCCTTCAGCTCCCCTCAACCCCTCCCATCTATCTCTGACCACCATCCAGTCCCATCCTTCAGCTCCCCTCAACCCCTCCCATCTATCTCTGAACACCATCCAGTCCCATCCTTCAGCTCCATCCAGTCCCATCCTTCAGCTCTCCTCAACCCCTCCCATCTATCTCTGACCACCATCCAGTCCCATCCTTCAGCTCTCCTCAACCCCTCCCATCTATCTCTGAAGACCATCCAGTCCCATCCTTCAGCTCCACTCAACCCCTCCCATCTATCTCTGAACACCATCCAGTCCCATCCTTCAGCTCTCCTCAACCCCTCCCATCTATCTCTGAACACCATCCAGTCCCATCCTTCAGCTCCACTCAACCCCTCCCATCTATCTCTGAACACCATCCAGTCCCATCCTTCAGCTCTCCTCAACCCCTCCCATCTATCTCTGAAGACCATCCAGTCCCATCCTTCAGCTCCACTCAACCCCTCCCATCTATCTCTGAACACCATCCAGTCCCATCCTTCAGCTCCACTCAACCCCTCCCATCTATCTCTGAACACCATCCAGTCCCATCCTTCAGCTCCATTCAACCCCATCCTTCAGCTCCCCTCAACCCCTCCCATCTATCTCTGACCACCATCCAGTCCCATCCTTCAGCTCCCCTCAACCCCTCCCATCTATCTCTGAACACCATCCAGTCCCATCCTTCAGCTCCATCCAGTCCCATCCTTCAGCTCTCCTCAACCCCTCCCATCTATCTCTGAACACCATCCAGTCCCATCCTTCAGCTCCATCCAGTCCCATCCTTCAGCTCCCCTCAACCCCTCCCATCTATCTCTGAACACCATCCAGTCCCATCCTTCAGCTCCATCCAGTCCCATCCTTCAGCTCTCCTCAACCCCTCCCATCTATCTCTGACCACCATCCAGTCCCATCCTTCAGCTACCCTCAACCCCTCCCATCTATCTCTGAAGACCATCCAGTCCCATCCTTCAGCTCCACTCAACCCCTCCCATCTATCTCTGAACACCATCCAGTCCCATCCTTCAGCTCCATCCAGTCCCATCCTTCAGCTCCCCTCAACCCCTCCCATCTATCTCTGAACACCATCCAGTCCCATCCTTCAGCTCCATCCAGTCCCATCCTTCAGCTCCCGTCAACCCCTCCCATCTATCTCTGAACACCATCCAGTCCCATCCTTCAGCTCCCCTCAACCCCTCCCATCTATCTCTGAACACCATCCAGTCCCACCCTTCAGCTCCATCCAGTCCCATCCTTCAGCTCTCCTCAACCCCTCCCATCTATCTCTGACCACCATCCAGTCCCATCCTTCAGCTACCCTCAACCCCTCCCATCTATCTCTGACCACCATCCAGTCCCATCCTTCAGCTCCACTCAACCCCTCCCATCTATCTCTGAAGACCATCCAGTCCCATCCTTCAGCTCCACTCAACCCCTCCCATCTATCTCTGAAGACCATCCAGTCCCATCCTTCAGCTCCACTCAACCCCTCCCATCTATCTCTGAACACCATCCAGTCCCATCCTTCAGCTCCCCTCAACCCCTCCCATCTATCTCTGAACACCATCCAGTCCCATCCTTCAGCTCCATCCAGTCCCATCCTTCAGCTCTCCTCAACCCCTCCCATCTATCTCTGACCACCATCCAGTCCCATCCTTCAGCTACCCTCAACCCCTCCCATCTATCTCTGACCACCATCCAGTCCCATCCTTCAGCTCCACTCAACCCCTCCCATCTATCTCTGAAGACCATCCAGTCCCATCCTTCAGCTCCACTCAACCCCTCCCATCTATCTCTGAAGACCATCCAGTCCCATCCTTCAGCTCCACTCAACCCCTCCCATCTATCTCTGAAGACCATCCAGTCCCATCCTTCAGCTCCCCTCAACCCCTCCCATCTATCTCTGAAGACCATCCAGTGTGATTTCTAGCTGCCATATATTTTTCAACTGTGATGTTTCACAAAAGTTCTGAACCTTTTCTTTTCTCATAGTTTCTACAGATTGTAAATTAAAAGGTAAACATTTTTGCTAAGAGTATTGTTATATTATTGATTGATTGACTATGACTTTTTAAATCACCCAGCAGTGCCATTTGCAGAATTAGCTCCAGGTAAACATTTAAATTATTCAGCCATTCCTGAACCTGCAACCAAAAACAACCTACATATGGGTAGTACCAAAACAAGTGATAAAATGATTCTGTCTTTTCGCAGCAGAATCTGCAGATCTGGGATGGTTGTATGCTCCCTGTATATATAACATTCAATTGGTTGCAAGAATTTAGTATAATAATTTTAATTGAAAAACTCCTGCGTAGGTTTGAGTATCTGTTCATAAACTACGTGCCATGGAATCGGTACATCGAAAATATCTTCCCAACTATTTTGCAATCTATGTGGCACAGCTGTACATGTTTGGTCCAAAAATGAAACTGGTATACTTTTTTATTAATAACAATTCTCTTTAGACAATTTTGGTCTGTTAATGCAGATCAAAATCCCCTTTCCACATTTTTTCTGTAATGCTCCAATTAATTGGTTGTAATTTTGGGTAGAGCAGACATTTCCATATGTCTGTGTTAGCTGCATGTGTGACATCACTCCACCAGTCCTATTTATAATATCATTTACAAAGATTATTCCGTTTTTACATTTTATTTTCTAAAATATTATTTTGTTTTGTTTTTTCAACTAGTATATTTTACTTTAATATTTGTTGTATTTGTTCTGTCTTTTCTGGTGGATTAAACTGAAATTGCAACCAACCTTCTATGGCTTAAAGAAAAAAAGAAGGATATTTTGGAGATTATTTCCTTTTCAAATAACTGAAAAGTGAGGAGGTTGTAATCTGAATAAAGGAAATAAAGCTTAAACATTTCACTATTTATTTCCATAGTTCTCTTCACAGTAACATGCATCCTTCTGCACCCAGAAAGCAACTCTATCCATCAGTATCTGGTGTTAGTTTCAACTCTTATCCATCAGTCTCTGGTGTCAGTTTCAACTCTTATCCATCAGTCTCTGGTGTCAGTTTCAACTCTTATCCATCAGTCTCTGGTGTCAGTTTCAACTCTCATCCATCAGTCTATGGTGTCAGTTTCAACTATATCCATCAATCTCTGGTGTCAGGTTCAACTCTTATCCATCAGTCTCTGGTGTCAGTTTCAACTCTTATCCATCAGTCTCTGGTGTCAGTTTCAACTCTTATCCATCAGTCTCTGGTGTCAGTTTCAACTCTTATCCATCAGTCTCTGGTGTCAGTTTCAACTCTATCCATCAAGCTCTGGTGTCAGTTTCAACTCTATCCATCAGTCTCATTATGTATGGACAATAACACCATCATATGTTATGAATCAGACTGAAACCCAATCTCTCTCTGTCCTGAATTTACTGAGTAAAACCTGGGGTCTATTTTCAGAAGGTTACAATGTTAACAGAACATTTAGAAAGAAATACAAGTCCACAGGCGCATCGATGACACAAGAGAAGAAAAGTACTAAAAAAGACACATTTGACACCATATGCCTTGTTGATTGATAGGTTACCATGGGAGAACAGATGGAGAAAAAAAATGACTAAAATTCACCCAAACCATCAACAATCTGTCCTTATTCTGCAAAACAGATCCTTTAGTAATATTTTGTTTTAAGGTCTGCTCATTTCAGCCTGTGAGTATAGTAGGCCCTACATACATATCTCTGTCCTTATTCTAAAAAAAGCAAAGCAAATCTTGATTCTTTTTTTAGGTCTGCTCTGCTCTACACTGTCACTACCCAGCTAGCACATAATGTTCTGAGAACCATTTGTTTCTTAGAGCTTGGTGAGAGCGTGGTTGTCCTAATGGTTATGTTGCATAGAACCTTCCGACAACGTTCTGGAAGTGGTGCAGGACATCCAGCTAGCACATAACATTCCCAAGAACCATATCTCTCAGGTGGGAATTTCAGTACTTCAGTATAACGTCTCCTACAGGTTTCCTCATCGTTCTATTTAAAATGATGTTCTCAGAATGTTCAGAGAACGTTAAGAAACAACGTTCTTCTGTGGGAATTTCAGTACTTCAGTATAACGTCTAATACAGGTTTCCTCATCGTTCTATTTAAACTTCCAATAAAAAATTACAAATAAATAAAATGTGTAACGTTCATAGAATGTTCTGAGACTGTTATTTAAAAAAATATACATTCTGTTCTCCACGTCAATAAAACTCTGTCTATCCTCTATCTTGTTAAGTGTGTTCAGGTGTGTTGGCCACGCCCACTAATTGGCCACACCTGATTTTAATGAGCGCTAGTTTCCTTTGAAATGGGGTCTGTTTGAATAGACAAAAATTAACAGCTTTGTATGAGTTTTAAAAGAAAACATGTCATGCTAGTTCCATCCTGGTGGTGTAGTGGACTAATTGCATGGATAGAGAACAGAAGATTATAAATCTAATCTCACTGAATCTGTGCCACAATAAAAAAGTTTAGTGAAAGATTAATGGCAAAGTAAATAAATGTCCATGTGTCCTATCTACACTCGGAGTTCAAAACAGTTGAACTAAGCCAGCAGTGTTATTAAACGTTTTCTTGAAACATGTTCTCAGAACATTAATAAAAACTCTCAGGAAAACTTTCAGGGAACCATAATAAAACATTCCGTTCTTAGAACATTAAAAAATACAAAAAAAAACAAAAAGAAACAAATGGGAAACCAAAAAACGTACGTTCCCACAACTTCCAAGGAACCAAATGTGTTAGCTGGGTATAGTCCCTCTAGAGATATTGATCTGCGTCACTCCTCCTAGCTTCTTCTTCAGCCTGCGTTTGAATGAAAAGAGAACAGGTTCTCGAGGGGGACAGGGCTGAGTTCAAGCCCCCAGATGTCATCCACTCCCCCACCCGGACCCTCACACAACCCATCTATCCTCTCATGTGCAACATTTTATTTATTTTTATTGGCCCATCCACCAATCCACACTCCCATCCACCAATCCACACTCCCATCCACCAATCCACACTCCCATCCACCAATCCACACTCCCATCCACCAATCCACACTCCCCTCCACCAATCCACACTCCCCTCCACCAATCCACACTCCCCTCCACCAATCCACACTCCCATCCACCAATCCACAATCCACACTCCCATGGCTTGGGTGGCTGGAGTCCCTGATGATCTTTGTGGCCTTCCTGAGACACCTGGTGTTGTAGGTGTCCTGTAGGGCAGGCAGTGTCCACCCAATGGTGCGTTGGGCTGCATACATGGAGTTGCTGTACCAGGCTGTGATGCGCCTGACAGTATGCTCTCGATGGTGCTCCTGTAGAACACTGTCAGGGACCTCTGGGACAGGCCGAATTTCTTCAGCATCCTGAGGTTGAAGAGTCGCTGTCGTGCCTTCTTCACTACGGTATTATGTTAACTCCTCTCTCATACTGACTCTAGTCTGTCCTGAGGAACCACTGGGAGTCTGGACTGTATCATGTTATCTCCTCTCTCATACTGACTCTAGTCTGTCCTGAGGAACCACTGGGAGTCTGGACTGTATCATGTTATCTCCCCTCTCATACTGACTCTAGTCTGTCCTGAGGAACCACTGGGAGTCTGGACTGAGGAACCACTGAGAGTCTGGACTGAGGAACCACTGAGAGTCTGGACTGAGGAACCACTGGGAGTCTGGACTGAGGAACCACTGGGAGTCTGTCCTGAGGAACCACTGGGAGTCTGTCCTGAGGAACCACTGGGAGTCTGTCCTGAGGAACCACTGGGAGTCTGGACTGAGGAACCACTGGGAGTCTGGACTGAGAAACCACTGGGAGTCTGGACTGTATCATGTTATCTCCCCTCTCATACTGACTCTAGTCTGTCCTGAGGAACCACTGGGAGTCTGGACTGTATCATGTTATCTCCTCTCTCATACTGACTCTAGTCTGTCCTGAGGAACCACTGGGAGTCTGGACTGTATCATGTTATCTCCTCTCTCATACTGACTCTAGTCTGTCCTGAGGAACCACTGGGAGTCTGGACTGAGGAACCACTGGGAGTCTGGACTGAGGAACCACTGAGAGTCTGGACTGAGGAACCACTGGGAGTCTGGACTGAGGAACCACTGGGAGTCTGTCCTGAGGAACCACTGGGAGTCTGTCCTGAGGAACCACTGGGAGTCTGGACTGAGAAACCACTGGGAGTCTGGACTGTATCATGTTATCTCCCCTCTCATACTGACTCTAGTCTGTCCTGAGGAACCACTGGGAGTCTGGACTGTATCATGTTATCTCCTCTCTCATACTGACTCTAGTCTGTCCTGAGGAACCACTGGGAGTCTGGACTGTATCATGTTATCTCCTCTCTCATACTGACTCTAGTCTGTCCTGAGGAACCACTGGGAGTCTGGACTGAGGAACCACTGGGAGTCTGGACTGAGGAACCACTGGGAGTCTGGACTGGATCATGTTAGCTCCCCATTCATACCGCACAGAAGTTAACACACTAGAATAATGCAACACGGCATGTAGAAATGTTGAAACTGTTAATTACAGTTCGCAAAACAATGTCCATTACAGGTTGGAACACTTTACAATGCACAAAGATACTGGTAGCTTTAAGCTTTGTAGGCTAGCTAACTGCTGAAGCTAACATCAATTCACTACCTTAGTACTTTGCTTGTGATAATATGCAAAACCATAAAGTAAAATATGCTGATTTCAAAACTGATTGTCACCAACAACAACAAAAATAATAATAATTGTCAAAAACTTTATTGATTCACTTCGCCTCACATCTCTTCTGTCTCTTTCACTGGGCGCGTTCCTATTTCAACTGACCGCATCTGTCACGTCCTGACCAGTAAAAAGGGTTGTTTGTTATTGTAGTTTGGTCAGGGCGTGGCAGGGGGTGTTTGTTTTATGTGTTTCAGTTTTTTTTGGTTAATGTTCTATGTTAGTATATTTCTATGTTCGTTCTAGTTTTTCTATTTCTATGTTTAGTTTATTAGGTTGACCTTCAATTGGAGGCAGCTGTTCCTCGTTGCCTCTAATTGAAGGTCCTATTTAGTATGGGGTGTTTTGTCTATGGGTTTTTGTGGGTAGTTGTTCCGTGTGTAAGCTGTGTGCCTCACAGGACTGGTTTTTCGTCGTTGTTTTGTATTAAGTGTTTGTTTTGGTTTTCTTCTCAATAAATAAGAAGATGAGTTTACACATTTCCGCTGCGCCTTGGTCCCATCCTTACGACGAACGTGACAGCATCATTTGTTATAGTACATATTGATGACACAGTCGACGACCATTTTGCACGAAACCATTGGTTGTTGCGTCGCCTCGCTTTAGCAGTGGAGCGTGCCCACTTTCTGTGTGAATGACATCATTAGGTCTTAAAGAGACAGCACACACTTGTATAAAAGAAGAGATTGCTTCTACTATGCTCATGTTGTTGATCAGTAAAAACAAATGGAAGGTAAACAGATTTATTTGAATCTGTAGCCCCATGATATTAGCCAAAACAACCTCAATAACTCAATTTACGCACACACACTCCTATTGGATACGCATTCAACCAGTATGGTGGATAGGCCGAGGCTACATGTTGATTTAACCTGTTAATCATTAGAGATTTATCATTCAAATAAATGATTACCATTATGCTGTTATATAGTTAGAATGGTAAAAAAAAAAAATGTAAACAAATTATTGATTGTATATCTGATTGTATAAACGGACACAGGTCAAGTCATTATCATGGCGCAGTGAACAAAACAATTGTTGCGACCAAACCAAGTTGTGGTGCCATTCAACTGAAAAGGTTAGTACCACCGGTGGGAAACCGTGAGTGTAACCCCTAGGGTTCTGGCCCTACTTCAGCTTATTGTGTCGATTACATCCAATCTCCTCTCTATTTAAATGTGTATTCTGCTTAGACGTCTGTGTTTGGGGATTTTATATATTGAAGATTGCAGTGATATAACTAGACTGGTGAATAGTCCTATCACACACACGCAGCACACACACACACACACACACATCACACACATCACACATACACGCAACACACACACACACAGCACACCGAGCACACACACACACAACACACACACACAGCACACCGAGCACACACACACACACACACACACAGAGCACACACACACACAGCACACACGCAGCACACACGCAGCACACACACACACACAGCATACACACACACACACGCAGCGCACACACACACACACACACACACAACACACACACACAGAGCACACACACACCACACACGCACACAGCACACACACACACAACACACACACACACAACACAAACACCACACACGCACACAGCACACACACACACAACACACACACACACAACACAAACACACAGCATACACACACACACACGCAGCACACACACACACACACACAGCACACACACACACAGCACACACACACAGCACACACACACAGCACACACACACACACAGCATACACACACACACACAGCACAGACACACACACATACACGCAGCGCACACACACACACACAGCACACACACACACACAGCTCACACACACACACACAGCTCACACACACACAGCACAACACACACACACACACACACAGACGCAGCACACACACACACAGACGCAGCACACACACACATAAACACACACACTTTAGACGGGTCATCAAAGTTCCCCTTTAAAACTAACAGCTATGACGCCGCAGTCAGAAGTGAGAGGTCAACCCTAAAAACTACAAATGCTCAGTCAGGCACAATGAAGAGACATTTTTCCTCATAAAACAGACAAGTATGCACACACACATACACACTCCCTCCCTCTCCTCCCTCCCTCCTCCCTCTCTGTCTCCTCCCTCCCTCCTCCCCCCTCCCTCTCCTCCCTCCCTCCTCCCCCTCCCTCTCCTCCCTCCCTCCTCCCTCCTCTCTCTCTGTCTCCCCGGACATGTACTAGTCTGTGGCGACCTAAATGCCAGAACTGGACAAGAACCTGACACCCTCAGCACATAGGGGGACAAACACCTACCTGGAGGTGACAGTATTCCCTCCCCCACGTCCCGTCCCCCCCATGCTGGGTCTGTACATAGTCATAGTTAACAACAATGACAAATGGTTTGATAAAGAATGGAAAAACCTAAGAAATAAATTGAAAAAACGTATCCAACCAAAAACATAGAAACCCAGAAAACCTGAATCTACTTCTTTACTATGGTGAATCACTAAAACAATACAGAAATACACTACGGAAAAAGAAGGAACAGCACGTCAGAAATCAGCTCAATGTGATTGAAGAATCCATAGAATCTAACCACTTCTGGGAAAATTATAAAACGCTAAACAAACAACAACATGAAGAATTATCTATCCAAAATGGAGATGTATGGATAAACCGCTTCTCCAATCTTTTTAGCTCTATAACAACGAAAAACAGTAAAAACATATACATGATCAAATACAAATCTTAGAATCAACTATTAAAGACGACCAGAACACACTGGGTTCTCCAATTACATTGAATGAACTACAGGACACAATCCAACCCTCTCCAACCCAAAAAGGCCTGTGGTGTTGATGGTATCCTAAAGGAAATTATAAAATATACAGACAACAAATTCCAATTGGCTATACTTAAACTCTTTAACATCATCCTCAGCTCTGGCATCTTCCCCAATATTTGGAACCAAGGACTGATCACCCCAATCCACAAAAGTGGAGACAAATTTGACCCCAATAACTACTGTGGGATATGCTTCAACAGCAACCTTGGGAAAATCCACTGCATTATCATTAACAGCAGACTCGTACATTTCCTCAGTAAAAACAATGTACTGAGCAAATGTCAAATTGGCTTTTTACCAAATTACCTGTACGACAGACCACGTATTCACCCTGCACACCATAATTGACAAACAAACAAACCAAAACAAAGGCAAAGTCTTCTCATGCTTTGTTGATTTCCAAAACGCTTTTGACTCAATTTGGCATGAGGGTCTGCTATACAAATTGATGGAAAGTGGTGTTGGGGGAAAAACAAACAACATTATAAAATCCATGTACACAAACAACAAGTGTGCAGTTAAAATTGGCAAAAAACACACGTTTCTTCCCACAGGGCCGGGGGGGGGGACCACAAATACAAATTCCATCTAGACACTGTTACCCTAGAGCACACAAAAAACGATAAAAACCTCAGTCTAAACATCAACGCCACAGGTAACTTCCACAAAGCCGTGAACGATCTGAGAGACAAGGCAAGAAGGGCCTTCTACGCCATCAAAAGGAACATAACATTTGACATACAAATTAGGATCTGGCTAAAAAAAATACTTGGAATCAGTTATAGAACCCATTGTCTTTTATGGTTTTGAGGTCTGGGGTCCGCTCACCAACCAAGAACTCACAAAATGGGACAAACACCCAATTGAGACTCTGCATGCAGAAGTCTGCAAAAATATCCTCCGTGTACAATGTAAAACCCCAAATAACACATGCAGAGCAGAATTAGGCCTATACCCTCAGATGATCAAACTACAGAAAAGAAAATAGAAAAGAAAATAGAAAAGAAAAAGAGCCGTAAAATTCTACAACCACCTAAAAGGAAGTGATTCCTAAACCTTCCATAACAAAGCCATCACCTACAGAGAGATGAACCTGGAGAAGAGTCCCCTAAGCAAGCTGGTAGACAGCAACACAATTAGACCCAACCAAATCATGAGAAAACAAAAAAGATAAATTCTTTCCAATGTGTCAAGTAATTAACAAAAAACAGAGCAAACAAGAATGATATTTAGCCAAAACAGAGAGTACACAGTGGCAGAATACCTGACCACTGTAACTGACCCAAAATGAGGAAAGCTTTGACAATGTACAGTCGTGGCCAAAAGTTTTGAGAATGACACAAATATTCATTTTAACATAGTCTGCTGCCTCAGTTTGTATGATGGCAATTTGCATATACACCAGAATGTTATGAAGAGTGATCAGATGAATTGAAAAAGCTTGTCCGGAGAAGACAAGGTGAGCACTACCATCAGTCCTGTGTCATGCCAACAGTAAAGCATCCTGAGACCATTCATGTGTGGGGTTGCTTCTCAGCCAAGGGAGTGGGCTCACTCACAATTTTGCCTGAGAACACAGCCATGAATAAAGAATGGTACCAACACATCCTCCGAGAGCAACTTCTCCCAACCATCCAGGAGCAGTTTGGTGACGAGCAATGCCTTTTCCAGCAAGATGGAGCACCTTGCCATAAGGAAAAATAGATAACTAAGTGGCTCGGGGAACAAAACATCGATATTTTGGGTCCATGGCCAGGAAACTCCCCAGACCTTAATCCCATTGAGAACTTGTGGTCAATCCTCAAGAGGCGGGTGGACAAACAAAAACCCACAAATTCTGACAAACTCCAAGCATTGATTATGCAATAATGGGCTGCCATCAGTCAGGATGTGGCCCAGAAGTTAATTGACAGCATGCCAGGGTGGATTGCAGAGGTCTTGAAAAATAAGGGTCAACACTGCAAATATTGACTCTTTGCATCAACTTCATGTAATTGTCAATAAAAGCCTTTGACACTTATGAAATTGTCACGACTTCCACTGAAGTCGGGTCCTCTCCTTGTTCGAGCGGCACTTGGCGGTTGGCGTCGCCAGTCTTCTAGCCATCGTCGATTCACTTTTCATTTTCCATTTGTTTTGTCTTGTTTTTCCTCACACCAAGTTTCAATTCTCTCATTTACTTGTTGTGTATTTAACCCTCTGTTCCCCCCATGTCTTTGTGTGGGATTGTTTATTGTAGTGCTTGTGCATGTTCCCCTGGAGCGCACAACGGGTTATTTTGTGCCCATTTACTCTTGTTGTTCTGGATGCCGTTGGTTTTGCTTAATAAATCTCTGGTTATTACCAAGTTCTGCTCTCCTGTGCCTGACTTCCCATTACGCACCCCGCTACAGAAATGCTTGTAATTATACTTCAGTATTCCATAATAACATCTGTCAAAAATATCTAAAGACACTGAAGCAGCAAACTTTGTGAAAATTAATATTTGTGTCATTCTCAAAACTTTTGGCAATGACTGTACAGACCCAGTGAACATAGCCTTGCTATTGAGAAAGGCCGCCGTAGGCAGACATGGCTCTCAAGAGAAGACAGGCTATGTGCACACTGCCCACAAAATTAGTTGGAAACTGAGCTGCTCTTCCTAACCTCCTGCCAAATGTACGACCACATTAGAGACACATATTTCCCTCAGATTACACAGATCCACAATGAATTCAAAAACAAACCCCCTTTTTATAAACTCCCATATCTACTGGGTGAAATACCCCAGTGTGCCATCACAGCAGCAAGATTTGTGACCTGTTGCCACAAGAAAAGGTCAACCAGTGAAGAACAAGCACCATTGTAAATACAACCCATATTTATGTTTATTTATTTTCCCTGTTGTACTTTAACTATTTGCACATCGTTACAACACTGTATATAGACATAATATGACATTTGAAATGTCTTTATTCTTTTGGAATTTGTTATGTTTACTGCTAATTTGTATTGTTTATTTCACTTGTGTTTACTATCTATTTGTCACGTCCTGACCAGCAGAGGGAGTAGTGGTGTAGTATTTTGGTCAGGACGGGACTGAAGAAGTCTGTATGTGTTGTCTAGTATGTCTGTTTCTGTGTTAGTCTTGTGGCTCCTGATCAGGAACAGCTGGGGATCGTTGTTCCTGATTGGGAGTCATATATTTAGGAGTATGTTTGTCACTTGGGTTTGTGGGTGGTTGTGCTAACACTGCTAGTCCTTTTGGTTGTAGTTAGCCTGTTAGCCTGTTAGCCTGTTAGCCTGTTAGCCTGTTAGCCTGTTAGCCTGTCGTGAGTTTCGTGTTTATTGTTTTCCTGTGTATACTTTGCTTTAATTTATTATTCTTTACATTAAAAGATGAGTATCCACATTCCGCCTGCAGTTTGGTCCATTCAACACGGCTTCAACGTTTATGACACTATTTCACTTGCTTTCCAATGTTAAGATATGTTTCCCATGCCAATAAGGCCCTTAAATTGAATGGAATTGACAGAGAGGGAGGAGGAGTGAGGGGGGAGATGGGTGAGGAGGGGGGAGACGGATGAGGAGAGGGGAGACGGGTGAGGAGGGAGGAGACCGGTGTGGAGGGGGAGAAGGGTGAGGACGGGTGAGGAGGGGGGAGATGGGTGAGGAGGGGGGAGACGGGTGAGGAGGGGGGAGACGGGTGAGGAGGCAGGGGAGTGAGGAGGGGGGAGACGGGTGAGGAGGGGGGAGACGGGTGAGGAGGCAGGGGGGTGAGGAGGGGGGAGACGGGTGAGGAGGAGGGAGAAGGGTGAGGAGGGAGGAGACAGGTGAGGAGGGGGGAGACAGGTGAGGATGCAGGGGGGGTGAGGAGGGGGGAGAAGTGGGAGATTGTGGAGGGGGAGAAGGGTGTGGACGGGGGAGAAGGATGAGGAGGGATGAGACGGGTGTGGAGGGGGGAGACGGATGTGGAGGGGGAGAAGGGTGAGGACGGGGGAGACGGGTGAGGAGGGGGGAGAAGGGTGTGGAGGGGGGAGACGGGTGAGGAGGGGGGAGAAGGGTGTGGAGGGGGAGAAGGGTGAGGACGGGGGAGACGGGTGAGGAGGGGGGAGAAGGGTGTGGAGGGGGGAGAAGGGTGAGGAGGGGGAAACAACTCTAGAGTTAAATTAAGGGTTATGGTTTGGGATACAGAAACAACTCTAGAGTTAAATTAAGGGTTATGGTTTGGGATACAGAAACAACTCTACAGTTAAATTAAGGGTTATGGTTTAGGATACAGAAACAACTCTAGGGTTAACTTCAGGCATTCATTCCGATTGGTTAAAAATTCAGCCATTCATTCCCGATTGGTTAAATTAAGGATTAAGGTTTTGGATTAGGTTAAATTCAGCCATTAATTAAAACTCGCCTTGCTAACTCATTGTGGATGGGGTGGCACAGTGGACCAAGCAGTGAGTTCCCGTTCCCGCTCCCAGCTTCCGCTCCCAGCTCCCGCTACCAGCTCCCGCCCCCAGCTCCCGTTCCCGCTCCCAGCTCCCGCTCCCGTACCCGCTCCCAGCTTCCGCTCCCAGCTCCCGCTCCCAGCTTCCGCTCATAGCTCCCGTTCCCGCTCCCAGCTCCCGTTCCCGCTCCCAGCTTCCACCCCCAGCTCCCATTCCCGCTCCTAGCTCCCGTTCCCGCTCCCAGCTCCCGTTCCCGCTCCCAGCTCCCGTTCCCGCTTCCGCTCCCAGCTTCCGCTCCCAGCTCCCGCTTATAGCTCCCGCTCCCAGCTCCCATTCCCGCTCCCAGCTCCCGTTCCTGCTCCCAGCTTCCGCTCCCGTTCCTGCTCCCAGCTCCCGTTCCTGCTCCCAGCTCCCGTTCCCAGCTCCCGTTCCTGCTCCCAGCTCCCGTTCCCAGCTCCCGTTCACAGCTCCCGCTCACAGCTCCCGCTCCCAGCGCATTGCAGTTTTTACTTTTGCCACTAGTGGACAGTTGTGATGGTGTCTCCCGACATCAGAAAAAAAAAATTCAAGGACACTCACGCCTCTGGAACCATATACAGCTTCCTCTCACTAAGAGAACAGAGCTACCCTCATCTAACCGGTACTGGGACATTCAGAGTTCTCTACTGTACTTCACAACCATGGATCATAAACGGATGTCATGCATTGTATTTATTGTGTGGATAATGTGTTCTGAATGTGTTCTTGTACACTTTCATCCATCCAATAGAATAGATGACCCGAGAAAGTTCAGATGTGTCGTATGATCTCCCCCCTAACCAGACAACAAATAATATACACTTACTTCATTTTGAGTAAAAAAAAAAAAAAAAAAGCTATCTACATTGTCTAAACAAATTACACAGGATATGATGCATGGAAAGTATGTATTTTCCCCAGTGAGACAGAGAGACTAAAGCGTGTGACATTTGATGAACTATCCGTTCCCCTCAGACACAATTAATCAATACCTGAGCAATCTCCCCTGGCCCAGGAAGTGCTGCCAGGATTATCCTAAATTAAGACCTGATTAATTGATTGTCAGAGTGAGATGTCAATGAAGTGGATAAGAGCAGCATGGCTCAATTTGTGATACGGGTAACTTCCAAAAATAAAGGAAACCCAAACATAAAGCGTCTTAATAGGGCGTTGGGCCACCACCAGCCACCGGCCACCGGCCACCGGCCACCGGCCACCAGCCACCAGCCACCAGCCACCAGCCACCAGCCACCAGCCACCAGAACAGCTTCAATGCGCCTTGGCATAGATACCTGTATTTCAGACAAGAACCTAAACCATACTAACTACCTAACTATGCCGACTTTTATACTGAAACACAAATTCTGTGCTTTCCAATCATATCTCTATGATCTGTTTCATGTCCCTAGATTAGGCACCCATTTTTTATATATATATTCCTGAATTAAATATTTTTTCTCAAATTGACTTGTATAGTGTAGTTAATAACACTTATTTACTACAATATTTGTTTTCGTCAGTGTAACACTATAACTGTGCATTATTGTGGGTAACCTCAACTTAATCATTACATTTGCATCAGTTACTGTACAAATGTTTTTTTAATGTTTAATAATACGTTTAAACACAAATGAAAATGTGTCTGTGACGCTCGAGTTTACAGTAAAATGATCAAACAGACATAAAACATGCACATTGAATATGTATATTCCAGTTCGCCAGAGCATTATTTCCGTTCGTCACCGTTTCACCGGATAAAGGATTTATTTTGCGAGCGGCATCTTAAGTCTCCAACGTTACTATACGGTGTGATCAACGGTAATTCCATGGTTTTTCAGTCAAGTCAGTTGTGGTGAAACGGGTCTACAGCGGTGCAGGTCAACATCTCAACAAGCACCATCGGTCTACGTTAACCGTCCTACACGTGGTGGACCCGGGATTTCTTTCCGTTACTCCTGAGAAATATGGGCTATTTTCTTGGTAAACTATAGGACTGTGAATAAATCCTTATAATTCACTACATGATGTGGTACTCTACTCTTCTCTCCTCCTGTTAAATCCCCACCCATGTTTCGGATGTTATCACTGATCAGTTATCAATCCTTTTGTCATTCAGAAAGTTTGACATTTTTTGTTAATTGTTATAGTTGCAATTGATCATAATAAGACATTTGTGTTAACTATTAATAATCGTGGATTATCCATATGCAATTCTGATCAAGGAAAACATGTCAAACTAGAGCCACAAAATCCCGTGTTCCAAGTCGTGGATAATAAAACGTTTTGGATTCATGCTCCCATTGATAAAGATCACATTCAGCAGGTTAATTGTTGTTGCACAGAAAAAAAAGGTACTTACTTGATCCCAGAAAACAGTCCGTGATCCTTCGAAAACAGCTGGTCGAAGACGGACCATCTTCCATGTCTGCCTGTGAGCGAGCAGAGGGACAAGCTCCGGATAGAAACCAGGGTACCGTGCCTCTCTGATCAAACTCCCGCTGCTCACTACTACAACTGGAACGGTTGGTCCACAATGCTTGGAGATTATATGTCCTAGGTCCTAATAACCCGTGCCAACCGAGCCGGGAATACCGTGGTCGTGAGCAGTGCGTGGTCCGTTACCAGCACGGTAACGTATAAACGTATAGACAAGAGGGTGTCCCCCTTCACTCGCCTTCCGAGGTGTAGATAAACGTCGGTTGGAAAGCCTCCTCTCCTCTCCTCGCCGTGGCAGCACTGAAGTAGTGAAAAGTACAAGATTAGGAAGAGAAAGAGCGCACGGTCTGGGAGGAAGGAGAAATGGGAGTGTACTGTATACCCTCGACCGCGACGGATAAAATTAACCGGGAAGTGCAACGTACAGTTGGCGGCGACGCTGTACGCTGACTCCCGTCCGTCCCCCCGTCCAAAGCAAGCTGTTGTGTTTAGGCTAACTGATCCTGGGTGTCGCTGGGTTGCAGAAAGGGCTGAGCCACCGCCACACCACACGCCCGGCCAGTCGGCTACTCTCTGGAGACGGACGGGATGCTGTTCACACGAAAGCTGTCTCCAGATCGATAGGCTATGCGTTTTCAGGACTACAGCAGTGAGTCAGGGGAGTGTATAGGTGTGTTTTCACACTGTTGGTAACAATGTTTACATAAATCATTGGCTGGTAACCGCTGCTGTATCAGCCTATATCATCTATATTTTATTGATGTTAAAAGGCAAGACTTGGAGAATTCTCCACAAGAGGAATAAGACAAATGGAATAGAATAGAGGAAGAATCACATTTGAATAGAATTAGCCATAGTTCTTTTTTTTATATGCAAACACAATGTACGCTTTGTCTCCAGCATTAGGCTAGTCCATATGCTATATAGCTAGTATAGGGCTTTGATTCAACATCGAATAGTATATTTCTTTCTCTATCAAATTGTAGCAAAATCCAAAATCCAAATCAGAGAGTAGTTTGGCCTATATAGTGAAAATGAATAGTCTGGCCAGAGATACACCAAACATTACACTGGTGAAGACCATGATGCATGACAAAGACAGCTAATCATTATAATATAAAGGCAGTCAGTCAGTCAGTCATTATAATATAAAGGCAGTCAGTCATTATAATATAAAGGCAGTCAGTCATTATAATATAAAGGCAGTCAGTCATTATAATATAAAGGCAGTCAGTCATTATAATATAAAGGCAGCCAGTCAGTCATTATAATATAAAGGCAGTCAGTCATTATAATATAAAGGCAGCCAGTCAGTCATTATAATATAAAGGCAGTCAGTCATTATAATATAAAGGCAGTCAGTCATTATAATATAAAGGCAGTCAGTCATTAATTATAATATAAAGGCAGTCAGTCAGTCAGTCATTATAATATAAAGGCAGTCAGTCATTAATTATAATATAAAGGCAGTCAGTCAGTCAGTCATTATAATATAAAGGCAGTCAGTCAGTCAGTCATTATAATATAAAGGCAGTCAGTCATTATAATATAAAGGCAGTCAGTCATTATAATATAAAGGCAGTCAGTCATTATAATATAAAGGCAGTCAGTCATTATAATATAAAGGCAGTCAGTCAGTCATTATAATATAAAGGCAGTCAGTCATTATAATATAAAGGCAGTCAGTCAGTCAGTCATTATAATATAAAGGCAGTCAGTCATTATAATATAAAGGCAGTCAGTCATTATAATATAAAGGCAGTCAGTCATTATAATATAAAGGCAGCCAGTCAGTATAATATAAAGGCAGCCAGTCAGTCATTATAATATAAAGGCAGTCAGTCAGTCATTATAATATAAAGGCAGTCAGTCATTATAATATAAAGGCAGTCAGTCATTATAATATAAAGGCAGCCAGTCATTATAATATAAAGGCAGCCAGTCATTATAATATAAAGGCAGTCAGTCATTATAATATAAAGGCAGTCAGTCATTATAATATAAAGGCAGTCAGTCATTATAATAAAGGCAGTCAGTCATTATAATATAAAGGCAGTCAGTCATTATAATATAAAGGCAGGCAGTCAGTCATTATAATATAAAGGCAGCCAGTCAGTCATTATAATATAAAGGCAGCCAGTCATTATAATATAAAGGCAGTCAGTCAGTCATTATAATATAAAGGCAGTCAGTCAGTCATTATAATATAAAGGCAGTCAGTCAGTCATTATAATATAAAGGCAGTCAGTCATTATAATATAAAGGCAGTCAGTCATTATAATATAAAGGCAGCCAGTCATTATAATATAAAGGCAGTCAGTCAGTCATTATAATATAAAGGCAGTCAGTCATTATAATATAAAGGCAGCCAGTCATTATAATATAAAGGCAGCCAGTCATTATAATATAAAGGCAGTCAGTCATTATAATATAAAGGCAGTCAGTCATTATAATATAAAGGCAGCCAGTCATTATAATATAAAGGCAGCCAGTCATTATAATATAAAGGCAGCCAGTCATTATAATATAAAGGCAGTCAGTCATTATAATATAAAGGCAGTCAGTCATTATAATATAAAGGCAGTCAGTCATTATAATATAAAGGCAGTCAGTCATTATAATAAAGGCAGTCAGTCATTATAATATAAAGGCAGTCAGTCATTATAATATAAAGGCAGTCAGTCATTATAATATAAAGGCAGGCAGTCAGTCATTATAATATAAAGGCAGCCAGTCAGTCATTATAATATAAAGGCAGCCAGTCATTATAATATAAAGGCAGTCAGTCAGTCATTATAATATAAAGGCAGTCAGTCAGTCATTATAATATAAAGGCAGTCAGTCATTATAATATAAAGGCAGCCAGTCAGTATAATATAAAGGCAGCCAGTCAGTCATTATAATATAAAGGCAGCCAGTCATTATAATATAAAGGCAGTCAGTCATTATAATATAAAGGCAGTCAGTCATTATAATATAAAGGCAGTCAGTCATTATAATATAAAGGCAGTCAGTCAGTCATTATAATATAAAGGCAGTCAGTCAGTCATTATAATATAAAGGCAGTCAGTCATTATAATATAAAGGCAGTCAGTCATTATAATAAAGGCAGTCAGTCATTATAATATAAAGGCAGTCAGTCATTATAATATAAAGGCAGTCAGTCAGTCATTATAATATAAAGGCAGTCAGTCATTATAATATAAAGGCAGTCAGTCATTATAATAAAGGCAGTCAGTCATTATAATATAAAGGCAGTCAGTCATTATAATATAAAGGCAGTCAGTCATTATAATATAAAGGCAGCCAGTCAGTCATTATAATATAAAGGCAGTCAGTCAGTCATTATAATATAAAGGCAGCCAGTCATTATAATATAAAGGCAGCCAGTCATTATAATATAAAGGCAGTCAGTCATTATAATATAAAGGCAGTCAGTCATTATAATATAAAGGCAGTCAGTCATTATAATATAAAGGCAGTCAGTCAGTCATTATAATATAAAGGCAGCCAGTCAGTCATTATAATATAAAGGCAGTCAGTCATTATAATATAAAGGCAGTCAGTCAGTCATTATAATATAAAGGCAGTCAGTCATTATAATATAAAGGCAGTCAGTCATTATAATAAAGGCAGTCAGTCATTATAATATAAAGGCAGTCAGTCATTATAATATAAAGGCAGTCAGTCATTATAATATAAAGGCAGCCAGTCAGTCATTATAATATAAAGGCAGTCAGTCAGTCATTATAATATAAAGGCAGTCAGTCATTATAATATAAAGGCAGTCAGTCATTATAATATAAAGGCAGTCAGTCATTATAATATAAAGGCAGTCAGTCATTATAATAAAGGCAGTCAGTCATTATAATATAAAGGCAGTCAGTCAGTCATTATAATATAAAGGCAGTCAGTCATTATAATATAAAGGCAGTCAGTCATTATAATAAAGGCAGTCAGTCATTATAATATAAAGGCAGCCAGTCAGTCATTATAATATAAAGGCAGTCAGTCATTATAATATAAAGGCAGTCAGTCAGTCATTATAATATAAAGGCAGTCAGTCATTATAATATAAAGGCAGTCAGTCATTATAATATAAAAGCAGTCAGTCATTATAATATAAAGGCAGTCAGTCATTATAATATAAAGGCAGTCAGTCATTATAATATAAAGGCAGTCAGTCATTATAATAAAGGCAGTCAGTCATTATAATATAAAGGCAGTCAGTCATTATAATAAAGGCAGTCAGTCATTATAATATAAAGGCAGTCAGTCATTATAATATAAAGGCAGTCAGTCATTACAATATAAAGGCAGTCAGTCATTATAATATAAAGGCAGTCAGTCATTATAATATAAAGGCAGTCAGTCATTATAATATAAAGGCAGTCAGTCATTATAATATAAAGGCAGTCAGTCATTTTAATATAAAGGCAGTCAGTCATTTTAATATAAAGGCAGTCAGTCATAATATAAAGGCAGTCAGTCATTATAATATAAAGGCAGTCAGTCATTACAATATAAAGGCAGTCAGTCATTACAATATAAAGGCAGTCAGTCATTTTAATATAAAGGCAGTCAGTCATTATAATATAAAGGCAGTCAGTCATTTTAATATAAAGGCAGTCAGTCATTATAATATAAAGGCAGTCAGTCATTTTAATATAAAGGAAGTCAGTCATTATATTATAAAGGCAGTCAGTCATTATAATATAAAGTAGGCTGAATGCACATGATGACAGACAATTGTGATGCAATCCTGACGTCTGCACTCACACACGAGGTGTGTGTGTGTGTGTGTGTGTGTGTGTGGCGCGTATGTGTGTGTGTGGCGCGTATGTGTGTGTGTGTGTGTGTGACACAGAAAAGTTGTCTAACTGCTTAAACACACCCGACACATAACTACACATTTCTAGAATATAAATATAGGACTCAAATTGCACACAATATAAGCCAACCAATAGATGCATAACCACTCTCATAGAGTCATTATTTTGGAAACATTGCACATGATATTACCTCATCACACAAAAAAACTAAATACTGCAAAGTTGCTTAGGAACTAGAAGCAGAGCTGCCATGTCTGTTGGAACTAGAAGCAGAGCTGCCATGTCTGTTGGAGCTAGAAGCAGAGCTGCCATGTCTGTTGGAGCTAGAAGCAGAGCTGCCATGTCTGTTGGAGCTAGAAGCAGAGCTGCCATGTCTGTTGGAACTAGAAGCAGAGCTGCCATGTCTGTTGGAACTAGAAGCAGAGCTGCCATGTCTGTTGGAACTAGAAGCAGAGCTGCCATGTCTGTTGGAGCTAGAAACAGAGCTGCCATGTCTGTTGGAGCTAGAAACAGAGCTGCCATGTCTGTTGGAGCTAGAAGCAGAGCTGCCATGTCTGTTGGAACTAGAAGCAGAGCTGCCATGTCTGTTGGAACTAGAAACAGAGCTGCCATGTCTGTTGGAACTAGAAACAGAGCTGCCATGTCTGTTGGAACTAGAAACAGAGCTGCCATGTCTGTTGGAACTAGAAGCAGAGCTGCCATGTCTGTTGGAACTAGAAGCAGAGCTGCCATGTCTGTTGGAACTAGAAACAGAGCTGCCATGTCTGTTGGAACTAGAAACAGAGCTGCCATGTCTGTTGGAACTAGAAACAGAGCTGCCATGTCTGTTGGAGCTAGAAACAGAGCTGCCATGTCTGTTGGAGCTAGAAGCAGAGCTGCCATGTCTGTGGGAACTAGAAGCAGAGCTGCCATGTCTGTTGGAACTAGAAACAGAGCTGCCATGTCTGTTGGAACTAGAAGCAGAGCTGCCATGTCTGTTGGAGCTAGAAGCAGAGCTGCCATGTCTGTTGGAGCTAGAAGCAGAGCTGCCATGTCTGTTGGAACTAGAAACAGAGCTGCCATGTCTGTTGGAGCTAGAAGCAGAGCTGCCATGTCTGTTGGAGCTAGAAACAGAGCTGCCATGTCTGTTGGAGCTAGAAACAGAGCTGCCATGTCTGTTGGAGCTAGAAACAGAGCTGCCATGTCTGTTGGAACTAGAAACAGAGCTGCCATGTCTGTTGGAACTAGAAACAGAGCTGCCATGTCTGTTGGAACTAGAAGCAGAGCTGCCATGTCTGTTGGAGCTAGAAGCAGAGCTGCCATGTCTGTTGGAGCTAGAAGCAGAGCTGCCATGTCTGTTGGAGCTAGAAGCAGAGCTGCCATGTCTGTTGGAGCTAGAAACAGAGCTGCCATGTCTGTTGGAGCTAGAAACAGAGCTGCCATGTCTGTTGGAGCTAGAAACAGAGCTGCCATGTCTGTTGGAACTAGAAACAGAGCTGCCATGTCTGTTGGAACTAGAAGCAGAGCTGCCATGTCTGTTGATGCCATCTTGTATCAGTGAGGTATACCATTACAGCAGCCCTTTTCCCGCTGCAGGACCAGTTTTAAATAAATAACAACAAATATGGTCACACTTTATTTGGATAGTCTGAGTAGTCCATCTGTAGATACTGTAACCATCTGTAGATACTATACATCTGTAGATACTGTAACCATCTGTAGATACTATACATCTGTAGATACTGTAACCATCTGTAGATACTATACATCTGTAGATACTGTAACCATCTGTAGATACTATACATCTGTAGATACTGTAACCATCTGTAGATACTATACATCTGTAGATACTGTAACCATCTGTAGATACTATACATCTGTAGATACTGTAACCGTCTGCTGATACTGTACATCTGTAACTACTGTAACCATCTGTAGATACTGTAACCGGCTGTAGATACTGTAACCATCTGTAGATACTGTAACCATCTGTAGATACTGTACATCTGTAGACACTGTAACCATCTGTAACTACTGTAACCATCTGTAACTACTGTAACCATCTGTAGATACTGTAACCATCTGTAGATACTGTACATCTGTAACTACTGTAACCGTCTGTAGATACTGTACATCTGTAGATACTGTACATCTGTAGATACTGTACATCTGTAGACACTGTAACCATCTGTAACTACTGTAACCATCTGTAACTACTGTAACCATCTGTAGATACTGTAACCATCTGTAGATACTGTACATCTGTAGATACTGTACATCTGTAACTACTGTAACCGTCTGTAGATACTGTACATCTGTAGATACTGTACATCTGTAGATACTGTAACCGTCTGTAGATACTGTAACCATCTGTAGATACTGTAACCATCTGTAGATACTTTAACCATCTGTAGATACTGTAACCATCTGTAACTACAGTAACCATCTGTAACTACAGTAACCATCTGTAGATACTGTAACCATCTGTAACTACTGTAACCATCTGTAGATACTGTAACCATTTGTAACTACTGTAACCATCTGTAGATACTGTAACCATCTGTAACTACTGTAACCGTCTGTAGACACTGTAACCATTTGTAACTACTGTAACCATCTGTAGATACTGTAACCATCTGTAACTACTGTAACCGTCTGTAGACACTGTAACCGTCTGTAGACACTGTAACCATCTGTAGATACTGTAACCATCTGTAGATACTGTACGTCTGTAGATACTGTAACCATCTGTAGATACTGTAACCATCTGTAACTACTGTAACCATCTGTAGATACTGTAACCATTTGTAACTACTGTAACCATCTGTAGATACTGTAACCATCTGTAACTACTGTAACCATCTGTAGATACTGTAACCATTTGTAACTACTGTAACCATCTGTAGATACTGTAACCATCTGTAACTACTGTAACCGTCTGTAGACACTGTAACCGTCTGTAGACACTGTAACCATCTGTAGATACTGTAACCATCTGTAGATACTGTACGTCTGTAGATACTGTAACCATCTGTAGATACTGTACATCTGTAACTGCTGTAACCATCTGTAACTACTGTAACCATCTGTAACTACTGTAACCATCTGTAACTACTGTAACCATCTGCAGTTACTGTAACCATCTGTAGATACTGTAACCATCTGTAGACACTGTAACCATCTGTAGACACTAACCATCTGTAGATACTGTAACCATCTGTAGATACTGTAACCATCTGTAGATACTGTAAACATCTGTAGATTCTGTAAACATCTGTAGATACTGTAACCATCTGTAGACACTAACCATCTGTAGATACTGTACATCTGTAGATACTGTAACCATCTGCTGATACTGTACATCTGTAGATACTGTAACCATCTGTAGATACTGTAACCATCTGTAGATACTGTAACCGTCTGTAGATAATGTAACCGTCTGTAGATAATGTAACCATCTGTAGATACTGTAACCATCTGTAGATACTGATCATCTGTAGATACTGATCATCTGTAGATACTGTAACCGTCTGTAGATAATGTAACCATCTGTAGATACTGTAACCGTCTGTAGATAATGTAACCATCTGTAGATACTGTACATCTGTAAATACTGTAACCGTCTGTAGATACTGTAACCATCTGTAGATACTGTAACCATCTGTAGATACTGACCATCTGTAACTACTGTAACCATCTGTAGATACTGTAACCATCTGTAGATACTGATGATCTGCAGATACTGTAACCATCTGTAGATACTGTAACCATCTGTAGATACTCTAACCATCTGTAGACACTGTAACCATCTGTAGATACTGTAACCATCTGTAGATACTGACCATCTGTAGATACTGTAACCATCTGTAACTACTGTAACCATCTGTAGATACTGTAACCATCTGTAGATACTGACCATCTGTAGACACTGTAACCATCTGTAAATACTGTAACCATCTGTAGATACTGTAACCATCTGTAGACACTGCAACCATCTGTAGACACTGTAACCATCTGTAGATACTGTAACCATCTGTAGATACTGTAACCATCTGTAACTACTGTAACCATCTGTAGATACTGTAACCATCTGTAGATACTGTACATCTGTAGATACTGTAACCGTCTGTAGATACTGTAACCATCTGTAACTACTGTAACCATCTGTAGATACTGTAACCATCTGTAGATACTGACCATCTGTAAATACTGTAACCGTCTGTTGAGGTTGAGGTTAGGGCTTGGTTTAGGGTTAAACGATAGTTAGTGTAAATGTTACTGAATACCTTTCACTATCCACATAAAGTGTTACCACAAATTAAACAATAAAACATCAAAAGCTCAAGTCTGAGGCATTTCTATATCAGTCTCTAATCAACCATAATCATGCCATGCATATATTATGCCTCTCTAATCACATGAATTAATGTATTCCTGTGGACCTTAGAATCATTCCAAGTAGGCCAGCCTAGTGCAGGAAAGTGGGACCTTAGAATCACTCCAAGTAGGCCAGCCTAGTGCAGGAAAGTGGGACCTTAGAATCACTCCGTAGACCAGCCTAGTGCAGGAAAGTGGGACCTTAGAATCACTCCAAGTAGACCAGCCTAGTGCAGGAAAGTGGGACCGTAGAATCACTCCAAGTAGACCAGCCTAGTGCAGGAAAGTGGGACCTTAGAATCACTCCAAGTAGGCCAGCCTAGTGCAGGAAAGTGGGACCTTAGAATCACTCCAAGTAGGCCAGCCTAGTGCAGGAAAGTGGGACCTTAGAATCACTCCAAGTAGACCAGCCTAGTGCAGGAAAGTGGGACCTTAGAATCACTCCAAGTAGACCAGCCTAGTGCAGGAAAGTGGGACCTTAGAATCACTCCGTAGACCAGCCTAGTGCAGGAAAGTGGGACCGTAGAATCACTCCAAGTAGGCCAGCCTAGTGCAGGAAAGTGGGACCTTAGAATCACTCCAAGTAGACCAGCCTAGTGCAGGAAAGTGGGACCTTAGAATCACTCCAAGTAGACCAGCCTAGTGCAGGAAAGTGGGACCTTAGAATCACTCCAAGTAGACCAGCCTAGTGCAGGAAAGTGGGACCTTAGAATCACTCCAAGTAGACCAGCCTAGTGCAGGAAAGTGGTCGCCTACAATGTGGATTTATACTGATAAAACAACTTTATACCATGTCTCCTGTAACTGTTTTGTCCCATTACTAACAGGTCATACATTCTTGCGGCACAATGTCAAATGTTTAATCAGCGAATTACAATATGGATTCATTCAACAATATTTACCACTGCAACTAAATATGTCTTAGAAACTGGAGGGAAAAATAACAGAACAAATCAACCTCTCACACTATTTGTTTTCAGTTAGTGTGGCATGGTGATGATAGTTATTGTTGAGGTGGGCTCATACTCCATGAAAATACCATAAACATATTATGAACTCAGAAATACAATGCAGACAGTAGGATATCATTCTTGAGGTGAGCCATACAATTACCATACATATTTTGAACTAAAAAAATACAACACAATAAAATACTGCGGGACCTATCTAATTGTTGGGTTTCAGTCAGCCAGGACCTATCTAACTATCCCAGTAGAGTTGGGTTTCAGTCAGCCAGGACCTATCTAACTATCCCAGTAGAGTTGGGTTTCAGTCAGCCAGGACCTATCTAACTATCCCAGTAGAGTTGGGTTTCAGTCAGCCAGGACCTACCTAACTATCCCAGTAGAGTTGGGTTTCAGTAAGCCAGGACCTACCTAATTATCCCAGTAGAGTTGGGTTTCAGTCAGCCAGGACCTAATTATCCCAGTAGAGTTGGGTTTTAGTCAGCCAGGACCTATCTAGTTATCCCAGTAGAGTTGGGTTTCAGTCAGCCAGGACCTATCTAGTTATCCCAGTAGAGTTGGGTTTCAGTCAGCCAGGACCTACCTAATTATCCCAGTAGAGTTGGGTTTCAGTCAGCCAGGACCTATCTAACTATCCCAGTAGAGTTGGGTTTCAGTCAGCCAGGACCTAATTATCCCAGTAGAGTTGGGTTTCAGTCAGCCAGGACCTAATTATCCCAGTAGAGTTGGGTTTCAGTCAGCCAGGACCTAATTATCCCAGTAGAGTTGGGTTTCAGTCAGCCAGGACCTAATTATCCCAGTAGAGTTGGGTTTCAGTCAGCCAGGACCTAATTATCCCAGTAGAGTTGGGTTTCAGTCAGCCAGGACCTATCTATCCCAGTAGAGTTGGGTTTCAGTCAGCCAGGACCTATCTAATTATCCCAGTAGAGTTGGGTTTCAGTCAGCCAGGACCTATCTAATTATCCCAGTAGAGTTGGGTTTCAGTCAGCCAGGACCTATCTAACTATCCCAGTAGAGTTGGGTTTCAGTCAGCCAGGACCTATCTAACTATCCCAGTAGAGTTGGGTTTCAGTCAGCCAGGACCTACCTAATTATCCCAGTAGAGTTGGGTTTCAGTCAGCCAGGACCTATCTAACTATCCCAGTAGAATTAGGTTTCAGTCAGCCAGGACCTATCTAATTATCCCAGTAGAGTTGGGTTTCAGTCAGCCAGGACCTAATTATCCCAGTAGAGTTGGGTTTCAGTCAGCCAGGACCTATCTAGTTATCCCAGTAGAGTTGGGTTTCAGTCAGCCAGGACCTAATTATCCCAGTAGAGTTGGGTTTCAGTCAGCCAGGACCTATCTAGTTATCCCAGTAGAGTTGGGTTTCAGTCAGCCAGGACCTAATTATCCCAGTAGAGTTGGGTTTCAGTCAGCCAGGACCTAATTATCCCAGTAGAGTTGGGTTTCAGTCAGCCAGGACCTATCTAGTTATCCCAGTAGAGTTGGGTTTCAGTCAGCCAGGACCTAATTAACCCAGTAGAGTTGGGTTTCAGTCAGCCAGGACCTATTGAACTATCCCAATAGAGTTGGGTTTCAGTCAGCCAGGACCTATCTAACTATCCCAGTAGAGTTGGGTTTCAGTCAGCCAGGACCTACCTAATTATCCCAGTAGAGTTGGGTTTCAGTCAGCCAGGACCTATCTAACTATCCCAGTAGAGTTGGGTTTCAGTCAGCCAGGACCTATCTAACTATCCCAGTAGAGTTGGGTTTCAGTCAGCCAGGACCTATCTAACTATCCCAGTAGAGTTGGGTTTCAGTCAGCCAGGACCTATCTAACTATCCCAGTAGAGTTGGGTTTCAGTCAGCCAGGACCTACCTAATTATCCCAGTAGAGTTGGGTTTCAGTCAGCCAGGACCTAATTATCCCAGTAGAGTTGGGTTTCAGTCAGCCAGGACCTATCTAGTTATCCCAGTAGAGTTGGGTTTCAGTCAGCCAGGACCTATCTAACTATCCCAGTAGAGTTGGGTTTCAGTCAGCCAGGACCTATCTAACTATCCCAGTAGAGTTGGGTTTCAGTCAGCCAGGACCTATCTAACTATCCCAGTAGAGTTGGGTTTCAGTCAGCCAGGACCTATCTAATTATCCCAGTAGAGTTGGGTTTCAGTCAGCCAGGACCTATCTAATTATCCCAGTAGAGTTGGGTTTCAGTCAGCCAGGACCTATCTAATTATCCCAGTAGAGTTGGGTTTCAGTCAGCCAGGACCTATCTAATTATCCCAGTAGAGTTGGGTTTCAGTCAGCCAGGACCTATCTAATTATCCCAGTAGAGTTGGGTTTCAGTCAGCCAGGACCTATCTAAATATCCCAGTAGAGTTGGGTTTCAGTCAGCCAGGACCTATCTAATTATCCCAGTAGAGTTGGGTTTCAGTCAGCCAGGACCTATCTAAATATCCCAGTAGAGTTGGGTTTCAGTCAGCCAGGACCTATCTAACTATCCCAGTAGAGTTAGGTTTCAGTCAGCCAGGACCTAACTATCCCAGTAGAGTTGGGTTTCAGTCAGCCAGGACCTATCTAATTATCCCAGTAGAGTTGGGTTTCAGTCAGCCAGGACCTATCTAATTATCCCAGTAGAGTTGGGTTTCAGTCAGCCAGGACCTATCTAATTATCCCAGTAGAGTTGGGTTTCAGTCAGCCAGGACCTATCTAACTATCCCAGTAGAGTTAGGTTTCAGTCAGCCAGGACCTAACTATCCCAGTAGAGTTGGGTTTCAGTCAGCCAGGACCTATCTAATTATCCCAGTAGAGTTGGGTTTCAGTACCTCTGGGGTTTTTTACACTGTGAGGTTTATTCAGAGGATTTCCTGTATCATTTCGACATCAGTTTGCAGCGCCTCACACAGTTCCCAAACACTTGCAAATATGTCAGCCCTGATCTGTGTAGTACGCTGAGCTTGCGAGCCTCGCTCTCTGTTCCAAATGGCACCCTGTTCCCTTTATAGTGCGCTTATTTGTGACTAGGGTGCATAGGACTCTGTTCAAAAGTAGTGCACCAAATAGGGAATAGGGTGCCTTTTGGGATGCAGACCCTGGGTTAGCTGTTAGCTGTTAGCGGTTACAATAGCTGTGGCATAGTAGTAAAGTCCCATTGCTCCAGGGCGATAGGCTGACCCATTTTGCAATGGGCAAAAGGTATAGGTACATTGTATCAAGGACTTATCTGGGCTAATGATTGTAAGCTATCAAATCAGCTTGCTGCAAGGACAATACTCTTCAAATAATTATATATAATCTATAACTGACTCGACTTGGGTTTCACAAGCGTGATAGACTATGGGCACTAATATGACTTTCTGCAATCTTAAAACGCATTTTGATTAGTTTGATTTGAGGAAGAGATCAATCTATTGTCAATTTAATAAAATAATCTAATACCCTTGCCTTTCTTCTACTACTTGTCATTTTTACTAGCACTGAGTTTGCTGATAGCTGTTTCATTGAGGAAAAGTGGTACTTACTATCACTGTAAGTACTACACTGTAGTACTTACTATGACTGTGATATGTAGTACTTACTATCACTGGTAGTACTTACTATCACTGTGATATGTAGTACTTACTATCACTGTGATATGTAGTACTTACTATGACTGTGATATGTAGTACTAACTATGACTGTGATATGTAGTACTTACTATGACTGTGATATGTAGTACTTACTATGACTGTGATATGTAGTACTTACTATGACTGTGATATGTAGTACTTACTATGACTGTGATATGTAGTACTTACTATGACTGTGATATGTAGTACTTACTATGACTGTGATATGTAGTACTTACTATGACTGTGATATGTAGTACTTACTATGACTGTGATATGTAGTACTTACTATCACTGTGATATGTAGTACTTACTATCACTGTGATATGTAGTACTTACTATCACTGTGATATATAGTACTTACTATCACTGTGATATGTAGTACTTACTATGACTGTGATATGTGGTGGTCTCACCTAGCTACATTAAGACGAATGTACTAACTGTAAGTCACACTGGATAAGAGCGTCTGATAAAATACATTTACATTTTTATTTATTTATTTATTTATTTAAAGTAATCACTGTCAGTTAAAACCACAAATATATTTTCAAGTTGTTCAATCCAATAACGGTTTCCATAATTCAAATAAAATAATCGCCTAACGTCATGTGGATCTTGTTTTCTCCCAGAAAACCTTCAGAATCAGCTGGTCCTAATCCGTACCAGCACCAATGAGATTGTATTATTCTATATGTATTATTCTACATGTATTATTCTACATGTATTATTCTACATGAATCGTCACATCAAGATGGAAAATAAAGAATAAGTCATCCTATTTTGTAATAATTTCATCGTTTTCAAGTTAAGAGAGGAAAATGTTTGGTGGGAACTACAGAAGGAGGAACCACTTAAAAAGAAGCAAACTCTCAAATTCAAAAAGGCTAAATCCTCAACAACAGATGGTTGAAATCTTTCAGAATGGCTGACTTGTGTTCTAGAAGAAACACTATTTTGGGTGACTTTTACTGAGGAGTGGCTTCCGTCTGGCCACTCTACCATAAAAGCCTGATAGGTGGAGTGCCGCAGAGATGGTTGTACTTTTGGATGGTTCTCCCATCTCCACAGAGGAATTATAGAGCTCTGTCAGAGTGACCATCAGGTTCTTGGTCACCTCCATGACCAAGGCCCTTCTCGTCTGCTCAAGAGTCTCCTTGCAGATGTAACATAACTCTAACTCTGGTGACAGGACAGCCTATCATGACAGGCAGAATCTTTTCCCAGGGAATTTCCATGTGAACATAGGACAACTCGTCTCTCTCTGTCTCCCTACATCTGTAGCTGGAATGTGGACGCCTGCTCCTTTCCTGTGCACTGATCCATCCATCCCTCCCTCCATCCCGCCTCCCTCCATCCCGCCTCCCTCCCTCCCTCCATCTTTCTCTCCCTCCATCCCTCCCTCCATCCCGCCATCCTTCTCTCCCTCCCTCCATCCCGCCATCCCCCCTCCCCCCTCCATCCCGCCATCCTCCCTCCCTCCATCCATCCTTCCATCCTTCACTCCATCCCTCTCTCCATCCTTTCCTCCATCCTTCCCTCCCTCCATACTTCCCTCCCTCCATCCCACCATCCTTCCCTCCCTCCCTCCATCCTTCCCTCCCTCCATCCCACCTCCTTCCCTCCCTCCCTCCCTCCCCCATCCCACCTCCCTCCATCCCTCCATCCTTCCCACCTCCCTCCCTCCATCCCTCCCTCCCCCCCTCCATCCCACCTCCCTCCATCCCGCCATCCTTCCCTCCCTCCATCCTTCCCTCCCTCCCTCCCTCCATCCTTCCCTCCCTCCATCCCACCTCCCTCCATCCATCCCTCCCTCCCTCCCTCCCTCCATCCCACCATCCCTCCCTCCATCCCACCATCCCTCCCTCCATCCTTCCCTCCCTCCATCCCTCCCTCCCTCCATCCATCCCACCTCCCTCCATCCCTCCATCCTTCCCACCTCCCTCCATCCTTCCCTCCCTCCCTCCCTCCATCCTTCCCTCCCTCCCTCCATCCCACCATCCTTCCCTCCCTCCCTCCCTCCTTCCCTCCATCCATCCCTCCCTCCATCCTTCCTTCCTTCCCTCCCTCCACAACTTCAAAGTGAGAAGGAAAACTACGTGGTTTTCTCTGTCTTCTCAAACACAGCAATATAATAATATCACTGACATGGACCATAATAGTACAAGGGTTAAAACTACGGGTCACCGACTTGACGACGGTCACCGACTTGACAAAAGTGATCCCCTCGAACGCGCCCATTGAGATGAGCAGATGTAAGACTTTTCTCTCACACAGTCACACAGAGTATCTGCACGTGCACCGGCACGCGTCACACTGCTAGAACGTGGTTACCAAAGAAGTTTAGCCTCGCGCTTCAACGCTCACTACTGTTTATTTCATGCATCTATGTCATTACGCTGAGTCTAACTTTAAACCCAACCTATGACCTGACCCATCACCTTATGCATTACTGCCCCACAGTGGCAGGAAGTGGAATTACGCAATACTGCCCAACAGTGGCAGGAAGTGGCATTATGCATTACTGCCCCACAGTGGCAGGAAGTGGCATTATGCAATACTGCCCCACAGTGGCAGGAAGTGGAAATATGCATTACTGCCCCACAGTGGCAGGATGTGGCATTATACATTACTGCCCCATAGTGGCAGGAAGTGGCATTAGGCATTACTGCCCCATAATGGCAGGAAGTGGCATTATGCATTACTGCCCCACAATGGCAGGAAGAGCATTATGCATTACTGCCCCACAGTGGCAGGAAGTGGCATTATACATTACTGCCCCACAGTGGCAGGAAGTGGCATTAGGCATTACTGCCCCATAATGGCAGGAAGATGCATTATGCATTACTGCCCCATAGTGGCAGGAAGTGGCATTATACATTACTGCCCCACAGTGGTAGGAAGTGGCATTAGGCAATACTGCCCCACAGTGGCAGGAAGTGGAAATATGCATTACTGCCCCACAGTGGCAGGATGTGGCATTATACATTACTGCCCCATAGTGGCAGGAAGTGGCATTAGGCATTACTGCCCCATAATGGCAGGAAGTGGCATTATGCATTACTGCCCCACAATGGCAGGAAGAGCATTATGCATTACTGCCCCACAGTGGCAGGAAGTGGAATTACGCAATACTGCCCTACAGTGGCAGGAAGTGGAATTACGCATTACTGCCCCACAGTGGCAGGAAGTGGAATTACGCAATACTGCCCTACAGTGGCAGGAAGTGGCATTATGCATTACTGCCCCACAGTGGCAGGAAGTGGCATTATACATTACTGCCCCACAGTGGCAGGAAGTGGCATTAGGCATTACTGCCCCATAATGGCAGGAAGATGCATTATGCATTACTGCCCCACAGTGGCAGGATGTGACATTATACATTACTGCCCCATAGTGGCGGGAAGTGGCGTTACGCATTACTGCCCCACAGCGGCAAGAAGTAACATTATACATTACTGCCCCATAGTGGCAGGAAGTGGAATTATATATTACTGCCCCACAGTGGCAGGAAGTGGCATTATGCATTACTGCCCCACAGTGGCAATGGCTAAGTCACATCATCTCAAATGTAAATAAAAGTATATTACATTGTACTTAATACTTAAAATTATATAGCCACTGTCAACAGATCAATCATTATATAGCCACTGTCAACAGATCAATCATTATATAGCCACTGTCAACAGATCAATCATTATATATCCACTGTCAACAGATCATTCATTATATAGCCACTGTCAACAGATCATTCATTATATATCCACTGTCAACAGATCATTCATTATATAGCCACTGTCAACAGATCAATCATTATATAACCACTGTCAACAGATCAATCATTATATAACCAACATAGTCACTGTCAACAGATCAATCATTATATAGCCACTGTCAACAGATCAATCATTATATAACCAACAGTCACTGTCAACAGATCATTCATTATAACTGTATAGCCAGTATCAACAGATCATTCATTATAACTGTATAGCCAGTATCAACAGATCATTCATTATAACTGTATAGCCAGTATCAACAGATCATTCATTATAACTGTATAGCCAGTATCAACAGATCATTCATTATAACTGTATAGCCAGTATCAACAGATCATTCATT
Organism: Salmo salar; assembly: GCF_965601325.2. NCBI lineage: Eukaryota > Metazoa > Chordata > Actinopteri > Salmoniformes > Salmonidae > Salmo > Salmo salar. The sequence goes on along the minus strand of NC_138318.1, from coordinate 39,374,249 downwards.
ATAACTGTATAGCCAGTATCAACAGATCATTCATTATAACTGTATAGCCAGTATCAACAGATCATTCATTATAACTGTATAGCCAGTATCAACAGATCATTCATTATATAGCCAGTATCAACAGATCATTCATTATAACTGTATAGCCAGTATCAACAGATCATTCATTATATAGCCAGTATCAACAGATCATTCATTATAACTGTATAGCCAGTATCAACAGATCATTCATTATATAGCCAGTATCAACAGATCATTCATTATATAGCCAGTATCAACAGATCATTCATTATAACTGTATAGCCAGTATCAACAGATCATTCATTATATAGCCAGTATCAACAGATCATTCATTATAACTGTATAGCCAGTATCAACAGACCATTCATTACAGTGCATTCAGAAAATATTCAGACCCCTTGATTTTTTTCACATTTTGTTACGTTACAACCATATTCTAAAATTGATTAAACTATTTTTTCCCCCTCATTAATCTATACACACTACCCCATAATGACATCACACTACCCCATAATGACATCACACTACCCCATAATGACATCACACTACCCCATAATGACATCACACTACCCCATAATGACATCACACTACCCCATAATGACATCACACTACCCCATAATGACATCACACTACCCCATAATGACAAAGCAAAAACAGGTTTGTGGAAAGTTTAGCAAATTTCTTTAAAAAAACGAAATACCTTATTTACATAAGTATTCAGACCCTTTGCTATGAGACTCGAAATTGAGCTCAGGTGCATCCTGTTTCCATTGATCATCCTTGAGATGTTTCTACAACTTGATTGAAGTCCACCTGTGGTCAATTCAATTGTTTTTAGCATGATTTGGGAAGGCACACACCTGTCTATATAAGGTCCCTCAGTTAACAGTGCATCTGAGAAAAAACCAAGCCCTGAGGTCGAAGGAATTGTCCGTAGAGCTCTGAGACAGGATTGTGTCAAGGCACAGATCTGGGGAAGGGTACCAAAACATTTCTGCAGCATTAAAGGTCCCCAAGAACACAGTGGCCTCCATCATTCTTAAATGGAAGAAGTTTGGAACCACCAAGACTCTTCCTAGAGCTAGACGCCCGGCCAAACTGAGCAATCTGGGGGAGAAGGGCCTTGGTCAGGGAGGTGACCAGGAACCCGATGGTCACTCTGACAGAGCTGAAGAGTTCCTCTGTGGAGATGGGAGAACCTTCCAGAAGGACAACCATCTCTGCAGCATTCCACCAATCAGGCCTTTATGGTAGAGTGGCCAGACGGAAGCCCCTCCTCAGTAAAAAGCACATGACAGCCCGCTTGGAGTTTGCCAAAAGGCACCTAAAGATGACAGCCCGCTTGGAGTTTGCCAAAAGGCACCTAAAGGACTCTCAGACAATGAGAAACAAGATTCTCTGGTCTGACGTAACCAAGATGTACACAGGGGGAGTAGCAGGGGGGGGGGGACTAGTGGTGACTATTCAGCAGCCTGATGGTCTGAGGGTAGAAACTATTGGCCAGTCTTTCAGATTTTATCATGATGCTTCTATACTGCCCTCATTTGAGTGATTGAAGCGAGGAGAACAGGACATGGCTTGGGTGGCTGGAGTCCCTGATGATCTTTGTGGCCTTCCTGCAACACCTGGTGTTGTAGGTGTCCTGTAGGGCAGGCAGTGTCCACCCAATGGTGCGTTGGGCTGCACGTATCACCCTCTAAAGAACCTTGCTGTCAGCGGCGGTGGAGTTGCCGTACCAGGCTGTGATGCAGCCTGACAGCTCTCGGTGGTGCTCCTTTAGAACTCTGTGAGGGCTCTCGGGAACAGGCCGAATTTCTGTCGTCTTCACTTCGGTGTGTGTGTTGTTAGACCATTTTAGCTTCTCTGAGATGTGTACGCCAAGTAATTTAAAGTTATTGACCGTCTCCACGGCGACCCCGTTAATGAGTTTGAGGGCGTGCCCAGCCTTGTTCCTCCTGAAGTCCACAATCAGCTCCTTTATTTTGCTAAACGTTGAAGGAGAGGTTGTTTACTTGGTACCACGTCCGTCAGAGTGCCTACCTCCTCTCTGTAAACCGTCTCGTCTTTGTTGGTGATCAGGCCTACTACTGTCGTGTCGTCAGCGAACTTGATGATGGAGTTGGAACTGTGTGAGGCCACTCAGTCGTGGGTATACAGAGAGTACAGGAAGGGACTGAGGGGCCACCGTGTCGAGGAGGTAATGTTGCCTACCTTCACCACCTGGGAAGTCCAGGACCCAGTTGCATAGGGAGGAGTTCAGACCCAGGGCCGTGAGCTTTGTATTGAGCTTATAGGACACTATGGTATTGACGGCTGAGCTGTAGTCAATGAACAGCATCCTTACATATGCATTCCTTTTGTCCAGGTGGGTGAGGGCAGTGTGCGGTAACATGGAGGTTGCGCCGTCCGTGGATCTGTCAGGGCGGTAGGCGAATCGGAGGGGGTTGAGTGTGTCGGGAGGGAGGGAGGGAGGTGATGTGGACTTTGACTAGTCTCTCAAAGCACTTCATGACAACAGAAGTAAGTGCTACGGGTCGGTAGTCATTCGGTTCAGTTACTTTCCCTTTCTTGGGCACGGAGACGATGACATCTTGAAGCAGGTGGGTATAGCAGCCTGTACTAGGGAGAGATTGAAAATGTCAGAGAACACAACAGCCAGCTGGTCTGCACATGCTCTGAGGGCACGGCTAGGGATGCCGCTCTAGGCCATTGTTCTGCCGTATCAGGGAATTTTGGGAGGTCGGGTGGATGGTGAGTACCCAGCGATTCGTATTCCAAACGTTCTTCCAGGGTGTGTGTAGTGATACATGAAACAAACACATTTTTTTGGGTGGGGGGGGAGAAACACTAAAAAAAACACTAAAAAGCAGAAACCTGCAATGTTTTATTGGAGCTCAAGGTAAAGGCGCCATCTTAGCCAGCTATCAGTAAACTCATTTAACAGAGTTTTAACCTGCCATATCTCTGCACCTGGGAATCCAGATGGAATTTGTTTTCTAAGGTACAGTGGTTCCTCAATTAAACGTTTTGAGATTATGCTGCCGGATTTAGAGGTAATTTCTGGTTTAGTACGGTACCCTGCGTCACTACGTCATTGCTCCAGACCACCACAAGGGGGAGCTAGAGCACTGATTATGCTTTTGGGTCCAAGGACATAACTGTGTCTCTACCTGACAATGAATGGGCGATATAAACCAAATAGAAACTGATAATTGTGCACGACTTCAAAATTGAATTTCAATTAACTGAATGATGAGGATGAAGAAGGTGACTGAATTTAGAACAATAGTGTAAGTATTGTTATTCCTCTGTCCTGCACGCACACCCGGAAAAATACAGTAATTTTTTGGTTTCTACATGGTCAGAAGAAGCTGTAACTGGCCTGTAGCATATTACTAACTAAAACTGTGTCACGTCCTGACCAGTAGAGGGAGTATTTGTATTGTAGTTTGGTCAGGACGTGGCAGAAGGGTATTTGTTTCTTATGGTTCGGGTTGTGTGTGTTATTAAAGGGGTGTTTGGTTTATGTGTTCCGGGGTTTCAGTGTATGTTCTGGTTCTGGTTTTCTGGTTTGTCTATTTCTTTGTTTTCTGTGTGGCTCCCGATCAGGAACAGCTGCACAACACCCGTTACAAACTGTTGTTACACTAAGGCTTTTATTCTAAGAGAAACAAAAATGTTCAATTATATTCCATGATATTCTTAAGATATATGTGTTGACTGAATATAAGCAAGTGATGTCTGCCAAATAATCAAGTTGATGGCACAAGAGGAAAATGACGTGCACATACATAAAGCTGAGTGACTCACTCATTCATGGCTTTGGATCAAAATAAATAAGTACCAACATTCTTTCTGATAGTCTTTAATAAAGAAATGTTTTGGTTATCCTGACCTGGATGCCATGTATTATAGTCTGTAAAAGGAAAAATATTATCACCATCTCTTGTGCATGTCATTTTCCTTTCATAATGAATCCTTATTTACCAAGCCATTGTTATCATCATTATTATTAACCCCGCATTATAATTATATAAAAGCCCCTTAGATATTCTCAAAGGCCAGATTTGCCCTAACGAAAAATGCCCTTTTGTCACGTCCTGACCATAGTAAGAGGTTATTTTCTATGGTAGAGTAGGTCAGGGCGTGACCGGGGTGTTTTGTGTTTTTCTATGTTTTCTATTTCTATGTTTAAGTTCTAGTTTTTCTATTTCTATGTTGGGGTTGATCTCCAATTGGAGGCAGCTGGTCCTCGTTACCTCTGATTGGAGATCATATTTAAGTAGGGGTTTTTCTTCCTGGGTTTTTGTGGGTTATTATCTTTTGATTAGTGTTTGATTCTCTCTGCGTCACGGTTTGTTGTTTTGTAAATTCAGTTATTTATGTTTTGCAAAGTTTCACGGATTTAATAAAATGTGTAACTACAACCACGCTGCACTTTGGTCCGATCCTTTCGACAGCCGTGACACCTTTAGATATTAATTTAGAAACCTCCAATCCTCTAAATGTAATTATTGGCGGAGAGCTAAATATAGATTGCAAAATAGTTGGGAAGAGATTTCCGATGTACCGATTCCATGGCACATGGTTTTATGAATTGACACAATTTTCCGTTCCTCCTGAAAGCCCAGTCAAATGCATTCTCTCAGTCGCCCATACACACTTTAAACATTTGGATAATAATGCAGTTAAAAGGCTGACATTGGTTGATTTTATGCATTCATGAATTAAATCACTGTAGCCGACATATTGCGGTTCATCTGATGAAGGTGCACATGGGCCTATTTATATAATGAATATGAATTCGGAAGGCAGAAATGATTAAATATTAAAGCATTAGACCTCTCACTAAAGGCTTCAGTCATACAAAAGTTTAACTTAAATCCGAACTGGTTTTGCAGCACGCAGATTCCAGATTACCTTTGCCGATCGTTCATCATCTTCAACCATCAGTGTGAGTCGATGGCTTGAATCGTCTGGCTTGGAAGTGGAATACCACGGTAGATTATGTGTTTTTTTGGTTGATTGCCATAAAGCTGAGTGGCTTTGGATCAAAATAAATAAGTACCAACAATCTTTCTGATAGTCTAGAAGTAAAAAAAAACTAGAACCGATTATAAAAAGTCACTACTCTACAGTTGATCGCTAGTTTTGGTCTTTTTCTTTTCTTTATTTAACTAGGAAAGTCAGTTAAGAACAAATTCTTATTTTCAATGGACGGCCTAGGCCTGATGACCTAGAGGCCGGAGGGGGAGTATACATGACAGTACCCTCTCCACGACGTGCGGCTCCAGCCGCAGGGGACGAACCCGGGGATCAGGAGTGGATCAGTCACCCCTGTTGATGCGTGAGAACCTGTCACGCCAGCTGAGGCACGGGAACCTGTCGAGTCAGCTGGGACGCGGGAACCTGACAGATCGGTTGAGGCAGGGGAACCTGACGAGCCGGTGGAAGCAGGGGAGCCCGGCGATCCGGCGGAAGCATGAAAGCCCGACGGGCCGGCTGAGGCAGGGGAGCCTGTAGCAGTTCCCGGACCCGATGTCATTACTCTAACACAAAAATTAAATATATAACACTTCCCTTAGGTGAGGTGTTATTCGGTAACGATGTGCGCTGAGAGTCAGGAAGTAAGTTCCGGGAGTGAGTGTTTTAATAAATAAATAAAACAATAAACATGTAACACAAACAACGCACCGACATGAAAACAGAGTCAATAACACCTGAGGAAAGAACCAAGGGGAGTGACAGATATAGGGAAGATAATCAAGGAAGGTGATGGAGTCTAGGTGAGTGTCATGAGGCGTATGATGCGCGTAACGATGGTGACAGGTGTGCGCCATAACGAGCAGCCTGGTGACCTATAGGTCGGAGAGGGAGCACACGTGCCAAAATTATGTGAGCAAAAAATATTCAATTTTATTTGGAATGGCAAGCCAGACAAAATTAAAGGTCCTATTGTCACTTCCCCATGTTCAAGAATGGCCTTTTTCCCTTTATTCAGACCGCTCACTTTCGGTTATTTGAAAACAAAACCATCTCCAATGAGATCATGAACTCTGCAAACAACGTTTCCCTTCCCGAGAAGGAGAATGGTAAATGACTGTAATTAATACGTTCATTCAATACATTGGAATACAAAAGAAACCAGCCATCCACACATTATGGGCTATTAGCAGGACAATAGACTCTTGCCAAGAAGGAGGGGTTGGGGGGAGAATTGTATCGTCAATTTCTCAAGCCAAAACGTCTTGACGGCCTTCACCAGTTCATCTTTGCTTGTACTGTCGGCTTGGCAGAGTTACAGATGAATGTTTTCAGTTGATGCCAAACAAGTTAGATCAGGTTTAAAATCAGGAGACATACACGTAGAGATTAACAAAATATTATTTGATATACTGTAAGTGTTGTAGGTCTTTTATTTATTTATTTTTATTTAACCTTTATTTTACTACATAAAAGTCGACTTACTCTGCTGGCGTCCTGACCCAGTTTAAACCCTCATTTGCAATTCAAACCCGGACGGCAGTGTGTTTTGGTCCGAGCAGACCCTGGTTTTGATAAATCAATGAGATTTATCACTTAGCTAAATAGTGTACAGTATTTCTTCATCAACATCTTTATGTTTTCGTTAATAAAATAATGATAAAAATACAAAATTAGTGGAAGAGGCAAGTGGAGGGGAAAAACATTTTCATACACTTGTTTTTCACAAGGGCTATTAGCACGACAATACACTGTGTGCACAATTATTAGGCAAGTTGTATGTTTGAAGATTCATTTTATTATTGAACAACTACAGCGCTCTCGGTCAATCCAAAATGTTAATAAACCTCAAACCTGAATATTTAAGAAAGTAAAAGTGAGGTTTTGGCTTTCTTTGGAGAATATCTGTGTGCACAATTATTGGGCAACTATTAGTGTGCACAATTATTATGCAACTAAATGAAAAACGAAAAGTTCCCCATCTCACTTGTTTATTTTCATCTGTTAAAAGTGAGAATAATAAACAAACAACTCAAAATGTATAAATAAAAATTTCTGACATTTCAAAAAAAATGTTTTTTTTAAATTAAATGTTAAAAAAAGGAAAATCTGTGACCAATATAGCCACCCTTCTTTTCAATAACAGTCATAAGCCTTCCATCCATGGAGTCTGTCAGTTTCTTGATCTGTTGACCATCAACGTTTTGTGCAGCAGCAACCACAGCCTCCCAGACACTGGTCGGAGAGGTGTACTGTTTTCCTTCACCGTAAATCGCCCGTTTAAGAAGGGACCACAAGTTCTCAATAGGGTTTAGGTCAGGTGAGGAAGGGGGCCATGTCATTATTCTTTCATCTTTAAGGCCTTTACTGGCTAGCCACGCAGTGGAGTACTTCGATGCATGAGATGGAGCATTGTTCTGCATAAAAATCTTGGTCTTCTTGAAAGATGCAGACTTTTTCCTGTACCACTGCTTGAAGAAAGTGTCTTCTAAAAACTGGCAGTAGGTTTGGGAGTTGAGTTTGAGTCCATCTTCAACCCGAAAAGGTCCAACTAGCTCATCTTTAATAATACTACCCCATACCAGTACCCCACCTCCACCTTGCTGGCGTCTGAGTCGAAGTGGAGCTCCGTGTCCGTTACTGATCCAGCCACGGGCCCATCCATCTGGTCCGTCAAGAGTCACTCTCATCTCATCAGTCCATAAAACCTTTGAAAAATCTGTCTTCAGATATTTCTTGGCCCAGTCTTGACGTTTCAACTTGTCTTGTTCAGTGGTGGTCGGGTTTCAGCCTTCCTTACCTTGGCCATGTCTCTGAGCACTGAACACCTTGTACTTCTGGGCACTCCAGGTAGGTTGCAGTTCTGGAATATGACAGCGCTGGAGGATAATGGCTTCCTGGTAGCTTCACGTTGGATTCTTCTCAAATCTTTGGCAGTTAATTTGCATCTTTTTTTCTCAACACGGTTCTTGCGACCCTGTTGACTATTTGCAACAAAAAGTTTGATGGTTCTGTGATCACGCCCCAATATCTTAGCAATTTCAAGAGTGCTGCATTCCTCTGAAATACTTTTTACAATTTTTGACTTTTCAGAGTCAGTTAAATCTATTTTTTGGCCCATTTTGCCTGAGGAAAAGAAGCTGCCTAATAATTATACACACCTTGATATAGGGTGTTGATCACCTTAGGCCACACCCTCCCTCATTACACAAATACACATCACCTGATATGCTTAAATCCAATAAGCATTCCAGTTTATACAGCTTGGAGTTGGGAAATATGCATAATAATGATGATATGGTCAAAATACTGACTTGCCTAATAATTGTGCACACAGTGTAGTCCCAAAAACACCTCTCTGACATAGGGTACAGCATATCTCTTGATGTTGTCATTGAATGTCTGGCCAGCATTGATCCATGCCTGTGCCTGCAGAACGCAAAGTTCTTTGTTTGTCAGACGAATCATTGGGTCGAAACTACAGAACAGTACAAAATGTACCAAAAAAGATATATATATATATATTTAATGGTCATGTCTCCCGATTGGTCTAAGGCACTTCATTTCAGTGCAAGAGGCATCCCTACAGTCCCTACAATCCAGGCTGTATCACATGCGACTGTGTTTGGGAGTCCCATATTGGCACAATTGGCCCAGCGTCATCTGGGTTTTGCCGGGGTAGGCCATCATTGTAAATAAGAATTTGTTCTTAACTGACTTGTTAAATAAAGGTTACATTTAAAATATATATATATATATATATATATATATATATATATATATATATATATATATATATATATATATATATATATATATATATATATACATACATACATACATACATACATACATACACACACACACACACACACACACACACACACACAAACTGCCGTTCAAAGGTTTTAGAACACCTAGTCATTCAAGGATTTTTCTTTATTTTTACTATTTTCTACATTGTAGAATAATAGTGAAGACATCAAAACTATGAAATAACACATATGGAATCATGTAGTAACCAAAAAAGTGTTAAACAAATCAAAAAATATTTTATATTTGAGATTTTTGAAATAGCCACCCTTTGCCTTGATGACAGCTTTGGACACTCTTGGCATTCTCTCAACCAGCTTCATGCGGTAGTCACCTGGAATGCATTTCAATTAACAGGTGTGCCTTGTTAAAAGTTCATTTGTGGAATTGTTTTCCTTCTTGATGCGTTTGAGCCAATCAGTTGTGTTGTGACAAGGTAGGGAGGGTATATAGAATATAGCCCTATTTGGTAAAAGACCAAGTCCATATTATGGCAAGAACAGCTCAAATTCGCAGTGAAACGACAGTCCATTATTACTTTAAGACATGAAGGTCAGTCAATATGGAACATTTCAAGAACTTTGAAAGTTTCTTCAAGTACAGTCGCAAAAACCATCAAACGCTATGATGAAACTGGCTCTCATGAGAACCGCCACAGGAATGGAAGACCCAGAGTTACCTCTGCTGCAGAGGATAAGTTCATTAGAGTTGCCAGCCTCAGAAATTGCAGCCCAAATAAATGCATCACAGAGTTCAAGTAACAGACACATCTCAACATCAACTGTTCAGAGGAGACTGTGTGAATCAGGCCTTTATGATCGAATTGCTGCAAAGAAACCACTACTAAAGGACACCAATAAGAAGAGACTTGCTTGGGCCAAGATGTGTGGTTCCCACCGTGAAGCATAGAGGGGAGGTGTGATGGTGTGGGGATGCTTTGTTGGTGACACAGTCAGTGATTTATGTAGAATTCAAGGCACACTTAACCAGCATGGCTACCACAGCATTCTGCAGTGATACACCATCCCATCTGGTTTGCGCTCAGTGGGAATATGATTTGTTTTTCAACAGGACAATGACCCAACACACTTCCAGGTTGTGTAAGGACTATTTGACCAAGAAGGATAGTGATGGAGTGCTGAAACAGTACTATGTCCAGGTCTATAACCAGCTGATACAGTACTATGTCCAGGTCTATAACCAGCTGATACAGTACTATGTCCAGGTCTATAACCAGCTGAAACAGTACTATGTCCAGGTCTATAACCAGCTGAAACAGTACTATGTCCAGGTCTATAACCAGCTGATACAGTACTATGTCCAGGTCTATAACCAGCTGAAACAGTACTATGTCCAGGTCTATAACCAGCTGATACAGTACTATGTCCAGGTCTATAACCAGCTGATACAGTACTATGTCCAGGTCTATAACCAGCTGAAACAGTACTATGTCCAGGTCTATAACCAGCTGAAACAGTGCTATGTCCAGGTCTATAACCAGCTGAAACAGTACTATGTCCAGGTCTATAACCAGCTGATACAGTGCTATGTCCAGGTCTATAACCAGCTGAAACAGTGCTATGTCCAGGTCTATAACCAGCTGAAACAGTGCTATGTCCAGGTCTATAACCAGCTGAAACAGTACTATGTCCAGGTCTATAACCAGCTGAAACAGTGCTATGTCCAGGTCTATAACCAGCTGAAACAGTACTATGTCCAGGTCTATAACCAGCGGAAACAGTGCTATGTCCAGGTCTATAACCAGCTGATACAGTACTATGTCCAGGTCTATAACCAGCTGAAACAGTGCTATGTCCAGGTCTATAACCAGCTGATACAGTACTATGTCCAGGTCTATAACCAGCTGAAACAGTACTATGTCCAGGTCTATAACCAGCTGAAACAGTACTATGTCCAGGTCTATAACCATCTGAAACAGTACTATGTCCAGGTCTATAACCAGCTGAAACAGTACTATGTCCTGGTCTATAACCAGCTGAAACAGTACTATGTCCAGGTCTATAACCATCTGAAACAGTACTATGTCCAGGTCTATAACCAGCTGAAACAGTACTATGTCCTGGTCTATAACCAGCTGAAACAGTACTATGTCCAGGTCTATAACCAGCTGAAACAGTACTATGTCCAGGTCTATAACCAGCTGAAACAGTACTATGTCCAGGTCTATAACCAGCTGAAACAGTACTATGTCCTGGTCTATAACCAGCTGAAACAGTACTATGTCCAGGTCTATAACCAGCTGAAACAGTACTATGTCCAGGTCTATAACCAGCTGAAACAGTGCTATGTCCAGGTCTATAACCAGCTGAAACAGTACTATGTCCTGGTCTATAACCAGAATGGTGTATATTTAGAATAGAGAGACAAGTTTAATAAGATCTTAGCTGACAGTTGGTCAGTTGGTTTGCTAGGCAAGATAACGGTAATTACTGTACGTGAGAAGGATCTCCGTCGTTATGTGGGGGGGACGACATGTGCCGTTTTCCAAATCTTACGGATAACTTCAGTTGCAATTGTCAAGTAAAAAAATCCAGGTTAAAGGTTCAACAATGAGTGGGGCAGAGAGCTTGTAGTAAGAAAGGATTAAGTGATTCAGCCCCTGTGGATTATTTTTTTATATCAATCTTTAGCAAGGCACTTAGTACATCGTAGACATCAAATGGTTGAATTGAAAATAAAGTATGTGGACTCCTTTGAATGGAATTAAATTAATTTGAGACTATCCTTTTTAAAACAGGTGGCCAGCTGAAGTAAAATAGTTTATTAAAAGCACTACACATTTCAATGTCCTTCTAGTATGGGACCAGGAGCTGTTAAAACCTGCTGGGTCAACGAGGTGGTGGAGTTTTGGATTCAAAGATTTGACAACTTTCCAAAAGTGGGTTGAATTACGACCACTCTCCGATACAAAAATGTAAGAAATAGGTTGATTTGTTTTTCTAACCAGAGATGGACATCTATTTATCATTTGTCTAAAGGACTGCCAATCAGACGTAGAATCAGTCCGTCTAGCAAGCTATTTATTTCCTGTAATTTCTCAGTACATTTTCACTGTGTGTGTGTGTGTGTGTGTGTGTGTGTGTGTGTGTGTGTGTGTGTGTGTGTGTGTGTGTGTGTGTGTGTGTGTGTGTGTGTGTGTAATGATGATGCTGTGTAGGTGACGAAGCTGATGCAGACTCTGGGTACGTCCCAAATGGCCCATAGGGATTTGGTCAAAAGAAGTGTCCTATATAGGGAATAGGGCTCTGGTCAAAAGTAGTGCCCTATATAGGGGAATGAGAGGAAGAGAGGGAAGTACAGCAGATAGAAGGAGATATATTAAACAGGGGAACAAAGGAAAGAAAAAGAGAAAAATAGAATGAGAAAGAGAGAGAGAGAACTGCAGAGAGAGAGAGGTGAACTGCAGAGAAGGGCCGAGCAGAAATGTGACATTAAGTTGAGCTGATCACTGCAGAGATAGAGGAGAACTGCAGAGAGAGAGAGAGGTGAACTGCAGAGAGAGAGAGAGAGGTGAACTACAGAGAGAGAGAGAGGTGAACTGCAGAGAGAGAGAGAGAGGGGAACTACAGAGAGAGAGAGGTGAACTGCAGAGAGAGAGAGAGAAGAACTGCAGAGAGAGAGAGAGGTGAACTGCAGAGAGAGAGAGAGGTGAACTGCAGAGAGAGAGAGAGGTGAACTGCAGAGAGAGAGAGAGAGAGAGAGAGAGGTGAACTGCAGAGAGAGAGAGAGAGAGGGGAACTACAGAGAGAGAGAGAGAGAGAGAGAGAGAGAGGGGAACTGCAGAGAGAGAGAGAGAGAGAGAGGTGAACTGCAGAGAGAGAGAGAGAGGGGAACTACAGAGAGAGAGAGAGAGAGAGAGAGAGAGGGGAACTACAGAGAGAGAGAGAGGAAAACTGCAGAGAGATAGAGAGGTGAACTGCAGAGAGAGAGAGGTGAACTGCAGAGAGAGAGAGAGAGAGAGAGAGGTGAACTGCACAGAGAGAGAGAGAGGTGAACTGCAGAGAGAGAGAGAGAGAGAGAGAGGTGAACTGCAGAGAGAGAGAGGTGAACTGCAGAGAGAGAGAGAGAGGTGAACTGCAGAGAGAGAGAGAGAGAGAGGTGAACTGCACAGAGAGAGAGAGAGAGAGAGAGAGGTGAACTGCAGAGAGAGAGAGAGAGAGGTGAACTGCAGAGAGTGAGAGAGAGAGGTGAACTGCACAGAGAGAGAGAGAGGTGAACTGCACAGAGAGAGAGAGAGAGGTGAACTGCAGAGAGAGAGAGAGAGAGAGGTGAACTGCAGAGAGAGAGAGGTGAACTGCACAGAGAGAGAGAGAGGTGAACTGCAGAGAGAGAGAGAGAGAGAGGTGAACTGCACAGAGAGAGAGAGGTGAACTGCACAGAGAGAGAGAGAGAGAGAGGTGAACTGCAGAGAGAGAGAGAGAGAGAGGTGAACTGCAGAGAGAGAGAGGTGAACTGCACAGAGAGAGAGAGAGAGGTGAACTGCAGAGAGAGAGAGAGAGAGAGAGAGAGGTGAACTGCACAGAGAGAGAGGTGAACTGCAGAGAGAGAGAGAGAGAGAGAGGTGAACTGCACAGAGAGAGAGAGGTGAACTGCACAGAGAGAGAGAGAGGTGAACTGCAGAGAGAGAGAGAGAGAGAGGTGAACTGCAGAGAGAGAGAGAGGTGAACTACAGAGAGCGAGAGAGGGGAACTACAGAGAGAGAGAGAGAGAGAGAGAGAGGGGAACTACAGAGAGAGAGAGGGGAACTACAGAGAGAGAGGAACTACAGAGAGAGGGGAACTACAGAGAGAGGGGAACTACAGAGAGAGAGGAACTACAGAGAGAGGGGAACTACAGAGAGAGGGGAACTACAGAGAGAGAGAGAGAGGGGAACTACAGAGAGAGAGAGAGGGGAACTACAGAGAGAGAGAGAGAGGGGAACTACAGAGAGAGAGAGGAGAACTGCAGAGAGAGAGAGAGGGGAACTGCAGAGAGAGAGAGAGGGGAACTGCAGAGAGAGAGAGAGGTGAACTGCAGAGAGAGAGGGGAACTACAGAGAGAGAGAGGGGAACTACAGAGAGAGAGGGGAACTACAGAGAGAGAGGGGAACTACAGAGAGAGAGAGAGAGAGAGAGAGAGAGAGAGAGAGAGGGGAACTGCAGAGAGAGAGAGGGGAACTGCAGAGAGAGAGAGGGGAACTGCAGAGAGAGAGAGAGGGGAACTGCAGAGAGAGAGAGAGAGAGAGAGAGGGGAACTACAGAGAGAGAGAGAGAGGGGAACTACAGAGAGAGAGAGGGGAACTACAGAGAGAGAGAGGGGAACTACAGAGAGAGAGAGGTGAACTACAGAGAGAGGGGAACTACAGAGAGAGAGGGGAACTACAGAGAGAGAGGGGAACTACAGAGAGAGAGAGGGGAACTACAGAGAGAGAGAGAGAGAGAGAGGTGAACTACAGAGAGAGAGAGAGAGAGGTGAACTACAGAGAGAGAGAGGTGAACTACAGAGAGAGAGAGGGGAACTACAGAGAGAGAGAGGGGAACTACAGAGAGAGAGAGGGGAACTACAGAGAGAGAGAGAGAGAGAGAGAGAGAGAGAGAGAGAGGGGAACTACAGAGAGAGAGAGGGGAACTACAGAGAGAGAGAGGGGAACTACAGAGAGAGAGAGGGAGAGGGGAACTACAGAGAGAGAGAGGGGAACTACAGAGAGAGAGAGAGAAAGAGAGAGAGAGAGAGAGAGAGAGAGAGAGAGAGAGAGAGAGAGAGAGGTGAACTACAGAGAAGGGCCGAGCAGAAACATGACATTAAGTTGAGCTGATCACTGCAGAGAGAGAGAGGAGAACTGCAGAGAAGGACATGAATCAAAAACCCATCCAAGGAGGGGGAGAGAAGGGGGAGGAGGGGGTGGGGGGGGGCTATCTGCGTCAGAGCCCAAGCCAATGCAGTCAGAGATGGGATGGGGCAGGCAGGCAGCAGACATGTGTGTGTGTGTGTGTGCGTGCGTGCGTGCGTGCGTGCGTGCGTGCGTGTGTGCGTGCGTGCGTGTGTGTGTGTGTACGGGGAAAAGACGGTGTGTGTGTCGGGAATGTGTGTGTGGGGGAGTGACATGTGTGTTTGTGGGTGCGTGTGTGTGTGTGTGTGTGTGGGTGCATGCTGAAGCAGAAGGCACAGCGCTTGCCAGGACCTCCTGTCTCCCTCGTCATAGAACTGACACACACAATATGCCTTGCCTCGACTCTTGACACACACACACACACACACACACAACATTAAATGCCCTTTACATTTGCATGGAAGCAGGACATAATTCAATTGTCCAGCAAATGTGAAGAGGAAAAATGATTTACTAACACATTTAATTGATTAGAGCCCAGAAGCTGCGATATTCACTGTAGCATTGACCTGTTCAAATAGAAAGAGTCACCACATCATCATCATGTAGTGAAACCATGAGAAGCAGTGGGCCCATTAACTGAGCTCTGCTGTTTGGAAGGTGTTTGAATGTAAATCCATAGGACATGTTCTGATACACTGAATGGATTTATAAAACAGAACGGAAGTACTGAAACACCCAAACTGGTTCTTCAATCTGAATCATTCAGGGTTTTTTTTTTTTAAGAGAGTATTGTGTCGAGTGTATTTTTGGCGTTTCTGTTGCATGTAAAATAAAAAATAAAATAAAAATGTATTGACAGATTGTCTCTCATTCCACTAGACTGTCTCTCATTTCAATAGACTCTGTAGGTTATGGGCTCTCTAACCGTGTTTCAGGGGTTATGGGCTCTCTAACCGTGTTCCAGGGGTTTATGGGCTCTCTAACCGTGTTCCAGGGGTTTATGGGCTCTCTAACCGTGTTCCAGGGGTTTATGGGCTCTCTAACCGTGTTCCAGGGGTTTATGGGCTCTCTAACCGTGTTCCAGGGGTTTATGGGCTCTCTAACCGTGTTCCAGGGGTTATGGGCTCTCTAACCGTGTTCCAGGGATTTATGGGCTCTCTAACCGTGTTTCAGGGGTTATGGGCTCTCTAACCGTGTTCCAGGGGTTTATGGGCTCTCTAACCGTGTTCCAGGGGTTTATGGGCTCTCTAACCGTGTTCCAGGGGTTTATGGGCTCTCTAACCGTGTTCCAGGGGTTATGGGCTCTCTAACCGTGTTCCAGGGGTTTATGGGCTCTCTAACCGTGTTCCAGGGATAATGGGCTCTCTAACCGTGTTCCAAGGTTATGGGCTCTCTAACCGTGTTCCAGGGGTTTATGGGCTCTCTAACCGTGTTCCAGGGGTTATGGGCTCTCTAACCGTGTTCCAGGGGTTTATGGGCTCTCTAACCGTGTTCCAGGGGTTTATGGGCTCTCTAACCGTGTTCCAGGGGTTATGGGCTCTCTAACCGTGTTCCAAGGTTATGGGCTCTCTAACCGTGTTCCAGGGGTTTATGGGCTCTCTAACCGTGTTCCAGGGGTTTATGGGCTCTCTAACCGTGTTCCAGGGGTTTATGGGCTCTCTAACCGTGTTCCAGGGGTTATGGGCTCTCTAACCGTGTTCCAGGGGTTTATGGGCTCTCTAACCGTGTTCCAGGGGTTTATGGGCTCTCTAACCGTGTTCCAGGGGTTTATGGGCTCTCTAACCGTGTTCCAGGGGTTATGGGCTCTCTAACCGTGTTCCAGGGGTTTATGGGCTCTCTAACCGTGTTCCAAGGTTATGGGCTCTCTAACCGTGTTCCAGGGGTTTATGGGCTCTCTAACCGTGTTCCAGGGGTTTATGGGCTCTCTAACCGTGTTCCAGGGGTTATGGGCTCTCTAACCGTGTTCCAGGGTTTATGGGCTCTCTAACCGTGTTCCAGGGGTTTATGGGCTCTCTAACCGTGTTCCAGGGGTTTATGGGCTCTCTAACCGTGTTCCAGGGGTTTATGGGCTCTCTAACCGTGTTCCAGGGGTTTATGGGCTCTCTAACCGTGTTCCAGGGGTTTATGGGCTCTCTAACCGTGTTCCAAGGGTTCAAGGCCTATAGTTGAAGTTTGGAGTTATTTGGCCACTTTAGTTGTGATACAAACCTTATCAAAACATACAGGCCTATGGGCTAGGATACATGAGGTGTGCGACTATGATTTGAAAAAGTACTGTGAATAAAGTACTGTGAATAAAGTACTGTGAATAAAGGATCATTTGGAATGTGACTGCGGTCATGACTCCTGACCGCTGGTGTGGCGGTAACACGGTCACCGAAAATATCTTACTGTGAAATTCCACCATAATTCTTTCTGTGCTTTATTTATTCATTTATTTCGACAGATTAGATACAGGAGGAAACACAGAAGTGTTTGGGCCAGTAAGATGGCAAATTTCTTTTAAATTGTACCCACTCAACCACTCAGTCACATACTGTTTGAGGAACTTGGCAGAAGACAAATATTTAGATTAAAAAGGTAACATGGGAATTTCAAACATTGTGCTGTCGTACTGTTCAGAATTACCCCGGTCTGAGGCATGGAGGTGGAGAGTTCTCCCAGTCTGAGGCATGGAGGTGGAGAGAGGGCATTCGTGCCAGGTGGGCCCTCTGGCAAACTCTATGGGCGAAGTTCCTCCCTACTCACAAGGCAGGCAATACGCTTGACCTCATCTTTACTAGATGCTGTTCTTCTACCAATCTCACTGCAACTCCCCTCCAAGTCTCCGACCACTACCTTGTATCCTTTTCCCTCTCGCTCTCCTCCATCACTACTCACTCTGCCCCTACTCAGATGGTATTGCGCCGTCGCAACCTTCGCTCTCTCTCTCCTGCTACTCTCTCCTCTTCCATCCTATCATCTCTTCCCTCTGCTCAATCCTTCTCCAACCAATCTCCTGATTCTGCCTCCTCAACCCTCCTCTCCTCCCTTTCTGCATCCTTTGACTCTCTATGTCCCCTATCCTCCCGGCCGGCTCGGTCCTCCCCTCCTGCTCCGTGGCTTGACGACTCATTGCGAGCTCACAGAACAGGGCTCCAGGCAGCCGAGCGGAAATGGAGGAAAACTAGCCTCCCTGCGGACCTGGCATCTTTTCACTCCCTCACATTGCCCTACCCTATGCTTTGACCTCTTTCTCCCCTCTCTCTCCAGATGAAATCTTGCGACTTGTGACGGCCGGCCGCCCAACAACCTGCCCGCTTGACCATATCCCCTCCTCTCTTCTCCAGACCATTTCCGGAGACCTTCTCCCTTACCTCACCTCGCTCATCAACTCATCCTTGACCGCTGGCTACGTCCCTTCCGTCTTCAAGAGAGCGAGAGTTGCACCCCTTCTCAAAAAACCTACACTCGATCCCTCCGATGTCAACAACTACAGACCAGTATCCCTTCTTTCTTTCCTCTCTAAAACTCTTCAGCGTGCCATCCTTAGCCAGGTCTCTTGCTATCTCTCTCAGAATCCAAATCAGTCAGGTTTCAAGACTGGTCATTCAACTGAGACTGCTCTTCTCTGTGTCACGGAGGCTCTCCGCACTGCTAAAGCTAACTCTCTCTCCTCTGCTCTCATCCTTCTAGACCTATCTGCTGCCTTTGATACTGTGAACCATCAGATCCTCCTCTCTACCCTCTCCGAGTTGGGCATCTCCGGCGCGGCTCACTCTTGGATTGCGTCCTACCTGACAGGTCGCTCCTACCAGGTGGCATGGCGAGAATCCGTCTCCGCACCACGTGCTCTCAGCACTGGTGTCCCCCAGGGCTCAGTTCTAGGCCCTCTCCTATTCTCGCTATACACCAAGTCACTTGGCTCTGTCATATCCTCACATGGTCTCTCCTATCATTGCTACGCAGACGACACACAATTAATCTCCTCCTTTCCCCCTTCTGATAACCAGGTAGCGAATCGCATCTCGTGTCTGCACTGTTTCCTCGAGCCATAGACTAAAAAGAACTCTGGAACACACAGCAAAGTTGATACCGTGAGATATAAAAACTTCTACAACCATGACTAGAGAGAGACTCAAAGAATACAGCAAAGAGCTGTTGTTTATGTGTAAGTTCATGTTAAAATTTGTATTTATACACCTGTATAAGCCATAAAATGGGCGTCAGTCCCTCTCCAGCACCTCTATGTACAAGGTGTTCTCTACTGTCTCTGTCTGACAGTCAGGAAATACAGTGGCTGCCCTGTATAACACCACCCAGCCGTAACTAATGTACTGATTGCCCTGCCATGGACCTATCTAAGTAATTTAGAGGCCCTGCAGGCCAACTCCAGGGCGAGTAGCAGACCTGGATTCAAACACTATTTAAAGTCTTTCAAAATACATTATCAGTTTATTCTTTAAAACAGGGGCAGGCAAACGACAGGTCAAGGCAAGCAGGGGTCAATAATCCAGAGTAGGAGCAAAGGTACAGGACGGCAGGCAGGGTCAGGGTCAGGTCAGGTCAGGGTCAGGCAGAGGTTGGTGATCCAGAGTAGAGGCAAAAATACAGGACGACAGGGTCAGATCAGGCAGGAAAGGTCAAAACCCAGGAAACTAGAAAACAGGGACTATAACAAAGCCAGGCGTAAGGGAAACCGCTGGTAGATTTGAATGAACAAAACAAACTGGCACAGACAGACAGAAAACACAGGTATAAGTACCCAGAAGATAATGGGAAAGATGGGCGACACCTGGAGGGGGGTGGAGACAAGCACAAGTACAGATGAAACAGATCAGGGTGTGAAACAGATCAGGGTGTGACACACATTGATCGTTTGCTCTAGACTGCTTTTTCGAATAGTGTGTGGACCCAGGTCTGGCTCCAGCCCAGTCGCAGGGCAGGGCGTTCAGTCCCAGGTGTTACCACAGGGCAGGGTGTTCAGTCCCAGGTGTTACCACAGGGCAGGGTGTTCAGTCCCAGGTGTTACCACAAGGCAGGGTGATCGGTCCCAGGTGTTACCACAGGGCAGGGTGATCGGTCTCAGGTGTTACCACAGGGCAGGGCGATCGGTCCCAGGTGTTACCACAGGGCAGGGCGATCGGTCCCAGGTGTTACCACAGGGCAGGGTGATCGGTCCCAGGTGTTACCACAGGGCAGGGTGATCGGTCCTAGCTGTTAACTGGTCAAGTCGCTGAGCACA
Organism: Salmo salar; assembly: GCF_965601325.2. Taxonomy (NCBI): domain Eukaryota; kingdom Metazoa; phylum Chordata; class Actinopteri; order Salmoniformes; family Salmonidae; genus Salmo; species Salmo salar. The sequence continues at coordinate 39,354,375 of NC_138318.1, read as the reverse complement.
GTGTTAATTGTGTTTTAATGTTTTCTGCACGACAGTTAACACATTAACTCATGCATAACTAATACAGCAAGCTAGTCCTCTCCACCCACAATCTCACACACACACACACACAATTTAAATGAAGGGAAATACAATGATATTGTGAGCGAAATGATTAATCATATCAAATTAGTAAATAATTTTAGATTTGAGCGTCTGTGGACTCCTTTTAAGAAATTACCCAAAATGTGTCATTGGTGTAACCGTCATTGGTTGTTACTACTCCTGCAGCTGGCACAATGTTATCATAGAAGAAAAATGTAAATTCCGGTACATAATCATCACCAAAATACCCTCTGAGAGGTGGGGGCTGCCGCCGCCACCTTAATCAATGTCCACGTCATCGGTGCCTGGTTGCTGTTAGGGGTTAACTACCTTGCTCAAGGACAGAAAGACAGATTACTGGCCAAACGCTCTCCTGGGGCTATGTGGGACGCTAGCGTGCCACCCGTGGTGCACCCTATCAACAGCAGGTGCATTTCAAGAGCGGCAAATTTGAAACCAAATAAATGTCAAAATTCAAATTTTTCAAACATACAACTATCTTACACTCTTTGAAAGATAAACATCTCCTTAATCTAACCACGTTGTCCGATTTCAAAAAGGTTTTACGACGAAAGCATAAAGTTAGATTATGTTAGGAGAGTACATTGACAATAGCTGTGTGTAATGTTTTGTCAATTCAAAGACAGGCGTCACCAAAACCATAAAATCAGCTAAAGTTATGCACTAACCTTTGACAATCTCCATCAGATGACACTCCTAGGACATTATGTTAGACAATACATGCATTTTTAGTTCTATCAAGTTCATATTTATATCCAAAAACAGCGTTTTACTATGGCGTTGATGTTCAGGAAATCGTTTCCCTCCAATAACCGGCAGTCAAGTCAGCACAACAAATTAAATAATTAATATTAGAAAACATTGGTAAAATATTATATTGTCATTTAAAGAATTATAGATTTACATCTCTTGAACGCAATCGACTTGCCAGATTTAAAAATAACCTTACTGGGAAATCACACTTTGCAATAATCTGAGCACTGCGCCCAGAAAAATACGCTTTGCGATACAGACTAACCGCCATGTTGGAGAGATCTAAAATCGAAAATACTATGTAAATAATCCATTACCTTTGATTCTCTTCATCAGATGTCACTTCCAGGAATCCCAGGTCCATAACGAATGTAGTTTTGTTCAAAAAAGCTCATCATTTATGTCCAAAAAGCTCCGTGTTGTTAGCACATGATCTAAGCCCGCCGGACTTCACTTCATGAACGAGGGGAAAAAATATATTTACGTTCGTTCAAACGTTGTATAGCATAAATCATTAGTGCCTTTTTTAACCAGAACATGAATAATATTCAAGGTGGACGAATGCATTCTCTTTTAAAACGTATTGGAACGAGGGTACCCAACATGACCTCGCGCGCCAGAGTCTAATCGGCCATCACCGTTCCAAGGCTCTTGTTCGGTCAGATCTCACAGTAGAAGACTCAAAACACTTTGTAAAGGCTGGTGACATCTAGTGGAAGCAATAGGAAGTGCCAAAACATTAATAAGCCCCTGTGTGTTTCAATGGCATAGGCTTAAAGGTAATTCAACACATCAGGTATCCACTTCCTGTCAGAATCTGTCTCAGGGTTTTGCCTGCCAAATGAGTTCTGTTATACTCACAGACACCATTCAAACAGTTTTAGAAACTTTAGGGTGTTTTCTATCCATATATAATAAGTATATGCATATTCTAGTTACTGGGTAGGATTAGTAACCAGATTAAATCGGTACGTTTTTTTATCCAGCCGTGAAAATACTGCCCCCTAGCCCCAATTAACCACTAGGCTGCCTACCGCTCCAATTGAAATGGGCTGCCCGGGTAAACGTAGCCTTTTCTCTTTCTCTCTTTCTGTCTTTGGATATTTACAATATGAAAATAATAAGAATCAAAATTATCAACGGGACAATAGTAACAACAATAACCAAGGGTCAAAATAACCATACATTGAAAAATAACAATAAGCATACAGTAGAGGACATGTGCAGGTTGGTTGGTCTGTCAGACACTGTCCCTCATCTTATGGCAGGCAGCGATGTAGTGCGCTGCCAACCCACAGCTCTCTGCGTCCTCCCCCAACAGGACGGGTAGCCTACTCTCATCAGAGAGGTCTTTGAAACCTTGAATAAGGGTTTCAAATTTGGAAATCACACTCTCTAATTGTTTTATATTTTTGACATTTTGTCAGGAAATGCAGCTCCGTCTCAGGTTCTGCTGTTGTGCAGTGGTTGCACAGCCTTTCCTCTACAGGGAGCCAGGTTTTCCTGTGTCTACCCTTCTCAATGGCAAGGCTGTGCTCACTGAGCCTGTACTTTGTCGAGGTTTTTCTAAGGTTTTGATCAGTAACCATGGTCAAATATTTAGCCACGGTGTACTGTCGATTTAGGGCCAGATAGCACTGCATTTTGCTTTGTGCTTCGCTTTGTGTTTCCCAATAAGCAATGTAGTTTTATTTTTGTTTTATTTTTGGTTTATTCTGAATGATTGGATGTTCTGGTCCTGAGGCTTCAGTGTGTTAGTAGAACAGGTTTGTGAACTCAGTCCCAGGACCAGCTGGATGAGGGGACCCTTTTCTTTGCTCAGCTCTTGGCATTGCAGGGCTTGGTAATGATATGAGAGGGGGTCACTGTATTTTAGATGTTTCCAAAACTTAATTGCTCTTTTTTGAGTTTTTATTATTAGTGGATATTGGCCTAATTCTGCCCTGCATGCATTGTTTGTAGTTTTCCTCTGGACATGTAGGAGAATCTTACAGAACTCTGCATGCAGGGTTTCAATGGGGTGTTTGTCCCATTTGATGAAATCTTGTTTTGCAAGTGGACCCCACACCTCACTGCCATAAAGTGTAATTGGTTCAATGACACATTCAATTAGTTTTAGCCAAATTTTAATAGGTATTTGAATTTGAATTCGTTTTTTTAATGGCGTAGAATGCCCTGTGTGCTTTCTCTCTCAGTTCATTCACTGCATCATTAAGGTGTCCAGTTGAGCTTATTTTTAAACCTAAGTAATTGTAGTGTGTACAGTACTCTATATATTTTGTACCAATTGAGAACTTTGGTCTAATTCCCTGAGATTTGGATCTTCTCTGGAAAATCATTATTTTAGTCTTTTTGGGGTTTACTGCCAGGGCCCAGGTCTGGCAGTACTGCTCTAGCAGGTCCAGGCTCTGCTGTAGGTCATGTACTGTGGGTGACAGCAGGTATAGGTCATCTGCAAAGAGTAGGCATTTAAGCTCTGAATTGTGGAGAGTAACACCAGGGGCTGAGGATTTTTCTAGAATAGTGGCCAATTCGTTGATGTAAATATTGAAGAGTGCAGGGCTCAGATTACAACCCTGGCGAAGGCCCCGCCCCTGGTTAAAGAATTCTGTTATTTTCTTGCCAATTTTAATGCTGCACGTATTGCCAGTATACATTGATTTAATGATGTCATATGTTTAACCCCTACACCACTTTCAATAACTTTGTAGAACAGTCCTGTATGCCAAATATAATCAAATGCTTTTTGGAAGTCGATAAAGCAAGCGTATATTTTGGTATTATTTTGGTGGACATGTTTATCTATCAGGGTGTGTAGGGTGTAAATATGATCAGTCGTGCGATGTTTTGGTATAAATCCAATTATGAGTCCTTGATTCCAGATGTCAGGGAAATAACCTACACTCAGGATCAAATTAAACAGTTTTAATATAGCCAATTGAAATTTTGCACTAGTGAATTTCAGCATCTCATTTAGGATGCCATCAGGTCTGCATGCTTTTTTTTTTTAATTTGAGGGCCTGAAGTTTCTTATAGAGCTCCTGGTCAGTAATTTGGAAGTTCAATGGATTTTGATTGTCCTTTATAGCTTTTTCTAATCCATTCAACTTCTCATGAATTTTGCATTGTTCTGTGTTTGTGTCAATTTGAACGGTGTTGTAGAGTGTTTTAAAATGCGTTGTCCATATGTCACCATTTTGTATCGCTAATTCCTCTTGTTTAGATTTTTTTAGTTTTTTCCAATTTTGCCAGAAGTTGTTTGTGTTTATGGACTCCTCAATTAGTGTCAGCTGCTTGCTGTGTACCCTGCTTTTTTGGTTCTGAGTGTACGTTTATAGAGTTTTAAAGTCTCACAGTAATGAAGGAGTAATTCACCATTATTTGGGTCTCTGTGCTTTTGGTTGGATAGTGTTCTAAGTTTTTTCCTTATAATTTTACAATCTGCACCAAACCAGTTGTCATCTGTGATCTTTTTTGTTTTGTTTTTTATCACTTTCAATTGTGCTTCTTTTGCCGTTTGCCTGAATATATAGATAATGAGTTTAGGCCCTGAATGTTCCACATGCTAACTGATAGGTTGATGAGTTTAGACCCTGAATGTTCCACATGCTAACTGATAGGTTGATGAGTATAGACCCTGAATGTTCCACATGCTAACTGATAGGTTGATGAGTTTAGGCCCTGAATGTTCCACATGCTAACTGATAGGTTGATGAGTTTAGACCCTGAATGTTCCACATGCTAACTGATAGGTTGATGAGTTTAGACCCTGAATGTTCCACATGCTAACTGATAGGTTGATGAGTTTAGACCCTGAATGTTCCACATGCTAACTGATAGGTTGATGAGTTTAGACCCTGAATGTTCCACATGCTAACTGATAGGTTGATGAGTTTAGACCCTGAATGTTCCACATGCTAACTGATAGGTTGATGAGTTTAGGCCCTGAATATTCCACATGCTAACTGATAGGTTGATGAGTTTAGGCCCTGAATATTCCACATGCTAACTGATAGGTTGATGAGTTTAGACCCTGAATGTTCCACATGCTAACTGATAGGTTGATGAGTTTAGACCCTGAATGTTCCACATGCTAACTGATAGGTTGATGAGTTTAGACCCTGAATGTTCCACATGCTAACTGATAGGGATTTCATGTTGCAAAAAGAAAGAATAGCAGTCAGAAATACAGTAACTACTAACTAATGAGTTGTTAAGAGATAAACAGGATAACAGCTGTTATATAAATAAACATTCAAGTGTGTGTGAGTGTGTGTGTGTGTGTGTGTGTGTGTGTGTGTGTGTGTGTGTGTGTGTGTGTGTGTGTGTGTGTGTGTGTGTGTGTGTGTGTGTGTGTGTGTGTGTGTGTGTGTGTGTGTGTGTGTGTGTGTGTGTGTTTAGTGCAGATGTATTGGAGGAGCTGTTTAATCTCACTCAATCCTACAGGGTTCTCCTCTCTCTTTCTGTCTTGTCTCTCTCTTTCTGTCTTGTCTCTCTCTTTCTGTCTTAATTGTCTCCCTTTCTCTCGTCTCTCTCTCTTTTTATTGTCCTCCCCTCTCTTTTCTGTCTTGTCTCTCTCTCGCTTTCTGTCTTGTCGCTCTGTCTTGTCTTTCTCGGTCTTGTCTCCCTCTCTCTTTCTGTCTCGTCTCCCTCTCTCTTTCTGTCTCGTCTCTCTCTCTTGCTGTCTCTCTCTCATCTCTCTCTCTCTGTCTTGTCTCCCTCTCTCGTCTCCCTCTCTCTCTCTCGTCTCCCTCTCTCTCTCTCTTGTCTCCCTCTCTCTTGTCTCTCTCTCTCTGTCTTGTCTCTTTCTCTCTCTTTCTGTCTTGTCTCCCTCTCTCTCTCTCTTGTCTCTTTCTGCCAGGCATGTACTATTCCAGAACTACTAGCAGCTATCCCGAAGATAGCTATCAATGGATCAGGAGCTCTATCAATCAGAGGGTCAGGAGTTATATCTATCAGAGGGTCAGGAGTTATATCTATCAGAGGGTCAGGAGTTATATCTATCAGAGGGTCAGGAGTTATATCTATCAGAGGGTCAGGAGTTATATCAATCAGAGGGTCAGGAGTTATATCTATCAGAGGGTCAGGAGTTATATCTATCAGAGGGTCAGGAGTTATATCTATCAGAGGGTCAGGAGTTATATCAATCAGAGGGTCAGGAGTTATATCTATCAGAGGGTCAGGAGTTATATCTATCAGAGGGTCAGGAGTTATATCTATCAGAGGGTCAGGAGTTATATCTATCCGAGGGTCAGGAGTTATATCAATCAGAGGGTCAGGAGTTATATCTATCAGAGGGTCAGGAGTTATATCTATCAGAGGGTCAGGAGTTATATCAATCAGAGGGTCAGGAGTTATATCAATCAGAGGGTCAGGAGTTATATCAATCAGAGGGTCAGGAGTTATATCTATCAGAGGGTCAGGAGTTATATCTATCAGAGGGTCAGGAGTTATATCTATCAGAGGGTCAGGAGTTATATCTATCAGAGGGTCAGGAGTTATATCTATCAGAGGGTCAGGAGTTATATCTATCAGAGGGTCAGGAGTTATATCTATCAGAGGGTCAGGAGTTATATCTATCAGAGGGTCAGGAGTTATATCTATCAGAGGGTCAGGAGTTATATCAATCAGAGGGTCAGGAGTTATATCTATCAGAGGGTCAGGAGTTATATCTATCAGAGGGTCAGGAGTTATATCAATCAGAGGGTCAGGAGTTATATCTATCAGAGGGTCAGGAGTTATATCAATCAGAGGGTCAGGAGTTATATCTATCAGAGGGTCAGGAGTTATATCTATCAGAGGGTCAGGAGTTATATCTATCAGAGGGTCAGGAGTTATATCTATCAGAGGGTCAGGAGTTATATCTATCAGAGGGTCAGGAGTTATATCTATCAGAGGGTCAGGAGTTATATCTATCAGAGGGTCAGGAGTTATATCTATCAGAGGGTCAGGAGTTATATCTATCAGAGGGTCAGGAGTTATATCAATCAGAGGGTCAGGAGTTATATCTATCAGAGGGTCAGGAGTTATATCTATCAGAGGGTCAGGAGTTATATCTATCAGAGGGTCAGGAGTTATATCTATCAGAGGGTCAGGAGTTATATCTATCAGAGGGTCAGGAGTTATATCTATCAGAGGGTCAGGAGTTATATCTATCAGAGGGTCAGGAGTTATATCTATCAGAGGGTCAGGAGTTATATCTATCAGAGGGTCAGGAGTTATATCTATCAGAGGGTCAGGAGTTATATCAATCAGAGGGTCAGGAGTTATATCAATCAATCAGAGGGTCAGGAGTTATATCTATCAGAGGGTCAGGAGTTATATCTATCAGAGGGTCAGGAGTTATATCTATCAGTGGGTCAGGAGTTATATCAATCAATCAGAGGGTCAGGAGTTATATCAATCAGAGGGTCAGGAGTTATATCTATCCAGAGGGTCAGGAGTTATATCTATCAGAGGGTCAGGAGTTATATCTATCAGAGGGTCAGGAGTTATATCATATCAGAGGGTCAGGAGTTATATCTATCAGAGGGTCAGGAGTTATATCTATCCAGAGGGTCAGGAGTTATATCTATCAGAGGGTCAGGAGTTATATCTATCAGAGGGTCAGGAGTTATATCAATCAGAGGGTCAGGAGTTATATCAATCAGAGGGTCAGGAGTTATATCAATCAGAGGGTCAGGAGTTATATCTATCAGAGGGTCAGGAGTTATATCAATCAGAGGGTCAGGAGTTATATCTATCAGAGGGTCAGGAGTTATATCTATCAGAGGGTCAGGAGTTATATCAATCAGAGGGTCAGGAGTTATATCTATCAGAGGGTCAGGAGTTATATCTATCAGAGGGTCAGGAGTTATATCTATCAGAGGGTCAGGAGTTATATCTATCAGAGGGTAAGGAGTTATATCAATCAGAGGGTCAGGAGTTATATCTATCAGAGGGTCAGGAGTTATATCAATCAGAGGGTCAGGAGTTATATCTATCAGAGGGTCAGGAGTTATATCTATCAGAGGGTCAGGAGTTATATCTATCAGAGGGTCAGCAGTTATATCTATCAGAGGGTCAGGAGTTATATCAATCAGAGGGTCAGGAGTTATATCTATCAGAGGGTCAGGAGTTATATCTATCAGAGGGTCAGGAGTTATATCTATCAGAGGGTCAGGAGTTTAGGATATAGGTTCTTGTGTTGTACTGAATATTGCATTAAAAATAACATCCCAATAGCCTTTTAGTTTGGGACACAACCAGAACATATGTGGAAATAGATTGTTACAAACTAAATGGGAGTAGGGAAGAATCTCTCTAGTATCTATCTGGGTTCAGCCTTGTCTGACCAGGTTCAGCCTTGTTTGACCAGGTTCAGCCTTGTCTGGCCAGGTTCAGCCTTGTCTGGCCAGGTTCAGCCTTGTCTGGCCAGGTTCAGCCTTGTCTGACCAGGTTCAGCCTTGTCTGGCCAGGTTCAGCCTTGTCTGGCCAGGTTCAGCCTTGTCTGACCAGGTTCAGCCTTGTCTGGCCAGGTTCAGCCTTGTCTGGCCAGGTTCAGCCTTGTCTGACCAGGTTCAGCCTTGTCTGGCCAGGTTCAGCCTTGTCTGACCAGGTTCAGCCTTGTCTGGCCAGGTTCAGCCTTGTCTGGCCAGGTTCAGCCTTGTCTGGCCAGGTTCAGCCTTGTCTGACCAGGTTCAGCCTTGTCTGACCAGGTTCAGCCTTGTCTGGCCAGGTTCAGCCTTGTCTGGCCAGGTTCAGTCTTGTCTGATCAGGTTCAGCCTTGTCTGGCCAGGTTCAGCCTTGTCTGGCCAGGTTCAGCCTTGTCTGGCCAGGTTCAGCCTACCCGTTACAGCCTTGTCTGACCAGGTTCAGCCTTTGCCGGCCAGGTTCAGCCTTGTCTGGCCAGGTTCAGCCTTGTCTGGCCAGGTTCAGCCTACCCGTTACAGCCTTGTCTGACCAGGTTCAGCCTTTGCCGGCCAGGTTCAGTCTTGTCTGACCAGGTTCAGTCTTGTCTGGCCAGGTTCAGCCTTGTCTGACCAGGTTCAGCCTTGTCTGACCAGTTACAGCCTTGTCTGACCAGGTTCAGCCTTGTCTGACCAGGTTCAGCCTTGTCTGGCCAGGTTCAGCCTTGTCTGACCAGGTTCAGCCTTGTCTGACCAGGTTCAGCCTTGTCTGGCCAGGTTCAGCCTTGTCTGACCAGGTTCAGTCTTGTCTGATCAGGTTCAGCCTTGTCTGGCCAGGTTCAGCCTTGTCTGACCAGGTTCAGCCTTGTCTGGCCAGGTTCAGCCTTGTCTGGCCAGGTTCAGCCTACCCGTTACAGCCTTGTCTGACCAGGTTCAGCCTTTGCCGGCCAGGTTCAGTCTTGTCTGACCAGGTTCAGTCTTGTCTGGCCAGGTTCAGCCTTGTCTGACCAGTTACAGCCTTGTCTGACCAGGTTCAGCCTTGTCTGACCAGTTACAGCCTTGTCTGACCAGTTACAGCCTTGTCTGACCAGTTACAGCCTTGTCTGACCAGGTTTAGCCTTGTCTGACCAGGTTCAGCCTTGTCTGGCCAGGTTCAGCCTTGTCTGACCAGGTTCAGTCTTGTCTGGCCAGGTTCAGCCTTGTCTGACCAGGTTCAGCCTTGTCTGACCAGGTACAGCCTTGTCTGACCAGTTACAGCCTTGTCTGACCAGGTTCAGCCTTGTCTGACCAGGTTTAGCCTTGTCTGACCAGGTTCAGCCTTGTCTGGCCAGGTTCAGCCTTGTCTGACCAGGTTCAGTCTTGTCTGGCCAGGTTCAGCCTTGTCTGACCAGGTTCAGCCTTGTCTGACCAGGTACAGCCTTGTCTGACCAGTTACAGCCTTGTCTGACCAGGTTCAGCCTTGTCTGGCCAGTTACAGTCTTGTCTGGCCAGGTTCAGCCTTGTCTGGCCAGGTTCAGCCTTGTCTGGCCAGGTTCAGCCTTGTCTGACCAGTTACAGTCTTGTCTGGCCAGGTTCAGCCTTGTCTGACCAGTTACAGTCTTGTCTGGCCAGGTTCAGCCTTGTCTGGCCAGGTTCAGCCTTGTCTGGCCAGGTTCAGCCTTGTCTGACCAGTTACAGTCTTGTCTGGCCAGGTAATTCTTACTGAAGGTAGTGAATGGAGCTGGAAGGAGAGAGCAGACGAAAGCTCTTAACGATGAGGTCAAACAGGATATGGATTCTATGATTGGCCCACAGAGTCATGAGGTTGAATCCAAAAACATGATATTACGAATGTTTTCCAGCTCAATAATATTTCTGAAAATGAGGGTGACCCCAAACCCTCTAGTTGTTTTCGTTTCTTTTGCAGTATGGCTTTACAGAGTTGTGGCTTTTTATTATTCCATATTATTTTACATTTACATTTAAGTCATTTAGCAGACGCTCTTATCCAACTCTGAGATCAGTGTGTCCAGCACCATAACTGCAATTGGGATACGTACATCAAGACAAAAAAATAGGAACTTCGGGTAGGACGTTAATTTTAATAGAATTCATTCGACCAATAAGTGATATTGGTAGGGTTGACGAATGTAACAGGTCTTTCTCAGCCATTTCCAATTACCGCATGAGATTTTCCTTCAGCAAGTCTGACGGGGAGCGTGGAAGGCCTCTTTCCTCACTCCTCACCTACTTCTCAATTCCTCTTTCCTCAGTCCTCACCTACTTCTCAATTCCTCTTTCCTCAGTCCTCACCTACTTCTCAATGTCTCTTTCCTCAGTCCTCACCTACTTCTCAAAATTCATTGGAGATAAAAGTCAGAGGTAAGAGACATTGGATCTTTTACGTTCAATACGCTTTGAAAAGGAAGCAAGGAGAGAGGACGTAAGGAATTGAGGAAAGACAAATTCAGAAAGAGACGTAAACGTAGGTTGTACTCTCACAAATCTGACATGGCTATTCAGAACTATACCACTAGGTGGTGCTGTTGTACAAGACAAGATCATGTTTCAGGGATGAAATGGAAGTTCAGACGTGCTGCACAGCGTGTGTGTGTGTGTGTGTGTGAGAGAGAGGGAGATATGTTTTTTTTGTCATATACACCAGATAGGTGCAGTGAAATGTGTTGTTTTACACGGTCAGCCATAGTAGTAGAGCGCCCCTGGAGTAAATTAGGATTAAATGCCTTGCTCAAGGGCAGATCGACAGATTGTTCACCTTGTTGGCTCGGTATTCAAACCAGCTACCTTTCGGTTACTGGCCCAACGCTCTAATCTTGTGTGTGTGTGTGTGTGTGTGTGTGTGTGTCAACCAGAACCATGCTACTTTTTCATTTGAGAGCATTTAGATTTTTTATGTTCTTTTATTATTTTAGCCTAAAGGACTTTAAGTCTTTCTTTAGAAATGTTAAAACATACAGAAAGTACATTAGGCGGCATGTTGATCATGACTTTACATTAGGCATGTTGATCATGACTTTACATTAAGCAGCATGTTGATCATGACTTTACGTTAGGCATGTTGATCATGACTTTACATTAAGCAGCATGTTGATCATGACTTTACGTTAGGCGGCATGTTGATCATGACTTTACATTAGGCGGCATGTTGATCATGACTTTACGTTAAGCAGCATGTTGATCATGACTTTACATTAGGCGGCATGTTGATCATGACTTTACGTTAAGCGGCATGTTGATCATGACTTTACATTAGGCGGCATGTTGATCATGACTTTACGTTAAGCGGCATGTTGATCATGACTTTACGTTAAGCAGCATGTTGATCATGACTTTACATTAGGCGGCATGTTGATCATGACTTTACATTAAGCAGCATGTTGATCATGACTTTACGTTAAGCAGCATGTTGATCATGACTTTACGTTAAGCAGCATGTTGATCATGACTTTACATTAAGCAGCATGTTGATCATGACTTTACGTTAAGCAGCATGTTGATCATGACTTTACGTTAAGCAGCATGTTGATCATGACTTTACGTTAAGCAGCATGTTGATCATGACTTTACATTAAGCAGCATGTTGATCATGACTTTACATTAAGCAGCATGTTGATCATGACTTTACATTAAGCAGCATGTTGATCATGACTTTACATTAAGCAGCATGTTGATCATGACTTTACGTTAGCAGCATGTTGATCATGACTTTACATTAGGCGGCATGTTGATCATGACTTTACGTTAGGCGGCATGTTGATCATGACTTTACGTTAAGCAGCATGTTGATCATGACTTTACATTAGGCGGCATGTTGATCATGACTTTACGTTAAGCGGCATGTTGATCATGACTTTACGTTAAGCAGCATGTTGATCATGACTTTACATTAGGCGGCATGTTGATCATGACTTTACGTTAAGCGGCATGTTGATCATGACTTTACGTTAAGCAGCATGTTGATCATGACTTTACGTTAAGCAGCATGTTGATCATGACTTTACATTAAGCAGCATGTTGATCATGACTTTACGTTAAGCAGCATGTTGATCATGACTTTACGTTAAGCAGCATGTTGATCATGACTTTACATTAAGCAGCATGTTGATCATGACTTTACATTAAGCAGCATGTTGATCATGACTTTACATTAGGCAGCATGTTGATCATGACTTTACATTAGGCAGCATGTTGATCATGACTTTACGTTAAGCAGCATGTTGATCATGACTTTACATTAGGCAGCATGTTGATCATGACTTTACATTCTCTCTGAGATTTCAGAGAGATGATGATGATGGCACCCACCACCCGAAGCAACAAGGCCATTTGCAATGTCTTTTCTTCTGGATCTTGTTGTCATATGAACTGTTCATACTGTATTATTTTCGTTTTTATTATTTTACCTTTATTTAAGTTAAGAACAAGTTCTTATTTTCAATGACAGCCTAGGAACAGTGGGTTAATTGCCTTGTTCAGGGGCAGAACGACATATTTTTACCTTGTCAGCTCGGGGATTCGATCTTGCAACCTTTCGGTTACTAGTCCAACGCTCTAACCACTAGGTTACCTGCCACCCCCAGATCAGATACAGTGCATTCAGAAAGTATCCACAGTATCTCTGTGGAGATGGGAGAACCTTCCAGAAGGAGAACCATCTCTGCAGCATTCCACCAATCAGGCCATTATGGTAGAGTGGCCAGACGGAAGCCACTCCTCAGTAAAAAGCACATGACAGCCCGCTTGGAGTTTGCTAAAAGGCACCTAAAGACTCTCAGACAATGAGAAACAAGACTCTTTGGTCTAAAGAAACCAAGATTGAACTCTTTGGCCTGAATGTCAAGCGTCACGTCTGGAGGAAACCTGGCATCATCCCTACGGTGAAGCATGGGGGTGGCAGCATCATGCTGTGAGGATGTTTTTCAGCAGCAGGGACTGGGAGACTAGTCAGGATCGCGGGAAAGATGAACGGAGCAAAGTACAGAAAGATCCTTGATGAAAACCTGTTCCAGAGTGCTCAGGACCTCATACTGGGGTGAAGGTTCACCTTCCAACAGGACAATGTCCCCAAGCACACAGCCAAGACAACTCAGGAGTGGCTTCGGGACAAGTCTCTGAATGTCCTTGAGTGGCCCAGCCAGAGCTCGGACTTGAACCCGATAAAACATCTCTGAAGGGACCTAATAATAACTGTGCAGCGATGCTCCCCATCCAACCTAACAGAGCTTGAGAGGATCTGCAGAGACGAATGGGACAAACTCCCCAAATAAAGGTGTGCCAAGCTTGTAGCGTCATACCCAAGAAGACTCAAGGCTGTAATCGCTGCCAAAGGTGCTTCAACCATGTACTGAGTAAAGGGTCTGAATACTTATGTAAATGTGATATTTCAGTTTTTTATTTTTAATAAATTAACACATTTCTAAACTCGTTTTTGCTTTGTCATTATGGGGTATTGCGATGTCATTATGGGGTATTGTGATGTCATTATGGGGTATTGTGATGTCATTATGGGGTATTGTGATGCCATTATGGGGTATTGTGTGTAGATTGATTTTGGGGGGGGAAATTATTTCATGCATTTTTAGAATAAGGCTGTAAAATAACAAAATGTGGAAAAGGTGAAGGGGTCTGAATACATTTCGAATGTACTGTATGTGTTTAGGATACATGCCATGTTATTTGAACACACGTACACACTTTACCCCCAATGTCCCCATGTCCTGCTTTAAGAGTAGATGTGTTTGGGGGGGATGCTGTGTGACCCATTTTATAAGCTGCTTTTAAAAAGTACTTATTTTTGGCATTACTACAGAGCAGGCGTCGGCCCCATCCACTTATCCTTCTGACACAGGGTTCGACAGACATTAAAACAGATTATTAGACTGGCGTGTCCATGTTAAAAACATTTCAATATGAGTGAAACCCTATGGCAGATTGGTGCTCTGAACCCATGCCCTTCAATGAGCTGAGGGTATATCCATGTCACCAGTGTCTTTACATTTACTAACTGTCAATATCGTTTGATGTATGGTTTGTTCTTTTTATTTCCAGTTAACTTCATAAAACTGTATAAAAATGCTTTTCAAAAGTGTTAATGCTCGTTATTACATGTTTCTGGCATACAATCTATTCTGTTCTATAAATCACTCCATATATTCTATTCTGTGAGGCTGAGGTCAGGCCTGTGGACCTGCGTCAGTCTGAACAGTGATGGCATTGCAAGTAGATGGTTTGTTATGGTGGGAGGGGCTAGATGGTTTATGGTGGGAGGAGCTAGATGGTTTGTTATGGTGGGAGGAGCTAGATGGTAGATGGTTTGTTATGGTGGGAGGGGCTAGATGGTTTGTTATGGTGGGAGGAGCTAGATGGTTTGTTATGGTGGGAGGGGCTAGATGGTAGTAGATGGTTTGTTATGGTGGGAGGAGCTAGATGGTAGTAGATGGTTTGTTATGGTGGGAGGAGCTAGATGGTTTGTTATGGTGGGAGGGGCTAGATGGTAGTAGATGGTTTGTTATGGTGGGAGGGGCTAGATGGTTTGTTATGGTGGGAGGAGCTAGATGGTTTGTTATGGTGGGAGGAGCTAGATGGTAGTAGATGGTTTGTTATGGTGGGAGGAGCTAGATGGTTTGTTATGGTGGGAGGGGCTAGATGGTAGTAGATGGTTTGTTATGGTGGGAGGAGCTAGATGGTAGTAGATGGTTTGTTATGGTGGGAGGGGCTAGATGGTAGTAGATGGTTTGTTATGGTGGGAGGGGCTAGATGGTAGTAGATGGTTTGTTTTGGTGGGAGGGGCTAGATGGTTTGTTATGGTGGGAGGGGCTAGATAGTAGTAGATGGTTTGTTATGGTGGGAGGGGCTAGATGGTTTGTTATGGTGGGAGGGGCTAGATGGTTTGTTATGGTGGGAGGGGCTAGTTGGTTTGTTATGGTGGGAGGGGCTAGATGGTAGTAGATGGTTTGTTATGGTGGGAGGGGCTAGATGGTTTGTTATGGTGGGAGGAGCTAGATGGTAGTAGATGGTTTGTTATGGTGGGAGGGGCTAGATGGTTTGTTATGGTGGGAGGGGCTAGATGGTAGTAGATGGTTTGTTATGGTGGGAGGGGCTAGATGGTAGTAGATGGTTTGTTATGGTGGGAGGGGCTAGATGGTTTGTTATGGTGGGAGGGGCTAGATGGTAGTAGATGGTTTGTTATGGTGGGAGGGGCTAGATGGTAGTAGATGGTTTGTTATGGTGGGAGGGGCTAGATGGTTTGTTATGGTGGGAGGGGCTAGATGGTAGTAGATGGTTTGTTATGGTGGGAGGGGCTAGATGGTAGTAGATGGTTTGTTATGGTGGGAGGGGCTAGATGGTAGTAGATGGTTTGTTATGGTGGGAGGGGCTAGATGGTATTAGATGGTTTGTTATGGTGGGAGGAGCTAGATGGGTTGTTATGGTGGGAGGAGCTAGATGGTAGTAGATGGTTTGTTATGGTGGGAGGGGCTAGATGGTAGTAGATGGTTTGTTATGGTGGGAGGAGCTAGATGGTAGTAGATGGTTTGTTATGGTGGGAGGGGCTAGATGGTAGTAGATGGTTTGTTATGGTGGGAGGGGCTAGATGGTTTGTTATGGTGGGAGGGGCTAGATGGTATTAGATGGTTTGTTATGGTGGGAGGAGCTAGATGGTATTAGATGGTTTGTTATGGTGGGAGGAGCTAGATGGTTTGTTATGGTGGGAGGGGCTAGATGGTTTGTTATGGTGGGAGGAGCTAGATGGTAGTAGATGGTTTGTTATGGTGGGAGGAGCTAGATGGTTTGTTATGGTGGGAGGGGCTAGATGGTTTGTTATGGTGGGAGGAGCTAGATGGTAGTAGATGGTTTGTTATGGTGGGAGGAGCTAGATGGTTTGTTATGGTGGGAGGGGCTAGATGGTTTGTTATGGTGGGAGGAGCTAGATGGTAGTAGATGGTTTGTTATGGTGGGAGGAGCTAGATGGTTTGTTATGGTGGGAGGGGCTAGATGGTTTGTTATGGTGGGAGGGGCTAGATGGTAGTAGATGGTTTGTTATGGTGGGAGGAGCTAGATGGTATTAGATGGTTTGTTATGGTGGGAGGAGCTAGATGGTTTGTTATGGTGGGAGGGGCTAGATGGTTTGTTATGGTGGGAGGAGCCAGATGGTAGTAGATGGTTTGTTATGGTGGGAGGAGCTAGATGGTAGTAGATGGTTTGTTATGGTGGGAGGGGCTAGATGGTAGCAGATGGTTTGTTATGGTGGGAGGGGCTAGATGGTTTGTTATGGTGGGAGGGGCTAGATGGTAGTAGATGGTTTGTTATGGTGGGAGGGGCTAGATGGTAGTAGATGGTTTGTTATGGTGGGAGGAGCTAGATGGTAGTAGATGGGTTGTTATGGTGGGAGGGGCTAGATGGTTTGTTTTGGTGGGAGGGGCTAGATGGTAGTAGATGGTTTGTTATGGTGGGAGGGGCTAGATGGTTTGTTATGGTGGGAGGAGCTAGATGGTAGTAGATGGGTTGTTATGGTGGGAGGGGCTAGATGGGTTGTTATGGTGGGAGGGGCTAGATGGTAGTAGATGGTTTGTTATGGTGGGAGGAGCTAGATGGTTTGTTATGGTGGGAGGAGCTAGATGGTAGTAGATGGTTTGTTATGGTGGGAGGAGCTAGATGGTAGTAGATGGGTTGTTATGGTGGGAGGAGCTAGATGGTTTGTTATGGTGGGAGGAGCTAGATGGTTTGTTATGGTGGGAGGAGCTAGATGGTAGTAGATGGTTTGTTATGGTGGGAGGAGCTAGATGGTTTGTTATGGTGGGAGGAGCTAGATGGTAGTAGATGGTTTGTTATGGTGGGAGGGGCTAGATGGTAGTAGATGGTTTGTTATGGTGGGAGGAGCTAGATGGTTTGTTATGGTGGGAGGAGCTAGATGGTAGTAGATGGTTTGTTATGGTGGGAGGGGCTAGATGGTAGTAGATGGTTTGTTATGGTGGGAGGGGCTAGATGGTTTGTTATGGTTGGAGGGGCTAGATGGTAGTAGATGGTTTGTTATGGTGGGAGGGGCTAGATGGTTTGTTATGGTGGGAGGGGCTAGATGGTAGTAGATGGTTTGTTTTGGTGGGAGGGGCTAGATGGTTTGTTATGGTGGGAGGGGCTAGATGGTAGTAGATGGTTTGTTATGGTGGGAGGAGCTAGATGGTAGTAGATGGTTTGTTATGGTGGGAGGGGCTAGATGGTTTGTTATGGTGGGAGGGGCTAGATGGTTTGTTATGGTGGGAGGGGCTAGATGGTAGTAGATGGTTTGTTATGGTGGGAGGGGCTAGATGGTAGTAGATGGTTTGTTATGGTGGGAGGGGCTAGATGGTTTGTTATGGTGGGAGGGGCTAGATGGTAGTAGATGGTTTGTTATGGTGGGAGGGGCTAGATGGTTTGTTATGGTGGGAGGAGCTACATGGTAGTAGATGGTTTGTTATGGTGGGAGGGGCTAGATGGTTTGTTATGGTGGGAGGGGCTAGATGGTTTGTTATGGTGGGAGGAGCTAGATGGTAGTAGATGGTTTGTTATGGTGGGAGGGGCTAGATGGTAGTAGATGGTTTGTTATGGTGGGAGGGGCTAGATGGTAGTAGATGGTTTGTTATGGTGGGAGGGGCTAGTTGGTTTGTTATGGTGGGAGGAGCTAGATGGTAGTAGATGGTTTGTTATG
This sequence comes from Salmo salar, assembly GCF_965601325.2. Lineage (NCBI taxonomy): Eukaryota > Metazoa > Chordata > Actinopteri > Salmoniformes > Salmonidae > Salmo > Salmo salar. The sequence goes on along the minus strand of NC_138318.1, from coordinate 39,336,447 downwards.
GTGGGAGGGGCTAGATGGTAGTAGATGGTTTGTTATGGTGGGAGGGGCTAGATGGTATTAGATGGTTTGTTATGGTGGGAGGAGCTAGATGGTATTAGATGGTTTGTTTTGGTGGGAGGGGCTAGATGGTTTGTTATGGTGGGAGGAGCTAGATGGTATTAGATGGTTTGTTTTGGTGGGAGGGGCTAGATGGTTTGTTATGGTGGGAGGAGCTAGATGGTAGTAGATGGTTTGTTATGGTGGGAGGGGCTAGATGGTTTGTTATGGTGGGAGGGGCTAGATGGTTTGTTATGGTGGGAGGGGCTAGATGGTAGTAGATGGTTTGTTATGGTGGGAGGGGCTAGATGGTTTGTTTTGGTGGGAGGGGCTAGATGGTAGTAGATGGTTTGTTATGGTGGGAGGAGCTAGATGGTTTGTTATGGTGGGAGGGGCTAGATGGCTTGTTATGGTGGGAGGGGCTAGGTGGTAGTAGATGGTTTGTTATGGTGGGAGGAGCTAGATGGTTTGTTATGGTGGGAGGGGCTAGATGGTAGTAGATGGTTTGTTATGGTGGGAGGAGCTAGATGGTTTGTTATGGTGGGAGGGGCTAGATGGTAGTAGATGATTTGTTATGGTGGGAGGGGCTAGATGGTAGTAGATGGTTTGTTATGGTGGGAGGAGCTAGATGGTATTAGATGGTTTGTTATGGTGGGAGGAGCTAGATGGTTTGTTATGGTGGGAGGGGCTAGATGGTAGTAGATGGTTTGTTATGGTGGGAGGGGCTACATGGTAGTAGATGGTTTGTTATGGTGGGAGGGGCTAGATGGTTTGTTATGGTGGGAGGGGCTAGATGGTAGTAGATGGTTTGTTATGGTGGGAGGAGCTAGATGGTAGTAGATGGTTTGTTATGGTGGGAGGAGCTAGATGGTAGTAGATGGTTTGTTATGGTGGGAGGAGCTAGATGGTAGTAGATGGTTTGTTATGGTGGGAGGGGCTAGTTGGTTTGTTATGGTGGGAGGAGCTAGTTGGTTTGTTTTGGTGGGAGGGGCTAGTTGGTTTGTTTTGGTGGGAGGAGCTAGTTGGTTTGTTTTGGTGGGAGGGGCTAGTTGGTTTGTTTTGGTGGGAGGAGCTAGTTGGTTTGTTTTGGTGGGAGGGGCTAGTTGGTTTGTTTTGGAGGGAGGGGCTAGTTGGTTTGTTTTGGTGGGAGGGGCTAGTTGGTTTGTTTTGGTGGGAGGGGCTAGTTGGTTTGTTTTGGTGGGAGGGGCTAGTTGGTTTGTTTTGGTGGGAGGGGCTAGTTGGTTTGTTTTGGTGGGAGGGCTCTAGCCCACAGGAAACTAAAAGTGTTATTTTTACATGCATGAACGAGCGAGAATTCTGTTATGTAGAAAGAACGAGACGAGCTGAATTCTTTATTAACTGCTAGGGTTTATTAGCTACAACTCTCCTCACGGTCATGAGCCACCATAAACAGGAGGCACGCTACGGTGGCTACGCTACGGTGTCTCCCATATGCTACGCTGGCTATGCTACGGTGAATACGCTACAGTGGCTATGCTACACTACGCTACGGTGGCTACGCTACGGTGGCTCCCATATGCTACGCTGGCTACGCTACGGTGGCTACGCTACGGTGGCTCCCATATGCTACGCTGGCTACGCTACGGTGGCTACGCTACGGTGGCTCCCATATGCTACGCTGGCTACACTACGGTGGGCTACGCTACGGTGGCTCCCATATGCTACGCTGGCTACGCTACGGTGGGCTACGCTACGGTGGGCTACGCTACGCAGTGTATGTGAACTGACACTCTACTCTCGCCATTGTGGTTTCGGTTTAAGATCCAATCCCAAATGGACCCCTAAGCTCTACACACTAAGCCCTATACACTATGAACTTGTGGAGAACTGAGGTGATTCGACAGGTGTAAGCAATTTCGCAAATCCCTCCCTTGCACTCTGATAGGCTAAGGGGAAAGGTTCACCCTATTGCTTACACCAATAAAATCCTCTCAGATCTCTAGAAGTACATGTTTAGGTTTAGAGGTACATTTGCGATTGGGAACAGAGAGTTTTCCCAGATGCCTCTGCTCTGTCTGGTTGGAGGACGAACCGGGTTCCCCTTCCTATCCTCTGTTCTCTTAGCCAACGAGGGAAACTCTGCTTTTGGGCCTAGACTCAAAACACATAGTCAAACGCTCTGTTGCGGTCGCATGGTATGGACCACATTCATTTGGTAACAAACAGAAGAAAACGGACTGAAAGGAGGGAGGGATGACAGTTTCAAATAAGAAACCTTTGTTTTTCCTTTTCAATTGCAAAACGTTTTGCTACGGTGTTCCCTAATGAACACGAGCATGGCGAATGTAACCAGCTCCACGGGAGAGCCATAGAAGACCGGCCGATGGCTGGAGCAGCATGTTCATGCCAACCCAGTCAGTCACTTGAACTAATAAACAAATACAAATAAAGGAAAAAGGTTTTAGTAAAGTTCCCAAAGATGGTGTCATGTCACAACAGGTGTGGAAAAAGACACCCGGAACAGGGTTCCTAAAAGTTCTCATCTCAGAAAAGTTTTCAGAAGAGAGGAGAGCGAGAGAGATGCCCACATTTGGGGCATAAGCAGCACTACTATAGAAAAATAACGTTTTGTTCTTTAGCGTTGCTATGTGAATACAATGTGAACGATCTATGCATTGTTGGAAACAAGTTACCTGCTATATATATATATATATATATATATACTCTGTTGATACAAACGTGTCACAAAAGTAGCCTAGGACTCGGCGCACCAGTCAAATAAGATGCAACACACCTTTAAAACAATTACGACCATTACTTAAACCTTTTACAAGCCATTACCCATCATTATGTAAACCTTTTACAAGCCATTACCCATCATTATGTAAACCTTTTACAAGCCATTACCCATCATTACGTAAACCTTTTACAAGCCATTACCCATCATTACGTAAACCTTTTACAAGCCATTACCCATCATTACGTAAACCTTTTACAAGCCATTACCCATCATTACGTAAACCTTTTAAAAGCCATTACCCATCATTACGTAAACCTTTTAAAAGCCATTACCCATCATTACATATCACTGAAAGAGTCAACGCGCTACGTACCTTGAGCACTGCTACAACCCGCACGCAGGAAGTCTTTTTCAACGTCCTCATCATCAAGACTTTTGCGTTTCTTTGACATTTGTTGCTCTCTTGTTTTTAAAACGATGCCTCCTTGTTTTTGTTCTGTGACAGCGGTGGATGGCGAGTGTACAAATCCGATCCGGTGAAAAAACAGACTTTAATTACATCAAACAGACCTCGCTCTTCGTTCTGTGTCCTCCCCTCCGGCGCGTCTCCAAACCAGCGAGAGTAGAGGAAGTAGGGAGGTACGTGGATGGATGCCCCGGCCACTGGATACGCAAAAACGAATAGAGAGATTGTCAGAATGTAGGCAAATACGGATGCTAGCAGTGATAGGACACTAGGCGATTTTTTTTTTTTAGGGATAGCGAGAGAGGCTTTGCTTCTCCCCCCCCCCTGACAAATATTGCAACTGAGTTGATTGGTTGATCACGTGTGTCCAGGATTATAAAGCTTGGCCATGTTGGTTGGAAATTACGCATGAGAGGGCAACTGGTTACTGATCCGTGCAGGCCCGGTCCTGGCTGTTCTGCCGCACTAGGCAACCCCTCAAATCTCAACCTGGTTTCAGAGCATTTCATATTATTATTTTAGTAAATCCGAGACACTCCATTTAGTATATGTTACGTTTCAAATGGTATGTATTCATTTGTGGTTGTCCATCACCATGATATGTGACAGCAATACAATTTGTATTATACTGTATGTACAATACTACGAATTTGCAAAACATATGTTACTTATTCTAGCTAGATGGTTTACATTACCAAGGCTAGGTGTTAGGGGCTAGGGTTAAGGTTAGGTTTAAGGGTTCGGGGAAGGGTTAGCTAATGTAACAGTGTAGGTTCCGTCCCTCTCTTCGCCCCAACCCGGGCTCGAACCAGGGACCCTCTGCACACATCCACAACTGACACCCCCCTTGCAACGCAAGGGGAAACCCTACTTCAAGTCTCAGAGCGAGTGACGTCACTGATTGAAACGCTATTTGCGCGCACCACCGCTAACTAACTGGCCATTTCACATCGGTTACACTAACATGCTAAGTAAACTCAGCAAAAAAAGAAACGTCCTCTCACTGTGAACTGTGTTTATTTTTAGCAAACTTAACATGTGTACATATTTCTATGAACATAACAAGATTCAACAACTGAGACATAAACTGAACAAATTCCAGACATGTGACTAACAGAAATGGAATGTGTCCCTGAACAAAGGGGGGGTCAAAATCAAAAGTAACAGTCAGTATCTGGTGTGGCCACCAGCTGCATTAAGTACTGCAGTGCATCTCCTTCTCATGGACTGCACCAGACTTGCCAGTTCTTGTTGTGAGATGTTACCCCACTCTCCACCAAGGCACCTGCAAGTTCCCGGACATTTCTGTGGGGAATGGCCCTAGCTCTCACCCTCCGACCCAACAGGTCCCAAACGTGCTCAATGGGATTGAGATCCGGGCTCTTTGCTGGCCATGGCAGAACACTGACATTCCTGTCTCGCAGGAAATCACGCACAGAACGAGCAGTATGGCTGGAGGCATTGTCATGCTGAAGGATCATGTCAGGATGAGCCTGCAGGAAGGGTACCACATGAAGGAGGAGGATGTCTTCCCTGTAATGCACAGCGTTGAGATTGCCTGCAATGACAACAAACTCAGTCCGATGATGCTGTGACACACCACCCCAGACCATGACAGACCCTCCACTTCCAAATCGATCCCGCTCCAGAGTACAGGCCTCGGTGTAACGCTCATTCCTTCGAAAGCTAAAAGCAAATCCGACCATCACTCCTGGTGAGACAAAACCGTGACTCGTCAGTGAAGAGCACTTTCTGCCAGTCCTGTCTGGTCCAGCGACGGTGGGTTTGTGCCCATAGGCAACGTTGTTGCCGGTGATGTCTGGTGAGGACCTGCCTTACAACAGGCCTACAAGCCCTCAGTCCAGCCTCTCTCAGCCTATTGCGGACAGTCTGAGCACTGATGGAGGGATTGTGCGTTCCTGGTGTAACTCGGGCAGTTGTTGTTGCCATCCTGTACCTGTCCCGCAGGTGTGGTGTTCAGATGTACCGATCCTGTGCAGGTGTTGTTACACGTGGTCTGCCACTGCGAGGACGATCAGCTGTCCATCCTGTCTCCCTGTAGCCTTGTCTTAGATGTCTCTCAGTACGGACATTGCAATTTATTGCCCTGGCCACATCTGCAGTCCTCATGCCTCCTTGCAGCATGCCTAAGGCACGTTCACGCAGATGAGCAGGGACCCTGGGCATCTTTCTTTTGGTGTTTTTCAGAGTCAGTAGAAAGGCCTCTTTAGTGTCCTAAGTTTTCATAACTGTGACCTTAATTGCCTACCGTCTGTAAGCTGTTAGTGTCTTAACGACCGTTCCACAGGTGCATGTTCATTAATTGTTTATGGTTCATTGAACAAGCATGGGAAACAGTGTTTAAACACTTTACAATGAAGATCTGTGAAGTTATTTGGATTTTATGCGAATTATGTTTGAAAGACAGGGTCCTGAAAAAGGGGCGTTTCTTTTTTTTTGCTGAGTTTATATAAATTCATGGATTATGTTTTAAATGCTCCTGAAAGTGCAGTAAATGTGTACATTTTCCTGTTTCCAAAATGTTGTTCAAAACAAGCTGTTCAGTTACTTACTACTCTGTCCCTCAGTGACTGCCTGCAGCAGCAGCTGCGCCTCTGTGGTCGCACAGGCCGTGCAAACATTGCTTGGATTGTGTTGCCAGCTATTTGCTATATGGATAACTGCCCCAATGAAATGGCAGGATTTCATAGCATAAATAATAACAGCACAAAGTGAATGGACAGTCCTGGGGTGCTCAATTGTGCGTCCAGTCAGAACATCTGGGTCTGCTCTAGTCTCCTCCCAATGAGTTTCTTTCCCGCCAGACTGCTTACTACCACACGCGACTAGCTCTGCTCTATCCGGTACAGATGGAGCTAAAGCACATTGTAATGAACTTGAAAATAAATGATCATAACAGACATAGGAGCCTGGGACCTGATAAACCGGGCAACTACATCAAACAAGAGTGGAAGGACAGAGGTATGCACTAGCGTCTTCTTCTCATCATGGATCTGGTAGGACAAAAAAAACATGGCCAATTTTGTTTCCCCCTGATATTGTTTATCAGGTTCTACTGTAGGTGACAGGGGCGACCGTTGTTTGGACTAAAACAGCATAAAACCCGGTGTATCACAAACAATTATCAAATTAATTAGCCAGCAACAGTAATTTCAAGAAATAGTTTGGTTGATTATTTTGGTCAAATTAACCAATTATGTATCTTTGATAAGCAGCTAGCTGTAACTAGATGGTAGCTCGCTAACTGGTTAGCTACCATGCCAATTTCAAATATTTCTAAACTCATATCTGACTAACTCAGGAAATATTAAGTTATTTCAGAATGAACGTTAACTGGCTAGCGCATCATGCTATGTGACATTATGCTAGCTATCCCCAGTTAGATAATGCTTTGTGACATTAGGCTAGCTAGCTATCCCCAGTTAGACAATGCTATGTGACATTAGGCTAGTTAGCTATCCCCAGTTAGACAATGCTTTGTGACATTAGGCTAGCTAGCTATCCCCAGTTAGACAATGCTTTGTGACATTAGGCTAGTTAGCTATCCTCAGTTAGATAATGCTTTGTGACATTAGGCTAGCTAGCTATCCCCAGTTAGATAATGCTTTGTGACATTACATTAGCTAGCTATCCTCAGTTAGATAATGCTTTGTGACATTAGGCTAGCTAGCTATCCCCAGTTAGATAATGCTTTGTGACATTTTGTCAGCTAGCTATCCCCAGTTAGATAATGCTTTGTGACATTAGGCTAGCTAGCTATCCCCAGTTAGATAATGCTTTATGACATTAGGCTAGCTAGCTATCCCCAGTTAGATAATGCTTTATGACATTAGGCTAGCTAGCTATCCCCAGTTAGATAATGCTTTGTAACATTAGGCTAGCTATCTATCCCCAGTTAGATAATGCTTTGTAACATTAGGCTAGCTAGCTATCCTCAGTTAGATAATGTATTTTCAGTTATTGCATCTGTGTGCTTGTTGCGTTCTCCCTGGTGCGTTTTTTCGTGAGCTGGCTGCTCGTCAAAAAATGTACGGAAACCACTGATCATGACAATTTTAGCCCACGGGGTGAAACTCCTGGACAGTCCATAGTGTCCATTTTACTTTGACCTGTTGTCACGTCCTCATGTCCTCACCACTGAGTGCTCTTATTTTCTATGGTAGAGTAGGTCAGGGCGTGACTGGGGGGTTTATTCTAGTTTAATTTTTCTATGTTCTAGTTTCTTTTTTCTATGTTGGGTTATTTGTATGATTCCCAATTAGAGGCAGCTGGTCATCGTTGTCTCTAATTGGGGATCATATTTAAGTAGTTGTTTTTCCCAGCTGTGTTTGTGGGAGATTTATTTTGAGTTAGTGCATGTTGCACCTCTGTCGTCACGGTTTGTTTTTTGTTTATAGTTTATTGTTTGTTTTGCAAAGTTTCACATAATAAATAAAAGATGTGGAACGATACCCACACTGCACTTTGGTTTCCTTCCTATGACGAACGTGACACTTGTCCTGTTTTTATGGTAAGGTATTTGTTAACATGTCAGCGCATTTTTATTTTAGTATTTTTTATTTTTTGATTGGGTGTAATTTAGATTAGGCTATTTGATCGGAGAAACGTGCACGATATAAAAAGTGTTATTCTCATTACGTTGTTATACATTTTATCTCCAGCCTGCAGGCTACTGAAAAGGCCACATACTCTTTCTACCATATGCTATATCTTCTACATGATTTATATGTTAGATCATTTTTTGGGGACGGAATGTAGGTGGAGGGCCACAGTGATGCATCTCTCCAACAGCAACCTGGAGAGGCGTGCTGGGAATGGACAAAATATTTTGCGCCACTGCCTTTGACAAAGTGGGCACTGCTTATCACACGGCGGCATCAGCACTCACAAAAAAAAAACATGTGCCATTGGTTGAGATGTTCATTGTTTATGAGGATTTATGTGTTTGTTGGAGGTGCGTCTTGGTCAATTTAGCTTGGAAAATGCCGCCCTCCTAATTCTGCCTAATAGACGGACCAGCCCTGGATCCGTGCCACCATGTCTTTCCAATCTCACAAAAGCACATTAATCGAAGGGACTCTTTATTCTACTCTACTCTACACTACTCTACTCTACACTACACTAACCACCACTACTCTACTCTATACTACTCTGTTCTACTCTACACAACACTCATCTACTCTACTCTATACTACACTATACTACTCTGTTCTACTCTACACAACACTAATCTACACTACACTAACCAACACTAATCTACACTACTCTACTCTATACTACTATGTTCTACTCTACTCTACTCTACACTACACTAACCAACACTACTCTACTCTATACTACTCTATACTACTCTGTTCTACTCTACACAACACTAATCTACTCTGTTCTACTCTACACTACTCTACTCTATACTACTCTGTTCTACACTACTCTACTCTATACTACTCTGTTCTACACTACACTAATCTACTCTACTCTGTTCTACACTACACTAATCTACTCTACACTACTCTACTCTGTTCTACATTACACTAATCTACTCTGTTCTACTCTGTTCTACACTACTCTACTCTGTTCTACTCTACTCTGTTCTACACTACACTACTATACTCTGTTCTAATCTACTCTGTTCTACACTACTCTGTTCTACACTACTCTACTCTACTCTGTTCTACACTACTCTACACTACTCTACTCTACTCTGTTCTACACTACTCTACTCTACTCTGTTCTACACTACACTAATCTACTCTGTTCTAATCTACTCTACTCTGTTCTACTCTACACTACTCTACTCTATACTACTCTGTTCTACACTACACTACTCTACTCTGTTCTACTCTACTCTGTTCTAATCTACTCTACTCTGTTCTAATCTACTCTACTCTGTTCTAATCTACTCTACTCTGTTCTGTTCTACACTACTCTGTTCTACACTACTCTACTCTACTCTGTTCTACACTACTCTACACTACTCTACTCTACTCTGTTCTACACTACTCTACTCTACTCTGTTCTACACTACACTAATCTACTCTGTTCTAATCTACTCTACTCTGTTCTACTCTACACTACTCTACTCTATACTACTCTGTTCTACACTACACTACTCTACTCTGTTCTACTCTACTCTGTTCTACACTACACTACTCTACTCTATACTACTCTGTTCTACACTACACTACTCTACTCTGTTCTACTCTACTCTGTTCTACACTACACTACTCTGTTCTAATCTACTCTACTCTGTTCTAATCTACTGTACTCTGTTCTACTCTACTCTACTCTGTTCTACACTACACTACTCTACTCTATACTACTCTGTTCTACACTACACTACTCTACTCTGTTCTACTCTACTCTGTTCTACACTACACTACTCTGTTCTAATCTACTCTACTCTGTTCTAATCTACTCTACTCTGTTCTACTCTACACTACTCTACTCTACTCTACTCTGTTCTACTCTACTCTGTTCTACTCTACTCTGTTCTACTCTACTCTGTTCTACACTACACTACTCTGTTCTAATCTACTCTACTCTGTTCTAATCTACTGTACTCTGTTCTACTCTACTCTACTCTGTTCTACACTACACTACTCTACTCTATACTACTCTGTTCTACTCTACTCTACTCTACTCTGTTCTACTCTACTCTGTTCTACTCTGTTCTACTCTACTCTGTTCTAATCTACTCTGTTCTACACTACTCTACACTACTCTGTTCTAATCTACTCTACTCTGTTCTAATCTACTCTACTCTGTTCTACTCTACACTACTCTACTCTACTCTGTTCTGTTCTAGTCTACTCTGTTCTACTCTACTCTGTTCTACTCTACTCTACTCTGTTCTACTCTACTCTGTTCTACACTACACTACTCTACTCTGTTCTAATCTACTCTGTTCTACACTACTCTTCTACTCTACTCTGTTCTAATCTACTCTACTCTGTTCTGTTCTACTCTGTTCTACACTACTCTGTTCTACTCTGTTCTACACTACTCTACTCTACTCTGTTCTACACTACACTAATCTACTCTGTTCTAATCTACTCTACTCTATACTACTCTGTTCTACATTACACTACTCTACTCTTCTACTCTACTCTGTTCTAATCTACTCTACTCTGTTCTAATCTACTCTACTCTGTTCTAATCTACTCTACTCTGTTCTACTCTACTCTGTTCTACTCTACTCTGTTCTACTCTACTCTACTCTGTTCTAATCTACTCTACTCTGTTCTACTCTGTTCTACTCTACTCTGTTCTACTCTACTCTGTTCTACTCTACTCTGTTCTACTCTAGACTACTCTGTTCTACTCTACTCTGTTCTACTCTACTCTGTTCTACTCTACTCTGTTCTACTCTAGACTACTCTGTTCTACTCTACTCTGTTCTACTCTACTCTGTTCTACTCTACACTACTCTGTTCTACACTACTCTGTTCTAATCTACTCTGTTCTACACTACTCTTCTACTCTACTCTGTTCTAATCTACTCTACTCTGTTCTAATCTACTCTACTCTGTTCTAATCTACTCTACTCTGTTCTACTCTGTTCTACTCTGTTCTACTCTACTCTGTTCTACTCTACTCTACTCTGTTCTACTCTACTCTACTCTGTTCTACTCTACTCTGTTCTACTCTGTTCTACTCTGTTCTGTTCTACTCTACTCTGTTCTACTGTACTCTGTTCTACTCTACACTACTCTACTCTGTTCTACTCTACTCTGTTCTACTCTACACTACTCTGTTCTACACTACTCTTCTACTCTACTCTGTTCTAATCTACTCTACTCTGTTCTAATCTACTCTACTCTGTTCTAATCTACTCTACTCTGTTCTACTCTACTCTGTTCTACTCTACTCTGTTCTGCTCTACTCTACTCTGTTCTACTCTACTCTACTCTGTTCTACTCTACTCTACTCTGTTCTACTCTACTCTACTCTGTTCTAATCTACTCTACTCTGTTCTACTCTGTTCTGTTCTACTCTACTCTGTTCTACTCTACTCTGTTCTACTCTACTCTGTTCTACTCTAGACTACTCTGTTCTACTCTACTCTGTTCTACTCTACTCTGTTCTACTCTACACTACTCTGTTCTACACTACTCTGTTCTACACTACTCTGTTCTAATCTACTCTGTTCTACACTACTCTTCTACTCTACTCTGTTCTACTCTACTCTGTTCTACTCTACACTACTCTGTTCTACACTACTCTAATCTACTCTACTCTGTTCTAATCTACTCTACTCTACTCTGTTCTACACTACACTAATCTACTCTGTTCTAATCTACTCTGTTATACACTACTCTACTCTACTCTGTTCTACTCTACACTACTCTGTTCTACACTACACTACACTACTCTGTTGTAATCTACTCTACTCTGTTCTACTTTACACTACTCTACTCTGTTCTACTTTACACTACTCTACTCTGTTCTAATCTACTCTACTCTGTTCTACACTACTCTGTTCTACACTACACTAATCTACTCTGTTCTAATCTACTCTGTTCTACACTACTCTACTCTACTCTGTTCTACTCTACACTACTCTGTTCTACACTACACTACACTACTCTGTTCTAATCTACTCTACTCTGTTCTACTTTACACTACTCTACTCTGTTCTACTTTACACTACTCTACTCTGTTCTAATCTACTCTACTCTGTTCTACTCTACTCTGTTCTACTCTACTCTGTTCTACTCTACACTACTCTACTCTGTTCTACTCTACTCTGTTCTACTCTACACTACTCTGTTCTACACTACTCTAATCTACTCTACTCTGTTCTAATCTACTCTACTCTACTCTGTTCTACACTACACTAATCTACTCTGTTCTAATCTACTCTGTTCTACACTACTCTACTCTACTCTGTTCTACTCTACTCTACTCTGTTCTACACTACACTAATCTACTCTGTTCTAATCTACTCTACTCTGTTCTACTCTACACTACTCTACTCTATACTAATCTGTTCTACACTACACTACTCTACTCTGTTCTACTCTACTCTGTTCTACACTACACTACTCTGTTCTAATCTACTCTGTTCTAATCTACTCTGTTCTAATCTACTCTACTCTGTTCTAATCTACTCTACTCTGTTCTAATCTACTCTACTCTGTTCTACACTACTCTACTCTGTTCTACACTACACTAATCTACTCTGTTCTAATCTACTCTACTCTGTTCTACTCTACACTACTCTACTCTATACTACTCTGTTCTACACTACACTACTCTACTCTACTCTGTTCTACTCTACTCTGTTCTACACTACACTACTCTGTTCTAATCTACTCTGTTCTAATCTACTCTGTTCTAATCTACTCTACTCTGTTCTAATCTACTCTACTCTGTTCTACTCTACTCTGTTCTACTCTACTCTGTTCTACTCTACTCTGTTCTAATCTACTCTACTCTGTTCTGTTCTACTCTGTTCTGTTCTAGTCTACTCTGTTCTACTCTACTCTGTTCTACTCTACTCTACTCTGTTCTACTCTACTCTGTTCTACACTACACTACTCTACTCTGTTCTAATCTACTCTGTTCTACACTACTCTTCTACTCTACTCTGTTCTAATCTACTCTACTCTGTTCTGTTCTACTCTGTTCTACACTACTCTGTTCTACTCTGTTCTACACTACACTACTCTACTCTACTCTGTTCTACACTACTCTACTCTACTCTGTTCTACACTACACTAATCTACTCTGTTCTAATCTACTCTACTCTGTTCTACTCTACACTACTCTACTCTATACTACTCTGTTCTACATTACACTACTCTACTCTGTTCTACTCTACTCTGTTCTACACTACACTACTCTGTTCTAATCTACTCTGTTCTACACTACTCTTCTACTCTACTCTGTTCTAATCTACTCTACTCTGTTCTAATCTACTCTACTCTGTTCTGTTCTACTCTACTCTGTTCTACTCTACTCTGTTCTACTCTACTCTACTCTGTTCTACTCTACTCTACTCTGTTCTAATCTACTCTACTCTGTTCTACTCTGTTCTGTTCTACTCTACTCTGTTCTACTCTACTCTGTTCTACTCTAGACTACTCTGTTCTACTCTACTCTGTTCTACTCTACTCTGTTCTACTCTACACTACTCTGTTCTACACTACTCTGTTCTACTCTACTCTGTTCTAATCTACTCTCTTCTACTCTACTCTTCTACTCTACTCTGTTCTAATCTACTCCACTCTACTCTACTCTGTTCTACTCTACTCTACTCTGTTCTACTCTACTCTGTTCTACTCTACTCTACTCTGTTCTACTCTACTCTACTCTGTTCTACTCTGTTCTGTTCTACTCTACTCTGTTCTACTCTACTCTGTTCTACTCTACTCTGTTCTACTCTACACTACTCTACTCTGTTCTACTCTACTCTGTTCTACTCTACACTACTCTGTTCTACACTACTCTAATCTACTCTACTCTGTTCTAATCTACTCTACTCTACTCTGTTCTACACTACACTAATCTACTCTGTTCTAATCTACTCTGTTCTACACTACTCTACTCTACTCTGTTCTACTCTACACTACTCTGTTCTACACTACACTACACTACTCTGTTGTAATCTACTCTACTCTGTTCTACTTTACACTACTCTACTCTGTTCTACTTTACACTACTCTACTCTGTTCTAATCTACTCTACTCTGTTCTACTCTGTTCTGTTCTACTCTACTCTGTTCTACTCTACTCTGTTCTACTCTACTCTGTTCTACTCTACACTACTCTACTCTGTTCTACTCTACTCTGTTCTACTCTACACTACTCTACTCTATACTACTCTGTTCTACATTACACTACTCTACTCTGTTCTACTCTACTCTGTTCTACACTACACTACTCTGTTCTAATCTACTCTGTTCTACACTACTCTTCTACTCTACTCTGTTCTAATCTACTCTACTCTGTTCTAATCTACTCTACTCTGTTCTGTTCTACTCTACTCTGTTCTACTCTACTCTGTTCTACTCTACTCTACTCTGTTCTACTCTACTCTACTCTGTTCTAATCTACTCTACTCTGTTCTACTCTGTTCTGTTCTACTCTACTCTGTTCTACTCTACTCTGTTCTACTCTACTCTGTTCTACTCTAGACTACTCTGTTCTACTCTACTCTGTTCTACTCTACTCTGTTCTACTCTACACTACTCTGTTCTACACTACTCTGTTCTACTCTACTCTGTTCTAATCTACTCTCTTCTACTCTACTCTTCTACTCTACTCTGTTCTAATCTACTCCACTCTACTCTACTCTGTTCTACTCTGTTCTACTCTACTCTACTCTGTTCTACTCTACTCTGTTCTACTCTACTCTACTCTGTTCTACTCTACTCTACTCTGTTCTACTCTGTTCTGTTCTACTCTACTCTGTTCTACTCTACTCTGTTCTACTCTACTCTGTTCTACTCTACACTACTCTACTCTGTTCTACTCTACTCTGTTCTACTCTACACTACTCTGTTCTACACTACTCTAATCTACTCTACTCTGTTCTAATCTACTCTACTCTACTCTGTTCTACACTACACTAATCTACTCTGTTCTAATCTACTCTGTTCTACACTACTCTACTCTACTCTGTTCTACTCTACACTACTCTGTTCTACACTACACTACACTACTCTGTTGTAATCTACTCTACTCTGTTCTACTTTACACTACTCTACTCTGTTCTACTTTACACTACTCTACTCTGTTCTAATCTACTCTACTCTGTTCTACACTACTCTGTTCTACACTACACCCCCCCCCCCCGAGCAGTGCAGTGTAAATCAGTGGAGGCTGGTGAGGGGAGGACGGCTCATAATAATGGCTGGAACGGAGCGAATGGCATCAAACACATGGAAACCATGTCACTTATTACCACACTCCTGTCTTCCCCGATTTAAGATGTCACCAACCTCCTGTGCTGTAAAGACAATGGCTCTCCCACACCACATGTTGCTGCAAGAATTACCGTATTTACCTTAATACCAGTAGACCGCAATTTGCTCTTAGCCAAATTGAAAATGTAAAGGCTTTAAAAATATCCAGACATTTGTGAATCATTGCATTAATCAAGTGTGCAACATGGTTTAGAAAGGAACCTCTTGTATAGTTCAATTTCTATCCTTTATTTTGTTTGTGCATATACTACGGTATACTTTAAAAAATATTAATTATGTCACATTTTTTTTACAATAAACAAACATACATCAAATGTTATTGGTCACATACACGTGTTTAGCAGATGTTATTGCGGGTGTAGCGAAATGCTTGTAGACAAAAACAATAGACAACTTTAACAGTTACATAATATTATTTGTTACAAATGTATTTGACATCACACTTGCTCAGAGCCACATGTTCCCTCTATAACCACACCCAATGTTGTTTCCAATACTTGTAAGACTCTACCCTGTATGACTTCAGATTCTGTATTTACAGTATACTAATAGCTGCATGCATACACAGGTCCCGTGTGGCTCAGTTGGTAGAGCATGGTGTTTGCAACACCAGGGTTATGGGTTCGATTCCCACGGGGGACCAGTACGAAAGAAAAAACAACAACAGAAAATGTATGAAATGTATGCGTTCACTACTGTAAGTCGCTCTGGATAAGAGTGTCTGCTAAATTACTAAAAATGTACATGAAGCAGGAATATGGCTTTGGCCACACCAATAGAGATAGAGGACTCTTTATAACTGTTCTGTTACAGTGTCTGTGATGGACTCATGTGCCCTTGAGGCTACAACTCATAGGAATCCCTAGCCAGTTGACTACTTTAAAATGGCAGATGCTTGGTGGAAGCCCATTTGGCCACTAGAGGCCTCTATCATTCTCTATGGCCACACCACGACCAATTGATTTCAAAAGTTCACTTTTTTGGGGGGGGGGTGTATTTTTAGCTAACCCACCCCTTCTTAATCTAAATCTCCTAAACCTGCTGTGAAAAGTCAATTTCGACAAAAGCTGTATCTCTTCTAGACTAAACCCACATCCAAGGCCAGTGTAAACAGAAAAGTTGCAGATCCTATGTGGAAGAGCGCTAGATCTCACTAGACATATTTTACTCGTGCAAATCCACCCGTAGTGTAGTTTTAGTGGTGGTTGTTTTTAATTTTCAGTTAAAGATGCTCTCTCAAACTTTTTGATAATATCAGCTAGTACTTTTTAAAAGTGGTCCCCGTTTTATGTGTACTTCATCATCCAATTGTGTACTACGTCATTCATTCCGTGTGATATGCTACTAATTTAGCAATGTGCATGATATCATACGAATTTTGAAATCTGTGTGATATGTTTCGAATCCAATTTGTGCAATATGTTGTGAATTTGTTGTGCTTAAGATCCCGGAGTGTGTCTTTTTAAGTCATTTGCATGGTCAGCTGTTCTCAGAATCGTTCCACTTCAAAAAGCACAAAAAAATAGGATTTCAATATCCACCATCTCAGATTGTTCTGAAATTGTTTCTGTTGTATAGAAAAAGAGATTAGTGTTCCTGCAACTTTTATTTTGTTGGAATATAATTTGATCTCTGAGAAATGAAGCTAATTGATTGCACCCAAATTGGGCATTTTTAATTTGTAGTTTAATTAATATTCAATTAACATAGGACCTAACCACTGATCGTCACCAATTGAAAACACCCTACTTGTCCTTCTTTGCCTTTGTAACTTTTTATTCCAGTTGCTAGGGAAACACAAATGGAGCAAACGGGCATGGTTCAGCACCAAACTCTTCAGCGACCAGATTTGACCATTTTTATGTGGCAATGACTACTTTTTAAAACATCTACATCTTTCACACTAGTAGCGTAGTCAAGAGTTAGCTGTGTACTTGCAGAGCAGTCACAGAACAACTTAAGCATTTTCTGTAAATAAAGTGATGGGTTAGGAGAGAGAAACACTGGTGCTGCAGTGTAGTATCCGATGCAAATCTCTCCCTGGAGCTCAACCTGTTCTCAGAGCATTTCGTATTATTCTGTACGTAACTCCTTTTGGTATATGTTACTTGTAAATATATTTTATATTTGAGGTTCTTCAAAGTAGCCACCCTTTGCCTTGATGACAGCTTTGCACACTCAAGGCATTCTCTCAACCAGCTTGATGAGGTAGTCACCTGGAATGCATTTCAATTAACAGGTGTGCCTTGTTAAAAGTGAATGTGTGGAATTTCTGTCCTTAATGCGTTTGAGCCAATCAGTTGTTGTGACAAGATAGAGTTGGTATACAGAAGATAGCCCTATTTGGTAAAAGACCAAGTCCATGTTATGGCAAGAACAGCTCAAATAAGCAAAGGGAAGCGACAGTCTATCATTACTTTAAGACCTTAAGGTCAGTCATTCTGGAAAATTTCAAGAACTTTGAAAGTTTCTTTAAGTGCAGTCGCAAAAACCATCAAGCGCTGTGAAGAAACTGGCCACAGGAAAGGAAGACCCATAGTTACCTCTGCTGCAGAGGATAAGTTCATTAGAGTTACCAGCCTCTGAAATCGGCAATTAACTGCTCCTCAGATTGCAGCCCAACTAAATACTTCACAGAGTTCAAGTAACACATCTCAACATCAACTGTTCAGAGGAGACTGTGTGAATCAGGCCTTCATGGTTGAATTGCTGCAAAGAAACCACTACTAAAGGACACCAATAATAAGAAGAGACTTGCTTAGGCCAAGATACACGAGCAATGGACATTAGACCGGTGGAAATCTGTCCTTTGGTCTGATGAGTCCAAATTAGAGATTTTTGGTTCCAACCGCCGTGTCTTTGTAAGACGCAGACTAGGTGAACGGATGATCTCCACATGTGTGGTTCCCACCGTGAAGCATGGAGGAGGTGGTGTGGGGTGCTTTGCTGGTGACACTGTCTGTGATATATTTAGAATTCAAGGCACACTTAAACAGCATGGCTACCACAGCATTCGGAAGTGATACGCCATCCCATCTGGTTTGTGCTTAGTGGGACGATCGTTTGTTTTTCAACAGGACATTGACGTAACACACCTCCAGGATGTGTAAGAGCTATTTTACCAAGAAGGAGAGTGATGGAGTGTTGCATCAGATGACCTGGTGTCCACAATCACCCGACCTCAACCCAATTGAGATGGTTTAGGAGGAGTTGGACCTGAGAGTGAAGGCAAAGCAGCCAACAAGTGCTCAGCATATGTGAGAACTCCAAGACTGTTGGAAAAGCATTCCAGGTGAAGCTGGTTGAGAGAATGCCAAGAGTGTGCAAAGCTGTCATCAAGGCAAAGGCTGGCTACTTTGAAGAATCTAAAATCTAAAATATATGTTGATTTGTTTAACACTTTTTTTGGTTACTACACGATTCCATATGTTATTTCATAGTTTTGATGTCTTCACTATTATTCTACAATGTAGTAAATAGTAAAACTAAAGAAAAACCCTTGAATGAGTAGGCGTGTCCAAACTTTTGACTGGTACTAGTGTTTTATATATGGGGATACAACCATCCCAGCTCTGCTTTTGGTCGCAGGTTCAGCAAGGGCTGAAAAATTGAAACGTTTACTTGGAGCTAACTCTGCAATTAGCACTGCTGGGTGATTGGAAAAGTCAGTCAATCGATCTATGATATAGTAATACTCTAAGCAAAGGCGTTTTCTTTCATTTACAATCTGTAGAAACTATGAGAATAGAAAGGTTCCTAACTTTTTTTATGAAACGTCACAGCACAGTGGAAAAAAATATATGACAGCTGGAAATCAAAACTGAAGGGTCTTCAAAGATAGATGGGAGGGGTTGAGGGGAGCTGAAGGATGGGACTGGATGGTGTTCAGAGATAGATGGGAGGGGTTGAGGGGAGCTGAAGGATGGGACTGGATGGTGTTCAGAGATAGATGGGAGGGGTTGAGGGGAGCTGAAGGATGGGACTGGATGGAGCTGAAGGATGGGACTGGATGGTGTTCAGAGATAGATGGGAGGGGTTGAGGGGAGCTGAAGGATGGGACTGGATGGTGTTCAGAGATAGATGGGAGGGGTTGAGTGGAGCTGAAGGATGGGACTGGATGGTGTTCAGAGATAGATGGGAGGGGTTGAGGGGAGCTGAAGGATGGGACTGGATGGTGTTCAGAGATAGATGGGAGGGGTTGAGGGGAGCTGAAGGATGGGACTGGATGGTGGTCAGAGATAGATGGGAGGGGTTGAGTGGAGCTGAAGGATGGGACTGGATGGTGGTCAGAGATAGATGGGAGGGGTTGAGGGGAGCTGAAGGATGGGACTGGATGGTGTTCAGAGATAGATGGGAGGGGTTGAGTGGAGCTGAAGGTTAGGACTAAAAACAAACAAAAGATAACTAATGTAAAATATGCTGTCCGTGAAATGTATGTATTAGCTGGAAGTGGAAGCCTAAGTATTGTTGTCCATTAGTTTAGTCTAATTAGGGGAAAATAATAAAGAAATAAAATATATATATTTTTTATTATATTTACTACAACAAGAACAACAAGAACAAAAAAATGTATATATATGGAGGATTGAAAAATGCAGACAATTGCATTGATAGATTGTGGCTTCGATCTGTAATATTAAAGCTGCTCTGCTTATTAAAATTTTGTTGATGAACAACAAAAATCGACATTTTGCAATGACCATCTCAGTCTCCGGACTTGAACCCCATTGAAAACCTGTGGTTTGTAGAGGGCAGTCCATAAGTACAGACAAAGGATATCAGGGATCTTGGAAAGCTTCTGTATGGAGGAACGGTCTAAAGTCCCTCTCCCAATGTGTTCTCTAATCTCATAAAACATTTCAGGAAAAAGGCTCAGTGCCGTTATCTTTGCAAAGTTGAGGTAGTGAAAGGTATTGAAAACAGGGTTGCCAATAATTTTTTACTCCTATCATTTTGAGAGACAAAAATATCTATATTACTTGTTAAATTCTCAGGCAGTGTGTTATCCTATTTCATTAGGCTACTTAGTTCACTTGAGGAAGTCTTGCAACTGGACACCTGTTGAGCCAAAGACACACAAAGACACTCTGCAGCCAGCGGTGCCAAGTAATCTCTCTCTCTGAACGAAATATACATTTTCTAAAATGTACCCTGTGAAGTTGTATTAACTTATGATTTAGATTTATACGCCTGCTATTCTCATCTCCCTCTGAAAGGCAGTCAAAGCTCTTTGTTTTATGTAGTGTCTCTCTCTCTCTCTCTCTCTCTCTCTCTCTCTCTCTCTCTCTCTCTCTCTCTCTCTCTGTCCCCCCCCCCTTCTCTCTTTCACTGCAGATAACCAACTGACGTCAGAGAATGACTTGCGTCAATGCTAGTGCTCTCTGACATTTTTTTCAATAGGATCCTAATGGGATTATTACTACAGGGGAAAATTTCTCCCTTCAAGGCTTTTTAGTTTGAGTTTTTTTAACGAAAATGAAAGCTCTGTTATACTTGCACGCTTTATGCTTTTTTTTTTTATGTCTCAGAAATACCAAATAGATCAAGCTTGCTTTTTAAACTACAATCTCATCTTTTCACGAAGACTAACATGAAATCGCAGAGTATTTAATTCATTTTAGTATCTGATATAGTTTGCAAAATTTTAGACCATTCCATTAATCCGAAAGTGAAATCTCTGCCCACCTAAGGAACCTGGCATGCTAAAACGAACGCATCCACTGGCCCGCAACACAGCCTTGTAGTTAGTGAGCTCTCTAGTTGACGCAATCTTTAAGTGCCATTTATGTGCTGTGTATTTTGCTAAAGGCCCATTCCGTTCTTTTCTTTGAAATATGACAGTTGAATTGGTTAGATTAAAAAAAATTGCAGTTACCACAGAGCAGTGAACACACTGAGGAATTTCCAGTTAATAGATTATCTTACAACAGAAGTAACTATAAACCTCCAGCAAATGAATGCAAAACAAATAAAGTGGGGAATGGGTAGATGTTCCAGATAAAAAAAACGGACGGACGGGCGGGCGGACGGGCGGGCGGGCGGGCGGACGGGCGGGCGGACGGACCGACGGGCGGGCGGGAGGACGGACGGACCGACGGGCGGGCGGGAGGACGGGCGGGCGGGAGGACGGACGGACGGACCGACGGGCGGGAGGACGGACGGACGGACCGACGGGCGGGCGGGAGGACGGACGGACGGACCGACGGGCGGGAGGACGGACGGACCGACCGGCGGGCGGGAAAACGGGCGGACCAATGGGCGGGCAGACCGATGGGCGGAAGGACCGATGGGCGGACGGACAGACGGACCGATTGGCGGACAGACGGACCGATGGGCGGATGGGCCGATGGGCGGGCGGACGGGCCGATGGGCGGGCGGACAGGCGGACCGATGGGCGGGCGGACAGGCGGACCGATGGGCGGGCGGACAGACGGACCGATGGGCGGGCGGACAGTCACTCTTACCTAGTCTTCTTCAACTAAACAAGCACACAGTAATTTTTCTCTCCTCTTTGGGACGAGGGGGAGAAGCTGTTCAGGCTGTGACAGAATGTTCCTGGGAGACGGATGGTTCTAATCTCCCCAGAATGCTCAGCGAACATGGTTGACCTTCTCATCCAGGAGGATGATGACGGTTACATAAGGTGAAGATTGGATGCAGGGTGTAACACAACACAGCATCATAAAAGGTTTATAGGTTTAAATAAAACACAACAAACAGCGACATTGAACCCATTTCTGAGAAACGTCAGTACACCTGAGTCCCATATATACCAGTAGGCCCATGTGTTACAGAACCATCATGCAGGATCCAAATATACACGGAGGGAGAAGCTGTTACTAGTATCCACCATGGACTATACACAACCAGGATTACATTACTTTCTCCAGCTACCTATACATTATGTTCTCTCCCATTCTTATTGCTATATATAATGTGGCTCATTGCTGTATAACGTGGCCCATTGCTGTATAACGTGGCTCATTGCTGTATAACGTGGCTCATTGCTATATAACGTGGCTCATTGCTGTATAATGTGGCTCATTGCTACATAACGTGGCTCATTGCTATAATAATATGGCTCATTGCTGTATAACGTCGCTCATTGCTGTATAACGTGGCTCATTGCTGTATAACGTGGCTTATTGCTGTATAACGTGGCTCATTGCTGTATAATGTGGCTCATTGCTGTATAACGTGGCTCATTGCTGTATAACGTGGCTCATTGCTGTAATAACGTGGCTTATTGCTGTAATAACATGGCTCATTGCTGTATAACGTGGCTCATTGCTGTATAACGTGGCTCATTGCTGTATAACGTGGCTCATTGCTGTATAACGTGGCTCATTGCTATAATAATATGGCTCATTGCTGTATAACGTGGCTTATTGCTGTATAACGTGGCTCATTGCTGTATAACGTGGCTCATTGCTATAATAATATGGCTCATTGCTGTATAACGTGGCTTATTGCTGTATAACGTGGCTTATTGCTGTATAACGTGGCTCATTGCTGTATAACGTGGCTCATTGCTGTATAACTTGGCTCATTGCTGTATAACGTGGCTCATTGCTGTATAACGTGGCTTATTGCTGTATAACGTGGCTCATTGCTGTATAACGTGGCTCATTGCTGTATAACGTGGCTCATTGCTGTATAACGTGGCTCATTGATGTATAACGTGGCTCATTGCTGTATAACCTGGCTCATTGCTGTATAACCTGGCTCATTGCTGTATAACGTGGCTCATTGCTATAATAATGTGGCTCATTGCTATAATAATGTGGCTCATTGCTGTATAACGTGGCTCATTGCTGTATAACGTGGCTCATTGCTGTATAATGTGGCTCATTGCTGTATAACGTGGCTCATTGCTGTATAACGTGGCTCATTGCTGTATAACGTGGCTCATTGCTGTATAACGTGGCTCATTGCTGTATAACGTGGCTCATTGCTGTATAATGTGGCTCATTGCTGTATAACATGGCTCATTGCTATAATAATGTGGCTCATTGCTGTATAACGTGGCTCATTGCTGTATAACGTGGCTCATTGCTATAATAATGTGGCTCATTGCTGTATAACGTGGCTCATTGCTGTATAACGTGGCTCATTGCTGTATAACGTGGCTCATTGCTGTATAACGTGGCTTATTGCTGTATAACGTGGCTCATTGCTGTATAACGTGGCTCATTGCTGTATAACGTGGCTCATTGCTGTATAACGTGGCTCATTGCTGTATAACGTGGCTCATTGCTGTATAACGTGGCTCATTGCTGTATAACGTGGCTCATTGCTGTATAACGTGGCTCATTGCTATAATAATATGGCTTATTGCTGTATAACGTGGCTCATTGCTATAATAATATGGCTTATTGCTATACTTGATGACATTATAAAATAGCTTTTTCCAATTATTGATAAACATCCACCTGTTAAGAAACTGACTGTTAAACCTGTTAAGGCTCCATGGATTGATGAGGAACTGAAAAACTGTATGGTTGAAAGAGATGGGGATAAAGGAGTGGCTAATAAGTCTGGCTGCACATCTGACTGGCTGACTTACTGCAAATTGAGAAATGATGTGACTAAACTCAACAAAAAGAAGAAGAAACTGTATTATGAAGCCAAGATCAATGATATAAAGAATGATGGAAAAAAACTTTGGAATACTTTAAATGAAATTATGGGCAGAAAGACAAATTCAACTCCATCTTTCATTGAATCAGGTGGCTTATTCATCACAAAACCATTTGATGTTGCCAATTATTTTAATGATTATTTCATTGGCAAAGTGGACAAACTTAGGCAGGAAATGCCAACAACGAACAGTGAGACATTGCATTCATGCATAAAAAAACTAATAATGAAAGAAAAGCATTGCAAGTTAGAATTTTGTAAAGTTAGTTTGGAAGAGGTGGGAAAATTATTGTTAACGATCAATAATGACAAACCTCCTGGCATTGACAACTTAGATGGAAAGTTACTGAGGAGTGGCTATAGAGTCAGCTACCATCCCATCTGTCATATCTTTAATCTGAGACTAGAGGAAAGTCTTTGTCCTCAAGCCTGGAGGGAAGCCAAAGTCATTCCGCTACGCAAGAGTGGTAAAGTGGCCTTTACTGGTTCTAACAGCAGACCTATCAGCTTGCTGCCAGCTCTTAGCAAACTGTTGGAAAAAATGGTGTTTGACCAAATACAATGCTATTTCTCTGTAAACAAATTAACAACAGACTTTCAGCATGTTTATAGAGAAGGGCACTCAACATGTACTGCACTGACACAAATGACTGATGATAGGTTGAAAGAAATTGATAATAAGGAGATTGTGCGAGCTGTACTGTTAGATTTCAGTGCAGCCTTTGATATTATTGACCATTACCTGTTGTTGAAAAAACATGTGTTATGGCTTTTCAACCTCTGCCATATCGTGGATTCAGAGCGATCTATCTAATAGAACTCAGAGGGTTTCCTTTAATGGAAGCTTCTCTAATGTCAAATATTTAAAGTGTGGTGTACCACAGGGCAGCTCTCTAGGCCCTCTGCTCTTTTTTTCTATTTTTACCAATGACATGCCACTGGCATTAAAGAAAGCATGTGTATTCATGTATGCTGATGATTCAACCATATACGCATCAGCAACCACAGCTAATGAAGTCACTGTTAAGGGTTTCAAAGAGTTGCAGTCTGTTTTGGAATTGGTGGCCAGTAATAAACTGGTCCTGAACATCTCTAAAACTAAGCATTGTACTTGGTACAAATCATTCCTTAAGTTCTAGACCTCAGCTGAATCTGGTAATGAATGGTGTGGCTGTTGAACAAGTTGAAGGGACTAAATTACTTGGTGTTACCTTAGATAGAATCTATATGTTATGACAGTTTACAATGGTTGTAAAGACGGCCATAATAAAGAGATGCTCTGCTTTTTTGACACCACACTCCAAAAAGCAAGTTCTGCAGGCTCCAGTTTTGTCTAATCTTGATTATTGTCCAGTTGTGTGGTCCAGTGCGGCAAGGAAAGACCTAGTTAAGCTGCAGCTGGCCCAGAACAGAGCGTCACGTTTTGCTCTTCATTGTAATCAGAGGGATGATATAATTACTATGCATGCCAGTCTCTCTTGGTTAAGAGTTGAGGAGAGACTGACTGCATCACTTCTTCTTTTTATAAGAAACAATGTGTTGAAAATCCCAAGTTGTTTGCATAGTCAACTTACACACAGCTCTGGCACACACACTTACCCCACCAGACATGCCGCCAGGGGTCTTTTCACAGTCTCCAAATCCAGAACAAATTCAAGAAAGCCTACAGTATTATATAGAGCCATTATTGCATGGAACTTCCTTCCATCTCATATTGCTGAAATAAACAACAAACCTGGTTTCAAAAAACAGATAAAGCAACACCTCGCAGCACAACACCTCTCCCCTATTTGGCCTAAACAGTTTGTGTGTGCATTGATATGTAGGCTACGTGTGCCTTTACATTTTTTTTATGTAGTTCTGCCCTTGAGATGTTCTTGTCTAATGATGTTCTGTATTATGTCATTCTGTATTATGTGTCATGTTTTGTGTGGACCCCAGGAAGAGTAGCTGCTGCTTTTGCAACAGCTAATGGGGATCCTAATAAAATACCAAATAATATGGCTCATTGCTGTATAACGTGGCTCATTGATGTATAACGTGGCTCATTGATGTATAGCGTGGCTCATTGCTGTATAATGTGGCTCATTGCTGTATAACGTGGCTCATTGCTGTATAACGTGGCTCATTGATGTATAACGTGGCTCATTGATGTATAACGTGGCTCATTGCTGTATAACGTGGCTCATTGCTGTATAACGTGGCTCATTGCTGTATAACGTGGCTCATTGCTGTATAACGTGGCTTATTGCTGTAATAATATGGCTCATTGCTGTATAACGTGGCTTATTGCTGTATAACGTGGCTCATTGCTGTATAATGTGGCTCATTGCTATAATAATATGGCTCATTGCTGTATAACGTGGCTCATTGCTGTATAACGTGGCTCATTGCTATAATAATATGGCTCATTGCTGTATAACGTGGCTCATTGCTGTATAACGTGGCTCATTGCTGTATAACGTGGCTCATTGCTGCATAACGTGGCTTATTGCTGTATAACGTGGCTTATTGCTGTATAACGTGGCTCATTGCTGTATAACGTGGCTCATTGCTATAATAATATGGCTCATTGCTGTATAACGTGGCTTATTGATGTATAACGTGGCTCATTGCTGTATAACGTGGCTCATTGCTGTATAACGTGGCTCATTGCTGTATAACGTGGCTCATTGCTGTATAACGTGGCTCATTGCTGTATAACGTGGCCCATTGCTGTATAACGTGGCCCATTGCTGTATAACGTGGCTCATTGCTGTATAATATGGCCCCAACAACCGACTTCCTTGTTTGATTCTATGAACTGCAATGCTCAGAGATTAAACAGATATGCAACCAGAGCTGCATGTCCTGAGGCTTAGAGAGGAGAGGGACTGTCACGACATTGCAAATATAAAATAAATGTATTATTTGTTTCACTGCTAGTTTGATACAAAAAAAAAAAATACGTCCTTACAGCAATATATTGATTTTAAAAAAAAGAAGAGAGATCAGCATTTATTGGAATTACACCCATGCATTGATATGGATAAAGTGATGTTGAGCCAGGTCAAAACACAATATTATATTTCATTCGGTGAACAATCCGTCTCTTTTTGTCAACACTTCAGAGAGACTGGAGCGAGGCAAATGTAATATTTTGCATAGTTCATCACTAGCGGTGAGCCGTCCTTATTTGCAAGAGGTTGATTGTGTAGCAGACAGTCATTCCTACCACAGTTGAGAACAGAGGCTTGTTGTTGCTCTGCCCTCTGCTGGGGAGTCAGAGCTACTACCTCTGGATTAAACACACAACCGTCGACACATATCATTTATTTTGATTTAGCTTGTTTTGACAGTTAAGTCTTAATAGGTTTTCTAATGTGTTTTTTTTTATACTGTCACTTTTTTTAAATATATATTTTATTATTCTTCATGTCAATACCATTATTATTTTCTTAAAATAAAAGTACAGGTGAGTTACAGTAATGCACTTTGCCAAAGCAAACAGAAGATGGCGTCAGAGTTAAGAGGCGAGAAAAGGAGTCCAGGAAAATAAAGCGGAATAGAAACAGCAAACAACTATGGCCTATACACACACACACACACACACACACACACACACACACACACACACACACATAGATATATATATATATATATATATATATATATATATATATATATATATATATATATATATATACACACACACAGATATATACACACACACACACACACACACACACAGATATATACACACACACACACACACACACAGATATACACACAGATATACACTCATCCACACACACACACACACACACACACACACACACACACACACACACACACACACACACACACACACACACACACAGATATACACTCATCCACACACACACACACACACACACACACACACACTCTCTCTCTAGGAAGAGCCTTGGTGACGCGACCATTGTATGAGTAATTGGACCAAGGCGCAGTGTGAGTAGAGTTCCACATTTTTAATGATAGTGAAACTTCCAAAAACAACAAAGATATAACGATCGTGAAATACTTAGCGCACATAGGCACTCATCCAAAACAATATCCCACATAGCAGGTGGGAAAAAGGACACACTAAGTATGATCCCCAATTAGAGGTAACAATATTCAGCTGCCTCTAATTGGGAACCATACACACACACCAACATAGAAATAGAATACCTAGAAACCCCCCCTAGTCACGACCTGACCTTAAAACACCATAGAGAACCCCGAGGGCTCTCTGTGGTCAGGGCGTGACACTTGGTGGTTCCAAGCTACTTCCATTTTAGAATGATGGAGGCCACTGTGTTCTTGGGGACCTTCAATGCTGCATAAATGTTTTGGTACCCTTCCCCAGATCTGTGCCTTGACATAATCCTGTCTCGGAGCTCTATGGACAATTCCTTTGACCTCATGGCTTTGTTTTTGTTCTGACATGCACTGTTAACTGTGGGACCTTTAAATAGACAGGTGTGTGCCTTTCCAAATCATGTCCAATCAACTGATTGAAGTGGACTCCAATCAAGTTGTAGAAACATCTCAAGGATGATCAATGGAAACAGGATGCACCTGAGCTCAATTTCGAGTCTCATAGCAAAGGGTCTGAATACTTACGTGAATAAGGTGTGTGTGTGTATATATATTTCCAAAGAAAAATTTGAAAAACCTCTTTTCCCTTTGTCATTATGGGGTATTGTGGTAGATTCAATTTTATAAGGCTGCAATGTAACAAAATGTGGGAATTTCAAGGGGTCTGAATACTTTCTGAATGCCCTGTATATGGATGTTGTAGACTAGAGCATGAACCTGCAGGAGCAAGTCACTGCTTTGATGTTTGCAGAGAGTGACAGGGTGTTGTCCAGGGTCATACCAAGGTTATTTGCACTCTGGAAGAGGGACACCGTGGAGTTTTCCACCGTGATGGAGAGATCTTGGAGCTCCCCGGGAGGAAGAGCAGCTCTTTCTTGTTGAGCTTGAGGTGGGTCGGGCCGATATCCAAACTGAGATGTGTGTCGCCACCTGGGTTAATAAGTAAGTTGAGTGTTGTCCGTATAGCAATGATAGGAGAGTATATGCCGAGTGGCTTAGTGTAGAGAGAAAAGAGGAGAGGGCCTAGAGCCGAGCCCTGGGGGACACCAGTAGTGAGAGTACGTGGTGCAGACACATATCCTCTCCACGTCACCTAGTAGGAGCGGCCTGCCAGGTAGGATGCAGAGTTCAAGATGCCCTGAGAGGAGGATCGGATGGTTCACCATGTCGAAGGCAGGGGCTAGTTCTAGGAGGATGAGAACAGAGGAGAGAGAGTCAGCTTTGGCAGAACGGAGAGCCTCCATGACACAGAGGAGAGAGAGAGTCAGCTTTGACAGAACGGAGAGCCTCCACGACACAGAGGAGAGAGAGAGTCAGCTTTGGCAGAACGGAGAGCCTCCACGACACAGAGGAGAGAGGTCTTGCTTGAGTAACCCGTTTTTTTATGAAGCCTGACTGGTTAGGGTCAAGAAGATCATTCTGAGAGCGATAACGAGAGTTGGTCAGAGATGCTCAAGTGTTTTAGGAATTAAAGAAAAAAGAAATACTAGTTTTTGACATCAGAGGGGTTGAGTGTTTGGTTTCTTGAGGAGGGGAGCGACTCTGGTCATCTTGAAGTCAGAGGGGGACCGCTTGTGGTCATGGATGACTTGATGAGGGAAGTGAGGAATGGGAAAAGGTCTCCAGAGATGGTCTGGAGGAGGGAACGGGGTCGAGGGGGCAGGTTGTCGGGCGGCCGGACATCTCTAGTTGCAGGGTGTCATCTGGAGAGAGAGGGGAGAAAGAGGTCAAGGCATATGGTAGTTCTGTGTGAGTGGGACCAATGAACTCAATAGGATGTCGTCCACCTTCTTTCAATGTAGTTGACAATCCTCAGAGAGAGAGGGAGGGAGGGAGGGGGGAGGAGAGAGAGGGGAGGAGAGAGGAGAGGAGAGGGAAGGAGAGGAGGGAGGAGGATTAAGGAAGGAGGAGGATTAAGGAAGGAGGAGGATTAAGGAAGGAGGAGGATTAAGGAGGGAGGAGGATTAAGGAGGGAGGAGGATTAAGGAGGGAGGAGGATTAGGGAGGGAGGAGGATTAAGGAGGGAGGAGGATAAAGGAAGGAGGAGGATAAAGGAAGGAGGAGGATTAAGGAAGGAGGAGAAGGTTGAAAAGAGTTTCCCAGGGTTGAAGGCAGAGACTTACAGTGATAGAAAGTGGCTTTAGCAGCGGATACAGAGGAAGAGAAGGTAGAGAGGAGGGAGTGAAAGGATGATAGGTCCTCCGGAAGTCTAGTTTTCCTCCATTTCCGCGCAGCTAGTCTTATTATGATCGCTAAATACTGCACAATTTAAACACCGACCCGCTTCCCCCTTCCCGTGTATATTTTGGACTATAAATTGTGCCTTCCTGTATTATACTGATGCTAAAATGTTTATTCTATTCTACTGAGCCATTTACTTTATGTTCATATTCTTATCTTGTATTATTTCTTATTGTTATTGCATTGTCCAGAAGGAACCTGCCAGTAGCTTTTCATTGGACGGTGTATACCATGTGGATCCGGTACATACGACCAATAAAACAAGAAAGCGGTGGGGCTAGCCCTTTTAATTGCCCCTACCTACAGTCATTTGTGGCTTTATTACAGACAAAAATACTCCTCAGTTTCATCAGCTGTCCGGGTGGCTGGTCTCAGATGATCCCGCAGGTGAAGAAGCCGGATGTGGAGTTTCTGGGCTGGCGTGGTTACGCGTGGTCTACGGTTGTAAGGCCGTTCTGGTGGACATTACTGCAGTCAGCATGTCAATTGCAATCTCCCTCAAAACTTGAGACATCTGTAGCATTGTGTTGTGTGACAAAACTACACATTTTAAAGTGGCCATTTATTGTCCCCCCGGCACAAGGTGCACCTGTGTAATGATACTGCTGTTTAATCAACTTCTTGATTATCTTGGCAAAGGAGGAATGTTCACTAACATTTTTGAGAAATAAGCTTTTTCTGCACATTTTTATTTCTGCTCATGAAACATGGGATCAACACTTTACATGTTGAAAGTTGCGTTTGTATTTTGGTTCAGTAGAAGTATAGAAGCATGTTTATATTAGCGATATCCTGTTCATCCTAGTGTAACCATCAAATCTATCAGCTGTGACATTTGAACCCTACAAAAGACCAACAAACCTGTTTTAATAAATTGGTCAAAAGGCTACCCTCTCACCATTGTGTTACCTCCCACCCATCCCTTACCCATTTATTTGAGCTATTTTACACACACACACACACACACACACACTTTTGTTTTAATATCATTGTTGGGACCAAACGATTGATTTCCATTCAGATAGTGATATATATATATATATATATATATATATATTGATAAGAGAATTATCTAATAAGGGTAAATTAATCAATAATCCATCATTAATTAGTAGTTATGGAGCATGGATAATTAATAATTAAGGTACTGAACGTTAGTCTCATAAAGGTCTAGTAGAGGCTGGAAAGGGAGAGAAATGTGTGTGTGTATTTAGAGATACCTGGAGTAGCCTTCAAGGTTCTCCTAATCTATGGGGAAAGGAACAGGCAGTGCTGGAACAGTGGTAGTAGGTCAAGGAAGAGATACTGTTCGCCTACTGTCTGTGTGTATGTGTGCATAGGTTATCTACTGTTGGTGTGGAGGTGTGTGCGTAAGCGGAGAGAGAGGATAAAATGAACATCTTTGGACATGTTGGGCAGAACGTTCTCTGAATAAACTGTACGAGACCTTTTGCAGAAAGCTGAGTCCTTGCCTAATTATTAACCCAGTGTCTTACAAACCCTGGGGATTAGTTAAGGTTTATTGATCCTTAATTTATAGCATTAGGATATAAAATTCCATTATCATATATATACAGCCCAACAAAAATAAAGGGAACACTTAAACAACACATCCTAGATCTGAATGAAAGAAATAATCTTATTAAATACTTTTTTCTTTACATAGTTGAATGTGCTGACAACAAAATCACACAAAAATAATCAATGGAAATCCAATTTATCAACCCATGGATTTCTGGATTTGGAGTCACACTCAAAATTAAAGTGGAAAACCACACTACAGGCTGATCCAACTTTGATGTAATGTCCTTAAAACAAGTGAGGCTCAGTAGTGTGTGTGGCCTCCACGTGCCTGTATGACCTCCCTACAACGCCTGGGCATGCTCCTGATGAGGTGGCGGATGGTCTCCTGAGAGATCTCCTCCCAGACCTGGACTAAAGCATCCGCCAACTCCTGGACAGTCTGTGGTGCAACGTGGCGTTGGTGGATGGAGCGAAACATGATGTCCCAGATGTGCTCAATTGGATTCAGGTCTGGGGAACGGGCGGGCCAGTCCATAGCATCAATGCCTTCCTCTTGCAGGAACTGCTGACACACTCCAGCCACATGAGGTCTAGCATTGTCTTGCATTGGGAGGAACCCAGGGCCAACCGCACCAGCATATGGTCTCACAAGGGGTCTGAGGATCTAATCTCGGTACCTAATGGCAGCACATGGAGGGCTGTGCGGCCCCCCAAAGAAATGCCACCCCACACCATGACTGACCCACTGCCAAACCGGTCATGCTGGAGGATGTTGCAGGCAGCAGAACGTTCTCCACGGCGTCTCCAGACTCTGTCACGTCTGTCACGTGCTCAGTGTGAACCTGCTTTCATCTGTGAAGAGCACAGGGCGCCAGTGGCGAATTTGCCAATCTTGGTGTTCTCTGGCAAATGCCAAACGTCCTGCACGGTGTTGGGCTGTAAGCACAACCCCCACCTGTGGACGTCGGGCTCCTCCTGCTCCTCCTTGCACAAAGGCGGAGGTAGCGGTCCTGCTGCTGGGTTGTTGCCCTCCTACGGCCACCTCCACGTCTCCTGATGTACTGGCCTGTCTCCTGGTAGCGCCTCCATGCTCTGGACACTACGCTGACAGACACAGCAAACCTTCTTGCCACAGCTCGCATTAATGTGCCATCCTGGATGAGCTGCACTACCTGAGCCACTTGTGTGGGTTGTAGACTCCGTCTCATGCTACCACTAGAGTGAAAGCACCGCCAGCATTCAAAAGTGACCAAAACATCAGCCAGGAAGCATAGGAACTGAGAAGTGGTCTGTGGTCACCACCTGCTGAACCACTCCTTTATTGGGGGTGTCTTGCTTATTGCCTATAATTTCCACCTGTTGTCTATTCCATTTGCACAACAGCATGTGAAATTTATTGTCAATCAGTGTTGCTTCCTAAGTGGACAGTTTGATTTCACAGAAGTGTGATTGACTTGGAGTTACATTGTGTTGTTTAAGTGTTCCCTTTATTTTTTAGAGCAGTATATCACTATCACTGAGAGAGAGACAGAGATTGTGATGTATAGAAAGAGACAGAGATAGTGATATAGAGTCGTGGCCAAAATTTTCACAGAGTCTGCTGCCTCAGTTTGTGTGATGGCAATTTGCGTATACTCCAGAATGTTATGAAGAGTGATCAGATGAATTGCAATTAATTGCAAAGTCCCTCTTTGCCATGCAAATGAACTGATTCCCCAAAAAACATTTCCACTGCATTTCAGCCCTGCCACATAAGGACCAGCTGACATCATGTCAGTGATTCTCTCATTAACACAGGTGTGAGTGTTGACGAGGACAAGGGTGGAGATCACTCTGTCATGCTGATTGAGTTCGAATAACAGACTGGAAGCTTCAAAAGGAGGGTGGTGCTTGGAATCATTGTTCTTCCTCTTTCAATCATGGTTACCTGCAAGGAAACACGTGCCGTCATCATTGCTTTGCACAAAAAAGGCTTCACAGGCAAGTATATTGCTGCCAGTAAGTTTGCACCTAAATCAACCATTTATCGGATCATCAAGAACTTCAAGGAGAGCGGTTCAATTGTTGTGAAGAAGGCTTCAGGGCGCCCAAGAAAGTTCAGCAAGTGCCAGGACCGAAGCTTCCATAATTTACATTACTATCCTACTTACAATACTATCCTACACAAGCTTCCTAAATGTACATTACTATCCTACACAAGCTTCCATAATTTACATTACTATCCTACACAAGCTTCCTAAATGTACATTACTATCCTACACTAGCTTCCTAAATTTACATTACTATCCTACACAAGCTTCCTAAATTTACATTACTATCCTACACAAGCTTCCTAAATGTACATTACTATCCTACACAAGCTTCCAAAATGTACATTATTATCCTACACAAGCTTCCTAAATTTACATTACTATCCTACACAAGCTTCCTAAATGTACATTACTATCCTACACAAGCTTCCTAAATGCACATTACTATCCTACACAAGCTTCCAAAATGTACATTATTATCCTACACAAGCTTCCTAAATTTACATTACTATCCTACACAAGCTTCCTAAATGTACATTACTATCCTACACAAGCTTCCTAAATGTACATTACTATCCTACACAAGCTTCCTAAATGTACATTACTATCCTACACAAGCTTCCACAATTTACATTACTATCCTACACAAGCTTCCATGATTTACATTACTATCCTACACAAGCTTCCTAAATGTACATTACTATCCTACACAAGCTTCCTAAATGTACATTACTATCCTACACAAGCTTCCTAAATGTACATTACCATCCTACTTACATTACTATCCTACACAAGCTTCCATAATTGACATTGCTATCCTACACAAGCTTCCTAAATGTGCAAACTTTGACTACCGGTCTCGATTTAGTAAATCAATAGAACAAAATAAAAAAGGTAATTGTAGACAAATCTAGGATAAGATCTAGTAAGACATTTTAATTGATTACATTACAGTACGCACTACAGTACCATTTTACAAACATTTTCTCAGACAAATTTTGTAAAACAAACAGCAACATTTTATGTTATCTATTTACATGGTCAACCTCCATTCGGAGGTGGTTAATATAATCATATTAATATTTACACTATAGAAACAACACGTTAGATGTGTACTTCTTTCAATGGATAAAAGCTGAAGACATTTATCACCTGGGAAAATAGCAGTAAAAAAAATTTATAAATATGAGCCGATACAAGCTCAATAAAAGCCTTTGTTTTGCTAACAGATCACAATCCATTTTTACTATCAAGCTTTTTTCACAAAACATGGGCATTCATTGTATTACGCTGTCTGCCTGCCTGCCTGTCTGTCTGTCTGCATATATGCATCTCTCTCTCTCTCTCTCTCTCTCTCTGTCTCTCTCTCTCTCCCTCCCTCCCTACATGGAAGGAGGTGTAACAGGAGTCCATACTGTAGTCAGTCGCGTGTGACCGTGCGGCGTCGTATCATAATGCGATAGTGTCGTACTATCATGCACCTCTGTGGCCGTGCTGCAGTCATACAGCGGGGATCCACCAGGTGGCGCTGTGACAGAGTGAGACAGCCCAGGATAGTGGCTACTACTGGGGCCTCGCAGGAACTGGGAGCCTAGGCTGTTGGACATCTCCCCCGACTGGGAGACAGGGGTCAGGGACGGGTTACTGACGGACCACAGGCTGGGGTACTGGCTGGATACAGAGAGGACAGGCGAGAACAGAAGACTATGTCAGTTTCACGTGAAATACATGGTAATTCTTTACTTGAAAGATACCTACAGTACGTATGAACACATTCATAACCCTTACATAACACATTCATAAGCCTTACATAATGCATTCATAACCCTTACATAAAACAATAACAGTATGTAACACATTCATAACCCTTACATAACACATTCATAACCCTTACATAACACATTCATAACCGTTACATGACACATTCATAACCCTTACATAATGCATTCATAACCGGTACATGACACATTCATAGCCCTTACGTGAAACATTAATAACCAGTACATAACACATTCATAACCCTTACATAATGCATTCATAACCCTTACATAACACAATAACAGTACGTAACACATTCATAACAGTACGTAACACATTCATAACCCTTACATAACACATTCATAACCCTTACATAACACATTCATAACCTTTACATAACACATTCATAACCCTTACATAACACATTCATAACCCTTACATAACACATTCATAACCCTTACGTGACACATTCATATGAGAGAGAGAGAGAGAGAGAGAGAGAGAGAGAGAGAAAATGAGGCAGCAGGAGAGGTGTGTTGAGTCCACCGACCTGGAGTTGGTCCCAGTGGCGCTACAGTGGGTCACGGGCAGCATGGTGGAGTGGGAAGACATCTGAAGACTGGACCAGTTGTCATGGGAGGGCAGCGTGGGCAGACAGCCAGAGGACATATCAGAGTAACCAGCTGCAACACAACCAATCATGACTTTATTTTAAAGATTTATTAGAAACAACAGGGGAGACAAAATGATAACCTGGATCTCTGTTGTCTAATTCACCAGACCATGGGACCTGCACCAATAGTAAGTCAGTTAGTTAGTCCTGTTGAGACCCCCGACTGGCACAGCGGTCTAAGGCCCTGCATCTCAGCGCAAGAGGCGTCACTACAGTCTCTGGTTTGTATCCAGGCTGTATCACATCCGGTCGGTGATTGGGAGTCCCACACAATTGGCCCAGCGTCGTTCGGGTTTGAGGTCATACAAAAGAAGTGCAGAAAGAAACATATCTTCTGATAGATAGATATAGATACAGATATATATATATATATATTCTGTAGTTCTCTCTCTGTGAAAAGAGGCTTTGAATCCAGTCAATTGCTTTCTACTAAATGTAATTCTAGGGGTTTCTTTAGTTCACGTCCACATACACAGTACTGGCTGAAGAACATGAGGATGACTGACTAATGCATCTGTCCAGGCCTTCCCTGTTGGAAGACCAGCTGTTTACAACTCTCAGTGTCCTGCTCTCACAAAGACCAGAGGAATGCAGAACATCTCCTGGTCAGCCACATTTGTTTGACTTTCTTGTTAATGGTGGAATGGAAGGGAAGGGATGTTGGAAGCTGTGTCCTGGGTGGGTAGAGGTGGAGGAGGGAAGGGAAGGGGTGTTGGTAGCTGTGTCCTGGATGTGTAAAGGTGGAGGAGGAGTGAAGGGAAGGGGTGTTGGTAGCTGTGTACTGGATGGGTAGAGGTGGAGGAGGAGGGGGGAAGGGGTGTTGGTAGCTGTGTCCTGGATGGGTAGAGGTGGAGGAGGAGGGAAGGGGTGTTGGTAGCTGTGTCCTGGATGTGTAGAGGTGGAGGAGGGAAGGGGTGTTGGTAGCTGTGTCCTGGATGGGTAGAGGTGGAGGAGGAGGGAAGGGGTGTTGGTAGCTGTGTCCTGGATGGGTAGAGGTGGAGGAGGAGGGAAGGGGTGTTGGTAGCTATGTCCTGGATGTGTAGAGGTGGAGGAGGACGAGGGAAGGGAAGGAGTGTTGGTAGCTGTGTCCTGGATGGGTAGAGGTGGAGGAGGAGGGGGGAAGGGGTGTTGGTAGCTGTGTCCTGGATGGGTAGAGGTGGAGGAGGAGGGAAGGGAAGGAGTGTTGGTAGCTGTGTCCTGGATGGGTAGAGGTGGAGGAGGAGGAGGGAAGGGGTGTTGGTAGCTGTGTCCTGGATGGGTAGAGGTGGAGGAGGAGGGAAGGGAAGGGGTGTTGGTAGCTGTGTCCTGGATGTGTAGAGGTGGAGGAGGAGGGAAGGGAAGGAGTGTTGGTAGCTGTGTCCTGGATGGGTAGAGGTGGAGGAGGAGGGAAGGGGTGTTGGTAGCTGTGTCCTGGATGGGTAGAGGTGGAGGAGGAGGGAAGGGGTGTTGGTACCTGTGTCCTGGATGGGTAGAGGTGGAGGAGGAGGGAAGGGAAGGGGTGTTGGTAGCTGTGTCCTGGATGTGTAGAGGTGGAGAAGGAGGGAAGGGGTGTTGGTAGCTGTGTCCTGGATGGGTAGAGGTGGAGGAGGAGGGAAGGGGTGTTGGTAGCTGTGTCCTGGATGGGTAGAGGTGGAGGAGGAGGGAAGGGGTGTTGGTAGCTGTGTCCTGGATGTGTAGAGGTGGAGGAGGAGGGAAGGGAAGGAGTGTTGGTAGCTGTGTCCTGGATGGGTAGAGGTGGAGGAGGAGGGAAGGGGTGTTGGTAGCTGTGTCCTGGATGGGTAGAGGTGGAGGAGGAGGGAAGGGAAGGGGTGTTGGTAGCTGTGTCCTGGATGGGTAGAGGTGGAGGAGGAGGAGGGAAGGGGTGTTTGTAGCTGTTTCCTGGATGTGTAGAGGTGGAGGAGGAGGGGGGAAGGGGTGTTGGTAGCTGTGTCCTGGATGGGTAGAGGTGGAGGAGGAGGGAAGGGGTGTTGGTAGCTGTGTCCTGGATGGGTAGAGGTGGAGGAGGAGGAGGGGGGAAGGGGTGTTGGTAGCTGTGTCCTGGATGGGTAGAGGTGGAGGAAGAGGGGAGGGAAGGGGTGTTGGTAGCTGTGTCCTGGATGGGTAGAGGTGGAGGAGGAGGAGGGAAGGGGTGTTGGTAGCTGTGTCCTGGATGGGTAGAGGTGGAGGAGGAGGGAAGGGAAGGGGTGTTGGTAGCTGTGTCCTGGATGGGTAGAGGTGGAGGAGGAGGAGGGAAGGGGTGTTGGTAGCTGTGTCCTGGATGGGTAGAGGTGGAGGAAGAGGAGGGAAGGGGTGTTGGTAGCTGTGTCCTGGATGGGTAGAGGTGGAGGAGGAGGGAAGGGGTGTTGGTAGCTGTGTCCTGAATGGGTAGAGGTGGAGGAGGAGGGAAGGGAAGGGGTGTTGGTAGCTGTGTCCTGGATGGGTAGAGGTGGAGGAGGAGGAGGAGGGAAGGGGTGTTTGTAGCTGTTTCCTGGATGGGTAGAGGTGGAGGAGGAGGAGGGAAGGGGTGTTGGTAGCTGTGTCCTGGATGGGTAGAGGTGGAGGAGGAGGGAAGGGGTGTTGGTAGCTGTGTCCTGGATGTGTAGAGGTGGAGGTGGAGGGAAGGGGTGTTGGTAGCTGTGTCCTGGATGGGTAGAAGTGGAGGAGGAGGGGGGGAAGGGGTGTTGGTAGCTGTGTCCTGGATGGGTAGAGGTGGAGGAGGAGGGAAGGGGTGTTGGTAGCTGTGTCCTGGATGGGTAGAGGTGGAGGAGGAGGGAAGGGAAGGGGTGTTGGTAGCTGTGTCCTGGATGGGTAGAGGTGGAGGAGGAGGAGGGGAGGGAAGGGGTGTTGGTAGCTGTGTCCTGGATGGGTAGAAGTGGAGGAGGAGGGGGGAAGGGGTGTTGGTAGCTGTGTCCTGGATGTGTAGAGGTGGAGAAGGAGGGAAGGGGTGTTGGTAGCTGTGTCCTGGATGGGTAGAGGTGGAGGAGGAGGGAAGGGGTGTTGGTAGCTGTGTCCTGGATGGGTAGAGGTGGAGGAGGAGGGAAGGGAAGGGGTGTTGGTAGCTGTGTCCTGGATGGGTAGAGGTGGAGGAGGAGGGAAGGGGTGTTGGTAGCTGTGTCCTGGATGGGTAGAGGTGGAGGAGGAGGAGGGGAGGGAAGGGGTGTTGGTAGCTGTGTCCTGGATGGGTAGAAGTGGAGGAGGAGGGGGGAAGGGGTGTTGGTAGCTGTGTCCTGGATGTGTAGAGGTGGAGGAGGAGGGAAGGGGTGTTGGTAGCTGTGTCCTGGATGGGTAGAGGTGGAGGAGGAGGGAAGGGGTGTTGGTAGCTGTGTCCTGGATGGGTAGAGGTGGAGGAGGAGGGAAGGGAAGGGGTGTTGGTAGCTGTGTACTGGATGGGTAGAGGTGGAGGAGGAGGAGGGAAGGGGTGTTGGTAGCTGTGTCCTGGATGGGTAGAGGTGGAGGAGGAGGGAAGGGATGTTGGTAGCTGTGTCCTGGATGGGTAGAGGTGGAGGAGGAGGGAAGGGGTGTTGGTAGCTGTGTCCTGGAAGGGTAGAGGTGGAGGAGGAGGGAAGGGGTGTTGGTAGCTGTGTCCTGGATGGGTAGAGGTGGAGGAGGAGGAGGGAAGGGGTGTTGGTAGCTGTGTCCTGGATGGGTAGAGGTGGAGGAGGAGGGAAGGGAAGGGGTGTTGGTAGCTGTGTACTGGATGGGTAGAGGTGGAGGAGGAGGAGGGAAGGGGTGTTGGTAGCTGTGTCCTGGATGTGTAGAGGTGGAGTAGGAGGGAAGGGGTGTTGGTAGCTGTGTCCTGGATGGGTAGAGGTGGAGGAGGAGGGAAGGGGTGTTGGTAGCTGTGTCCTGGAAGGGTAGAGGTGGAGGAGGAGGGAAGGGGTGTTGGTAGCTGTGTCCTGGATGGGTAGAGGTGGAGGAGGAGGGAAGGGAAGGGGTGTTGGTAGCTGTGTCCTGGATGGGTAGAGGTGGAGGAGGAGGGAAGGGGTGTTGGTAGCTGTGTCCTGGATGGGTAGAGGTGGAGGAGGAGGGAAGGGAAGGGGTGTTGGTAGCTGTGTCCTGGATGGGTAGAGGTGGAGGAGGAGGGAAGGGAAGGGGTGTTGGTAGCTGAGGGGAGGGGATGGAGGACAGGAGAGGGGGTGGAGGACAGGAGAGGTAGTGGAGAGGGGGTGGAGGAATGGAGAGGTGGTGGAGGGGGTAGAGAGGGGGTGGAGGACAGGAGAGGTAGTGGAGAGGGGGTGGAGGAATGGAGAGGTGGTGGAGGGGGTAGAGAGGGGGTGGAGGACAGGAGACGGGGTAGAGAGGGGGTGGAGGACAGGAGACGGGGTAGAGACAGGGTGTAGGACAGGAGAGGGGGTAGAGAGGGGGTGGAGGACAGGAGAGGGGGTAGAGAGGGGGTGGAGGACAGGAGAGCGAGACACTCACTAGGTGAGTTGGTCCGATGGGTGTACGGGCTGCTGTACGGTGCAGAGCGATGGTTTCTCAGGGTGGAGTAGCGGTCACAGCCGTGGGACGAGGACAGGGACAGTGGGCTCCCAAACTGCGTGTGAGGGCTAGCAGGAGGTCCTGGGATGAACCATCCACTCACTGTAGTGTGGTGAGCCCACAGGAACACAGGGAAACATGGAGTTATTTTATATCTTCTATTTGATAAATACACCACATTTATTTTTAACTTATTTTTTTTTTTTTTACAACTGCAGTTGATGTGCTTAATGTGTCAAATTGAAGAATTGAGATCTAAAAAATAAAGAATTTAAGTAAAATACTTAGTTAGCGTTTACATTTCCAATGTGCTGTCTGTAAACTCTCTTGTATGTATCAATCCCATTCTTTATTTAAAATGTTTAATAAAAAGTTGTTCACAAAAAGACTTACATTGAGAGTAGCTTGACTGCTGGTTGTCACTGTCATCCATAAAGTCTTTATGATCAGTTCTGTGGGGAAGAATTTCAATCAGAGCATGTCTGTGGAACACTGGTTCTCAATCTACCAGCAAACACATAATGTAGTCTAGAATCACTAATATATTCTAAATCAAATCTAACTAAATATATACTAATATATTCTAAATCAAATCTAACTACATATATATTTCTAATGGACGGAAATGGACTGCCATACCTTTCTTTAGCATCCAGAAAGGCCTTGGCAAACGGGTTGTATTTGATTTTCAGACCGGTTATCTAAAATGTGGAGTGAAAATACAATGCAAAATTGGTGAAAAAAACCTAATAACAAAATAACGAATCTCAATAAACAAGATTTTTGTTGTTGTTGATATCTTCTCACCTAAGACGACCAAAACAAAATGTC
Source organism: Salmo salar (assembly GCF_965601325.2). NCBI lineage: Eukaryota > Metazoa > Chordata > Actinopteri > Salmoniformes > Salmonidae > Salmo > Salmo salar. The sequence continues at coordinate 39,295,035 of NC_138318.1, read as the reverse complement.
TACAACAGTTGTGTACTTCAAAGTATACAGTATTGGAATGTTATACATGAACAACAAACCACACATTATTATTAACATTAGAGTGTTTTATAAAATAATGTATTAACCTCTTCGTTCTGGTAGGCAGTGACGGCTATGAACTGCGTCTCCGGGAAGGAGTGGCTCGTGATCATTCTCTGCGGTCCTCCGACGCTCACAATATGGACACGTGGCTCATATTTGTGCAACGAGTTTAACATGATCTGAAAAAATGTATAAAAAAAAAAGTTAAATAATCGGCTTTATTTTACAGTTAGAAATAGATTATTTATTTTAATGTACATTTTGATTGACCGGTGTTCTCGTGACTACATACTCTAAAATGTATACACGCTTGACTGTAACTCGCTTTGGATAAAAACGTCTTCTGAATGGAATATATTATATTATTTAAGTGATAATTCACGAGAAGTCGGGTGTTTTTGGAGGATATATTGGCACCGGTGTCGTTAGGCCCGAGACTAAATCGAGGACAGCTGGAGATTCATTTCAATATTAAAACAATGTTGCAAATGTCAGAGATACAGACAGCAAAGTTTATAGAAATCTCTGCTGTGTCTAGATGGTTTCTGAAGTCCCTGCCTGGGTTGATGAGACAGTGAATTGCACAGTCAGACGGAACAGAGTAAATCGGTATTTAACGTCATATATTTAGCCGGTGGTAATTATTGGAATAGACCGGCTGGAGTGCGGTTTTAACCAGTCAGCCTCCAGGATTAGACCCACGGGTTGTATAAATTATTATTATACATTTAGGATCAATTCCATAACTTGACATGTTTTCTCATCTAAATTTTTATCACAATCATTGAAGAAAAAAACCCTAAACCGCTCAAAAGTTTATAAAATGACATTTAAAGTGCTAAAACTGAAAATCACCCTAACCTGGCCTCCTCCATTGAGTTTGTTGGTGAGTTTGACTTTACAGAATGACACCGGATCTTTCATCCAGTGGGCACCGAAGTTTGGCGAGTCCGGGTGGATGTACACGCAACTCGGGGCTTGAGGCTCGGGTTTACCCCCGGGAACCCACTCCCCGTTAACGTATTTCCACCGGTGGTTGTCCGCAGCCACGAAGTCCAGCAGGAACGAGTACATGGCGTTTGGATCCAACCCAGAAACATTCACTTTCAGCACCGGAAACATGCGTCTTGAAATACAAAGGAAAATATAATAGAAGGTGTTGTTATCTCATCTAGTCATTCAATAGCTATAATCTATTGTACAACAGGGCATCATTGACACTAATGTCAAGCGAACGATTGGTTCACTTTATAGGCCATGTGAATATTAATAAACCTGGGTGGTACAGGAAAACTGTAAATATAATGCATGGATTTGTATTTTTTTAATTTTATTTCACCTTTATTTAACCAGGTAGGCAAGTTGAGAACAAGTTCTCATTTACAACTGCGACCTGGCCAAGATAAAGCAAAGCAGAATGAAGGTGTGCATTCTGGTTTCCTTTATTACTGTGATATCATAGCAATGTTATAGACGCGTTTAATACTATTTATTTGTGATATAATCCTACGGCTGTTGTGGTGGCAGGTAGCCTAGTGGTTAGAGCGTTAGGCCAATAACAAACCGAAAGGTTGCTGGATCGAATCCCTGAGCTGACAAAGTAAAAATCTGTCGTTCTACCCCTGAACAAGACAGTTAACCCACTGTTCCTGGGGCCGTCATTGAAAATAAGAATTTATTCTTACTTGCCCGGTTAAAAAATAAACAAATATATAGGCCTACCTGCTTTCTTCACCATATAAATTAAGACGTTTACCCGTTGTAAAAAAAAAAGGCTATACATTTGGCAGGTAACCGAACCATAAATAATACGCCTAAAGTAACCAACAATAATACAATATATACATGTATATAAAACACATGTCAATTAAATGTAATTACCTGCCGTTTTTGGTTACTATCATTTCATTCGTGAGTTCCTTGAACTTCTGCCACAGTTCGTTCTCATCCAAGCCGACTTTGAGTTGTCTCTCCGTGGGATCGCCCTTCTCGCTGCCCGCCTGTAGCTCGTTCTCCACGGCAGTGAGGAGGTGGTCCACCCGGTACTGTGTGACCTTCCCCGGGCCATCCCCACCACCTGAGGCCATTCTATCCAACAGCTCCAGGGTTGAACAAATGACCTATTACACTTTGAGATTAAGAAAACAAAAAATTGGTCGCTCTCAAATAGGCTATATATCGAATCCACTTGAATATATCCAATATTCTCCACTCCATTGCAAGTTTCCGAATATATATTCCGAAATAACAGTCAATAAACAGATATATCTTTGTGCCATCGCTGGTTGGCTGGTCTTCGCTTTGTTGTATGCCGTCTGGTCAGCCATTGGTTGTACGCGGCTATACTATATCAGTAGGATTAGGGAGGAAGGATGGTTTACAGGAAGGATGGCTTACAGGAAGGGTGGGTCATGTGTCTGAAGTCGATTGCTCACCAGCCAATTTTAATTGCTTTATTACTTCAATCTGTCAATATTTACACGTAGAAGCCTATATCAAAGAACTGCAGAATGAAACCGAGGGATTTTAACTTTAAGGTATTTCTTTCAAATGTTCTTTACAGTTTCACCCAATCTCAAATGACTCAAGGCCTATGTTCATATAGGTAGGGACTGATGATCAAACTCTAGTCTAACTTGATAGACCGAATATATCTTTTTATTAAATTAGTTAAAAACGTTTTCACTTGTGACACTTTCTATGCGAAAGACAAACTTGAACTTTTCCTCTAATTAAACACTTTATATTTTACTACATTATTTTAAAAAACGTTTTTTTTTTTTTGTTGCTGCTGCTGCTGCTTTTACTTATAAATTCATAGTTCTGTTTTATTCTACAAAACTTTTAACAACTGAAATAATTTCCAAACCATTTCCCACGATGAAGGTTATTACAGATATTTATTCGTTTCAAGGCCTGGGAAGTGGTCGGGTAGGTGACAAAACGCAGGAAATACAGACCAGGCCATAACACACACCTTTAAACAATAGAAGGGGATGTATAGAAACAAGTCTGTGACCAACAAAAAAACACTTCTCAGTAAGTTTTATTATTCTGCTAAATTATTCGCAATTAGAACCAATCCGTCCAGTTAGCAGAAACCCACTGGGAACAGACAGTTCAACATCCAGTTATAATTTACATTTGGTTGAGTTTTTAACTAACGTGAAATTAACAACAAACAACAAAACAATGTCACTATGTCATTGAATTTAGGTTAAAAGTTGTGTGGGGAAAAAAAGACCAAATTCTCTTATGTTGATTACTTTTTTTCAAAACCAAACAGTTTTCCATGTTGATTCAACGTCATCACATGTACTTTTTTGTTATTCTAGGAAATACACATTACATGTGTTGTATTTCTCTTCAAATAATTGGTAGTTACATTTTTATTTAGCCTTTATTTCGACAGGGAAGACATATGTAGACCTAACACTAGGTATCTTTTCCAAACGCACTCTGTATAATACAATATAAATATACACATTATACACAATTATTTATTCATATATATATATATATATATATATATATATATATATACAAAAACACAGTCATGCTAAGCACAAATAAAACATCACAAATCACCCATAAAAACAGTTACATTCCTCCACAAATAAATCCCCAATCAATACTTTAAATTAACGACACCAGAACATCCAGATGAAATGTATATAGCAATAAAACAAAAAGTTAAAAAATTAAAACTAAAGATTAAAACTAAAAGCAGATTTACCTGGCTCGGTGTAAACCCTAGGATCCTCAAGAGTTAACCAATCCTGTGAACGGGGTTAGGAACCTCAAGAGTTAACCAATCCTGTGAACGGGGTTAGGAATCTCAAGAGTTAACCAATCCTGTGAACGGGGTTAGGAATCTCAAGAGTTAACCAATCCTGTGAACGGGGTTAGGAATCTCAAGAGTTAACCAATCCTGTGAACGGGGTTAGGTAACTCAAGAGTTAACCAATCCTGTGAACGGGTTAGGAACCTCAAGAGTTAACCAATCCTGTGAACGGGGTTAGGAATCTCAAGAGTTAACCAATCCTGTGAACGGGGTTAGGTAACTCAAGAGTTAACCAATCCTGTGAACGGGGTTAGGAACCTCAAGAGTTAACCAATCCTGTGAACGGGGTTAGGTAACTCAAGAGTTAACCAATCCTGTGAACGGGGTTAGGAACCTCAAGAGTTAACCAATCCTGTGAACGGGGTTAGGAACCTCAAGAGTTAACCAATCCTGTGAACGGGTTAGGAATCTCAAGAGTTAACCAATCCTGTGAACGGGGTTAAGAATCTCAAGAGTTAACCAATCCTGTGAATGGGTTAGGATCCTCAAGAGTTAACCAATCCTGTGAACGGGGTTAGGAACCTCAAGAGTTAACCAATCCTGTGAACGGGGTTAAGAATCTCAAGAGTTAACCAATCCTGTGAACGGGTTAGGAACCTCAAGAGTTAACCAATCCTGTGAACGGGGTTAGGAATCTCAAGAGTTAACCAATCCTGTGAACGGGGTTAGGAACCTCAAGAGTTAACCAATCCTGTGAACGGGTTAGGAACCTCAAGAGTTAACCAATCCTGTGAACGGGTTAGGATCCTCAAGAGTTAACCAATCCTGTGAACGGGTTAGGAACCTCAAGAGTTAACCAATCCTGTGAATGGGTTAGGAACCTCAAGAGTTAACCAATCCTGTGAACGGGGTTAAGAATCTCAAGAGTTAAGCAATCCTGTGAATGGGTTAGGATCCTCAAGAGTTAACCAATCCTGTGAACGGGGTTAAGAATCTCAAGAGTTAACCAATCCTGTGAACGGGTTAGGAACATCAAGAGTTAACCAATCCTGTGAACGGGGTTAAGAATCTCAAGAGTTAACCAATCCTGTGAACGGGGTTAGGAACCTCAAGAGTTAACCAATCCTGTGAACGGGGTTAGGAACCTCAAGAGTTAACCAATCCTGTGAACGGGTTAGGATCCTCAAGAGTTAACCAATCCTGTGAACGGGGTTAAGAATCTCAAGAGTTAACCAATCCTGTGAATGGGTTAGGAACCTCAAGAGTTAACCAATCCTGTGAACGGGGTTAAGAATCTCAAGAGTTAACCAATCCTGTGAACGGGGTTAAGAATCTCAAGAGTTAAGCAATCCTGTGAACGGGGTTAGGAACCTCAAGAGTTAACCAATCCTGTGAACGGGGTTAGGAATCTCAAGAGTTAACCAATCCTGTGAACGGGTTAGGATCCTCAAGAGTTAACCAATCCTGTGAACGGGTTAGGAACCTCAAGAGTTAACCAATCCTGTGAACGGGGTTAGGAATCTCAAGAGTTAACCAATCCTGTGAACGGGGTTAAGAATCTCAAGAGTTAACCAATCCTGTGAACGGGGTTAGGAATCTCAAGAGTTAACCAATCCTGTGAACGGGGTTAGGAATCTCAAGAGTTAACCAATCCTGTGAACGGGGTTAGGAATCTCAAGAGTTAACCAATCCTGTGAACGGGGTTAGGAATCTCAAGAGTTAACCAATCCTGTGAACGGGGTTAAGAATCTCAAGAGTTAACCAATCCTGTGAACGGGGTTAGGAATCTCAAGAGTTAACCAATCCTGTGAACGGGGTTAAGAATCTCAAGAGTTAACCAATCCTGTGAACGGGGTTAGGAATCTCAAGAGTTAACCAATCCTGTGAACGGGGTTAAGAATCTCAAGAGTTAACCAATCCTGTGAATGGGTTAGGAACCTCAAGAGTTAACCAATCCTGTGAACGGGGTTAAGAATCTCAAGAGTTAACCAATCCTGTGAATGGGTTAGGAATCTCAAGAGTTAACCAATCCTGTGAACGGGTTAGGAACCTCAAGAGTTAACCAATCCTGTGAACGGGGTTAGGAACCTCAAGAGTTAACCAATCCTGTGAACGGGTTAGGATCCTCAAGAGTTAACCAATCCTGTGAACGGGTTAGGATCCTCAAGAGTTAACCAATCCTGTGAACGGGTTAGGAACCTCAAGAGTTAACCAATCCTGTGAACGGGGTTAAGAATCTCAAGAGTTAACCAATCCTGTGAATGGGTTAGGAACCTCAAGAGTTAACCAATCCTGTGAACGGGGTTAAGAATCTCAAGAGTTAAGCAATCCTGTGAACGGGTTAGGATCCTCAAGAGTTAACCAATCCTGTGAACGGGTTAGGTACCTCAAGAGTTAACCAATCCTGTGAACGGGGTTAGGAATCTCAAGAGTTAACCAATCCTGTGAACGGGGTTAAGAATCTCAAGAGTTAACCAATCCTGTGAACGGGGTTAAGAATCTCAAGAGTTAACCAATCCTGTGAATGGGTTAGGAACCTCAAGAGTTAACCAATCCTGTGAACGGGGTTAAGAATCTCAAGAGTTAACCAATCCTGTGAATGGGTTAGGAACCTCAAGAGTTAACCAATCCTGTGAACGGGTTAGGAACCTCAAGAGTTAACCAATCCTGTGAACGGGTTAGGATCCTCAAGAGTTAACCAATCCTGTGAACGGGTTAGGAACCTCAAGAGTTAACCAATCCTGTGAACGGGGTTAGGAATCTCAAGAGTTAACCAATCCTGTGAACGGGGTTAAGAATCTCAAGAGTTAACCAATCCTGTGAACGGGGTTAGGAATCTCAAGAGTTAACCAATCCTGTGAACGGGGTTAGGAATCTCAAGAGTTAACCAATCCTGTGAACGGGGTTAGGAATCTCAAGAGTTAACCAATCCTGTGAACGGGGTTAGGAATCTCAAGAGTTAACCAATCCTGTGAACGGGGTTAAGAATCTCAAGAGTTAACCAATCCTGTGAACGGGGTTAGGAATCTCAAGAGTTAACCAATCCTGTGAACGGGGTTAAGAATCTCAAGAGTTAACCAATCCTGTGAACGGGGTTAGGAATCTCAAGAGTTAACCAATCCTGTGAACGGGGTTAAGAATCTCAAGAGTTAACCAATCCTGTGAACGGGGTTAAGAATCTCAAGAGTTAACCAATCCTGTGAACGGGGTTAAGAATCTCAAGAGTTAACCAATCCTGTGAACGGGTTAGGAACCTCAAGAGTTAACCAATCCTGTGAACGGGGTTAAGAATCTCAAGAGTTAACCAATCCTGTGACCGGGGTTAAGAATCTCAAGAGTTAACCAATCCTGTGAACGGGTTAGGAACCTCAAGAGTTAACCAATCCTGTGAACGGGGTTAGGAATCTCAAGAGTTAACCAATCCTGTGAACGGGGTTAAGAATCTCAAGAGTTAACCAATCCTGTGAACGGGGTTAAGAATCTCAAGAGTTAACCAATCCTGTGAACGGGGTTAAGAATCTCAAGAGTTAACCAATCCTGTGAACGGGGTTAGGAACCTCAAGAGTTAACCAATCCTGTGAACGGGGTTAAGAATCTCAAGAGTTAACCAATCCTGTGAACGGGGTTAAGAATCTCAAGAGTTAACCAATCCTGTGAACGGGGTTAGGAACCTCAAGAGTTAACCAATCCTGTGAACGGGGTTAAGAATCTCAAGAGTTAACCAATCCTGTGAACGGGGTTAGGTAACTCAGGTGTCTATACTTCAACAGCAAAGTTAGATAAGACAGAAGTTTATGAAGTAGGGCCTTGTAAACAAAAAGGGAGTCATGTATAGATCTAAGGGTCTTTAGTGAAGTCCAGAACACCTTTTGATTCAGGATACAGTGATGGGTATCAAACCTGTAACAAAACGAAGGGCACTATGGTAGATGGCATCCAAAGGTTTAAGAGTAGTAGCAGCTGCACATTGATAAATAATATCACCATAATCAACAACAGATAAAAAGGTTGACTGAATAATCTGCTTCCTACTGCATAGGGAAAGGAACCATCTGTTTCTGTAGAAAAAGACAACTTTAAATCTTATCTTCTCAACCAGCTCATCTATATGTTTTATAAACGTCAAATCCACATCAATCCAAAATGCATCAGTATTTATATGCGGGAACACGTTCGATTGGAGAACCGTCTAATGAGTGAACATGTAGTCCATCTGAAACATTCTCACCACAGTTTAAAACAACAGTATTTCATTTTGCCCATCTTAAGCACAAGTTTTAAATCAGCAAGGGATTACTGCATAGCTATAAAACCTGACTGTAGTTTTGACACAGCCAGATCAACAGCCAGATCACAGGTACAGAGTCAATGTGGAGGCTATATACAGGTGGTACCGGTACCGAGTCAATGCGGAGACTATATACAGGGGGTACCAGTACAGAGTCAATGTGGAGACTATATACATTTACATTTTAGTCATTTAGCAGACGTTCTTATCCAGAGTGACTTACAGTAGTGAATGCATACATTTCATACATCTGTTTTTATTTTTTTATATTTCTTCTTACTGACCCCCCATGGGAATCGAACCCACAACCCTGGCGTTGCAAACACCATGCTCTACCAACTGAGCCACAGGGAAGCCACAGGGGGCTCCGGTACCGAGTCAGTGTGCGGGGGGGGGTACCGGTTAGTTGACAGTTTTCCAGAATTTAGTCGGGTTTCCATTACAATCTGAAAGAGCTGTTACATAATAATGAGATTTAGCCATTCTGATTATTTATTTTACACAATGATTCCCTCAGTTGTTTAATAAAAGCTTGCCGGTCCGGGCCTAAGCCAGTGTCCCTGGCCTTGACCCAAGCATCATCTCTTTTATGAATGACTTCTGATAATTCCAGAGTGTACCAGGTATTAGATCTACCTTTAACCCTCCATTATATAAAGGGAGCATGACTATCCACAATAGTATAGAAGACATCTACAAAGAGGCTTAAAGCTGAATCAGGTTCAGGGAGCGCTGAAATCCAATCAAGATCACAAAAATAAAGATTGTGTAAACTGAAGTTTTTTAAAGTTCCTCTTTGTGATGACACGAGGCTTAGATTTGTTTTGGTATTTTCACATCTCTAACACAAACAACTGGGTAACGATCACTAATATCTTGGGGCGAAGACACAAGTAGAAACATATTTCTCTGGTGTATTCGTTAGAATGAGATCAATCAGAGTTTATCTTTGAAGGATTTTTAGGGTTGGGCCGTGTTGAGGCTTGAAACATTTGATTTGGTTTGAAAAGAGGAGGGAGGTTCCCAGCATACTTCTTCTCTTTGTTAGAGTGAACACTAGGAAAAACATACTGCATCTATGGTAGGATGCCAAGGAAAATGTAATTAAAAGTTTTAAAGATGATTGATTAAGTAAATGATGATGTCCCCCCCAACATTTTTTTTGAGTCAAATGGACTGTGATACAAAATGAAAAAAATGCTGTTCATTCTCAGAAATGCTCAAATTCAATGACTATGACGGAATATTCCATATTTTTTTCCCCCAAATAGCGGTTGCTATGGCAGTTTATAATTTAGGAACACAAATCTGGAAATAGCAGACATAACATGACTGTGTTATATTCCATCTTCCATAGTGGAGGAGGTTTCTATGTGTTGTGTTACTAACCAAATCTTGGACTGGGTCTGAGGACACACACACACACACACACACACACACACACACACACACACACACACACACACACACACACACACACACACACACACACAGGGAGTTCTGGGTCTGATATTCATGCCTTGGAAAGTATGTGTCTGTTCATATACAAACTTTGATTTCAGCCATTCAACGAGTATTAGGAGGAGAAGAGGAGGGAGAGAGGAGAGGAGGAGGAGAAGAGGAGAGGAGGAGGAAGAGAAAGGAGAGGAGAAAGGAGAGGGAGAGGAGTAGATGAGGAGGAGAGGAGAGAGTAGGAAAGGAGACGAGGGGAGGGGAGGAGAAAGTAGGAGAGGAAAGAGTAGTAGGAAGAGAGGGGAGTAGAGGAGAGGGGAGAGGAGGGCAGGAGGGGAGGAGGGCAGGAGGAGGAGAGGAAAGGGGAAAGGGGGAGGAGGAGGAGAGGGGAGAGGGGGAGGGAAGAGAAGGAGAGGAGAGAGTAGTAGGAAGAGAGGGGAGGAGGAGGGGAGAGGAGAGGGGGAGAGACGAGGGGAGAGGAGGTGGGAGAGCCAGAGGTTAGAGGAGAGGAGGAGAGTAGGAGAGGAGCGGAGGAGGGGAGGAGATATGACATATACACTTTGATTGTGTGTGTATGTTAACAAAGGGGAGGGATCAGTGTGTGTTAACAAAGGGGAGGGGTCAGTGTAAATTAGGCCTGAAGCTTCTCCTTCACGTAGCAGGGTATGAAGGGAGGAGCACAACACACACACACACACACAACACACACACACACACACACACACACACACACACACACACACACACACACACACACACACACACACACACACACACACACACACACACACATACTGTTAAGGGCTTTCCAGGCAGGAAGTGGTGGCGTTTCCCATTCATTTTCAATTGAGCTAGGCAGGGGGTGGAGTTTTATCCAGGTGGAGCGGTCGGCTTCCTGTCTGGAAAGTCCTTTACTAACCAGATCTTCTCCTGGTCCCAGCAGCACAGTGGGTCTCTGTACAGTAGCAGGTTGTTCTGGCCCAGTCAAAGTTAACACCAAGCAGAGAAAAACAGACTCAATATAAAGACCAGTTGAAAGAGAAACCTCATCTCCTGTTTCCTTTCAAGCATTTTAGACCTTATTAAAAAGTCAAAATTGCTTTGTTCTGTAAGCTACACCTTACATATTGAAATATATAATTTCCCAACAACAACAGTGTCATAATAACCTCTGACAGACAGCCATGTGTTAGCTAGCTAGACCACACCAACCTCTGAGAGACAGCCATGTTGGTAAGGGACAGGGTGTGTTAGCTAGCTAGACCACACCAACCTCTGAGAGACAGCCATGTTGGTAAGGGACAGGGTGTGTTAGCTAGCTAGACCACACCAACCTCTGAGAGACAGCCATGTTGGTAAGGGACAGGGTGTGTTAGCTAGCTAGACGACACCAACCTCTGAGAGACAGCCATGTTGGTAAGGGACAGGGTGTGTTAGCTAGCTAGACCACACCAACCTCTGAGAGACAGCCATGTTGGTAAGGGACAGGGTGTGTTAGCTAGCTAGACGACACCAACCTCTGAGAGACAGCCATGTTGGTAAGGGACAGGGTGTGTTAGCTAGCTAGACCACACCAACCTCTGAGAGACAGCCATGTTGGTAAGGGACAGGGTGTGTTAGATAGCTAGACTATACCAGAGAGAAAAAGGAAAATGAGAAGACCAACTCAAGTGACTTTTTTATCTAGTTTTATCTAGTTTTTTTCACCCACAAAGCAAGTTTTTTTTGTATGGAATGAATGATTTATTTGCTAAGTGAGGTTTACTTTATCTAATAGAAGTTTGTTAATGTTTAGGCTGTAACGAGTGTACTGATATAAGAAGTCCTGTGACACCCCTCCCCGATGGATGGAAACTTTTGGAGCCAGTTTATTACTGTTAGCAAGCAGAAAATGTGGCTAACTCGACCAACTAGCTGTAAGTGTAACAGTGTAGGTTTCGTCCCTCTCTTCGCCCCAACCCGGGCTCGACCCAGGGACCCTCTGCACACATCAACAACTGACACCCCCACGAAGCATCGTTACCCATCGCGCCACAAAAGCCGCGGCCCTTGCAACGCAAGGGGAAACCCTACTTCAAGTCTCAGAGCGAGTGACGTCACTGATTGAAACGCTATTAGCGCGCACCACCGCTAACTAGCTAGCCATTTCACATCGGTTACACCACCGCTAACTAGCTAGCCATTTCACATCGGTTACACCACCGCTAACTAGCTAGCCATTTCACATCGGTTACACCACCGCTAACTAGCTAGCCATTTCACATCGGTTACACCACCGCTAACTAGCTATCCATTTCACATCGGTTACACCACCGCTAACTAACTATCCATTTCACATCGGTTACACCACCGCTAACTAGCTAGCCATTTCACATCGGTTACACCACCGCTAACTAGCTAGCCATTTCACATCGGTTACACCACCGCTAACTAGCTAGCCATTTCACATCGGTTACACCACCGCTAACTAGCTAGCCATTTCACATCGGTTACACCACCGCTAACTAACTAGCCATTTCACATCGGTTACACCACCGCTAACTAGCTAGCCATTTCACATCGGTTACACCACCGCTAACTAGCTAGCCATTTCACATCGGTTACACCACCGCTAACTAGCTAGCCATTTCACATCGGTTACACCACCGCTAACTAACTAGCCATTTCACATCGGTTACACCACCGCTAACTAGCTAGCCATTTCACATCGGTTACACCACCGCTAACTAGCTAGCCATTTCACATCGGTTACACCACCGCTAACTAGCTAGCCATTTCACATCGGTTACACCACCGCTAACTAACTAGCCATTTCACATCGGTTACACCACCGCTAACTAGCTAGCCATTTCACATCGGTTACACCACCGCTAACTAGCTAGCCATTTCACATCGGTTACACCACCGCTAACTAACTAGCCATTTCACATCGGTTACACCACCGCTAACTAGCTAGCCATTTCACATCGGTTACACCACCGCTAACTTGCTAGCCATTTCACATCGGTTACACCACCGCTAACTAGCTAGCCATTTCACATCGGTTCCATACGGTCGTTAGGAGCAACTACTTATTGTGCATTGGGGAAAAGGATAAGCTAGCAAGCAAGGGTCTAGCAATATAGCTATGTGGTACATTGAAAAAAATGTTTTCACCCAGTGGATGAACACGGCAATGACAGGGCGTCATTTTCCATGGATGTTTGATCAATAAACACAATTCATGACAAATGTAATATTTGTGCTTTTACTTTAGTAATCCTGTATATGATCTTATATTGCTTGGATATCTTGTATATTTATTTATTTTTATTTTACCTTTATTTAACTAGGCAAGTCAGTTTTATGAACAAATTCTTATTTACAATGACGGTTTAGGAACAGTGGGTTAAACTGCCTTGTTCAAGGGCAGAAAGACAGGTTTTTACCTTGTCAGCTCGGGGATTCGAACTAGCAACATTTTGGTTACTGGCCCAACGCTCTAACCACTTGGCTACCTGCCGCCCCGTACATAATTTTATATGATATAAACTCAGCAAAAAAAGAAATGTCCTTTTTCAGGACGCTGTCGTTCAAAGAAAATTCGTAAAAATCCAAACTTCACAGATCTTCATTGTAAAGTGTTTAAACACTGTTTCCCATGCTTGTTCAATGAACCATAAACAATTAATGAACATGCACCAGTGGAACGGTCATTAAGACACTAACAGCTTACAGACGGTAGGCAATTAAGGTCACAGTTATGAAAACTTAGCACACTAAAGAGTCCTTTCTACTGACTCTGAAAAGGCATGCTGCAAGGAGGCATGAGGACTGCAGATGTGGCCAGGGCAATAAATTGCAATGTCTGTACTGTAAGATGCCTAAGACAGCGCTACAGGGAGACAGGACGGACAGCTGATCGTCCTCGCAGTGGCAGACCACGTGTAACAATGCCTGCAAAGGATCGGTACATCCGAACATCACACCTGCGGGACAGGTACAGGATGGCAACAACAACTGCCCGAGTTACACCAGGAACGCACAATCCCTCCATCAGTGCTCAGACTGTCCCCAAATAGGCTGAGAAAGGCTGGACTGAGGGCTTGTAGGCCTGTGGTAAGGTAGGTCCTCACCAGACATCACTGGCAACAACGTCGCCTATGGGCACAAACCCACCATCGCTGGACCAGACAGGACTGGCAAAAAGTGCTCTTCACTGACGAGTCGCGGTTTTGTCTCACCAGGGGTGATGGTCGAATTCGCGTTTATCGTTGAAGGAATGAGCGTTACACCGAGGCCTGTACTCTGGAGCGGGATCGATTTGGAGGTGGAGGGTCCGTCATGGTCTGGGGCGGTGTGTCACAGCATCATCAGACTGAGTTTGTTGTCATTGCAGGCAATCTCAACGCTGTGCGTTACAAGGAAGACATCCTCCTCCTTCATGTGGTAACCTTCCTGCAGGCTCATCCTGACATGACCCTCCAGCATGACAATGCCACCAGCCATACTGCTCGTTCTGTGCGTGATTTCCTGCAAGACAGGAATGTCAGTGATCTGCCATGGCCAACGAAGAGCCCGGATCTCAATCCCATTGAGCACATCTGGGACCTGTTGGATTGGATTGGAGGGTGAGAGCTAGGGCCATTCCCCCCAGAAATGTCCGGGAACTTGCAGGTGCCTTGGTGGAAGAGTGGGGTAACATCTCACAGCAAGAACTGGCAAGTCTGGTGCAGTCCATGAGGAGGAGATGCACTGCAGTACTTAATGCAGCTGGTGGCCACACCAGATACTGACTGTTGCTTTTGATTTTGACCCCCCCTTTGTTCAGGGACACATTATTCAATTTCTGTTAGTCACATGTCTGTGGAACTTGTTCAGTTTAAGTCTCAGTTGTTGAATCTTATGTTTATAGAAATATTTACACATGTTAAGTTTGCTGAAAATAAACGCAGTTGACAGTGAGAGGATGTTTCTTTTTTTGCTGAGTTTATAAATTACAATCTTATTTTGTTGTAATAATATAATAAGCTAGTCTTGAAAGTATATTTCGGAACAACTTTGTTTGTCCTCCGTCACCTTTGATACGACATTAAATCCCCTGTTATAACAAAGGAAGCTAGTTAATCGTTTATTATATGACCATGATTAACTAGCTAGCTAGCGGTGTTTAAACAGAGTATGTTTTAACAGAATAGCAGCCTGAGGATAGCTACAGATGTAAAAACAAAAACAGATCAAATGTACCTTATGGAACAGCAAGGACATTGAAGAGACAGACACGCAAACTACACACACTTACATATGGATTTTGTATTGTAGATATGTGATAGTAGGGAAAGGAGGATACCTAGTCAGTTGTACAACTGAATGCCTTCAACTGAAATGTGTCTTCAACATTTAACCCAACTCCTCTGAATCAGAGAGGTGCGGGGGACTGCCTTAATCGACATCCACGTCTTCGGCGCCCGGGGAACAGTGGGTTAACTGTCTTGCTCAGGGGCAGAACGACAGATTTTTATCTTGTCAGCTCAGGGATTCGATCCAACAACCTTTAAGTTATGCTCTAACCACTAGGCTACCTAGAGTTGTGGCCTGAGGGAACAGACTTAATGTGTTGTGAAAAGTGTTATGAAATGTAATGTCATGTATTATTTTAAATTGTATATAACTGCCTTAATGTTGCTGGACCCCAGGAAGAGTAGCTGCTGCCTTGACAGGAACTAATGGGGATCTATAATACACCCCAGGAAGAGTAGCTGCTGCCTTGGCAGGAACTAATGGGGATCTATAATACACCCCAGGAAGAGTAGCTGCTGCCTTGGCAGGAACTAATGGGGATCTATAATACACCCCAGGAAGAGTAGCTGCTGCCTTGGCAGGAACTAATGGGGATCTATAATAAACCCCAGGAAGAGTAGCTGCTGCCTTGGCAGGAACTAATGGAGATCTATAATAAACCCCAGGAAGAGTAGCTGCTGCCTTGACAGGAACTAATGGGGATCCATAATAAACCCCAGGAAGAGTAGCTGCTGCCTTGGCAGGAACTAACAGGGATCCATAATAAACCCCAGGAAGAGTAGCTGCTGCCTTGACAGGAACTAATGGGGTTCCATAATAAACCCCAGGAAGAGTAGCTGCTGCCTTGGCAGGAACTAATGGGGATCCATAATAAACCCCAGGAAGAGTAGCTGCTGCCTTGACAGGAACTAATGGGGATCCATAATAAACCCCAGGAAGAGTAGCTGCTGCCTTGACAGGAACTAATGTGGATCCATAATAAACCCCAGGAAGAGTAGCTGCTGCCTTGACAGGAACTAATGGGGATCCATAATAAACCCCAGGAAGAGTAGCTGCTGCCTTGACAGGAACTAATGTGGATCCATGATAAATACAAATACAAATACAGTAAATGTAAAAAATGTAGCACTGTGCATTTTTGCAACAACGACCAGAAGTCAAGGTGCTCTGTGTTCAGTTTACCAATCAGTGCAGAGAGGTAGGACATATTTTTGCTAAGCAGTAGATCTGATTCTAGATCTGCTAGTGTCATGAACTTTAGACTATCAATGTGTAATATTACTACCTTATTAATTACTGACTTATGTTCTACACAGTGGTGGGAAAGTACCCAATTGTCATACTTGAGTAAAAGTAAAGATACCTTCATAGAAAATGACTCAAGTAAAAGTGAAAGTCACCCAGTAAAATACTACTTGAGTTAAAGTCTAAAAGTATTTGGTTTTAAATATACCTACGTATCAAAAGTAAATTTAATTGCTAAATATTCTTAAGTATCAAAAGTAAAAGTAAAAGTAATAATCATTTCAAATTCCATATATTAAGCAAACCAGACAGCATGATTTTTTTATTTATCTTTATTTACGGATAGCCAGTAAATTACTCCAACACTCAGACATAATTTACAAACGAAGCATGTGTTTCGTGAGTCCGCCAGCTAAGAGGGGGATATTCTCTTGATCATTTTGTGAATTTGACAATTGTCCTGTCCTGCTATGCACTCAAAATGTAACGAGTACTTTTGGGTGTCATGGAAAATGTATGGATAAAAAGTACATACATTTTCTTTAGGAAAACCCCTCCTTTTCCTCTCACACCCATACCACCTTCACCTCAGCTAAACCTTACACTATATGCCACATCCTGGTTGTGTGGTCCATCCAGGTTGTGTGTTCCATCTTGGTTGTGTGTTCCATCCTGGTTGTGTGTTCCATCCAGGTTGTGTGTTCCATCCTGGTTGTGTGTTCCATCCTGGTTGTGTGTTCCATCCAGGTTGTGTGTTCCATCCAGGTTGTGTGTTCCATCCTGGTTGTGTGTTCCATCCTGGTTGTGTGTTCCATCCTGGTTGTGTGTTCCATCCTGGTTGTGTGTTCCATCCAGGTTGTGTGAGACCACCACACATCACACTCATAGTCAGTACATTATTCCTCAATAAAGTAGGTCTCAGCTAAGTCAGTGCCAGTCATAAAAGACAAGTGTGAGTGTTAGTTCCCTTTTCATTTGATTTTATTTCATATCACTGGTGACTGGATGATGGCCAGCGTTTCTGCAGTTAAGAACCAACATCCCAGCGGAAGTACCTGGTTGTATTGACGCCATTTTCAACCAGTTTTGCCTGCTGGGATGGTTAGGACCTGCCAATGGTTGGGGTCTGAGTGAAGCACTGTCTTTAGTGCTAGTTTCCCACACAGAGACAACACCTCCAGCCCAACCTTCAGCTCTGGTTTCCCACACAGAGACAACACCTCCAGCCCAACCTTCAGCTCTGGTTTCCCACACAGAGACAACACCTCCAGCCCAACCTTCAGCTCTGGTTTCCCACACAGAGACAACACCTCCAGCCCAACCTTCAGCTCTGGTTTCCCACACAGAGACAACACCTCCAGCCCAACCTTCAGCGCTGGTTTCCCACACAGAGACAACACCTTCAGCCCAACCTTCAGCTCTGGTTTCCCACACAGAGACAACACCTCCAGCCCAACCTTCAGCGCTGGTTTCCCACACAGAGACAACACCTCCAGCCCAACCTTCAGCTCTGGTTTCCCACACAGAGACAACACCTCCAGCCCAACCTTCAGCGCTGGTTTCCCACACAGAGACAACACCTCCAGCCCAACCTTCAGCGCTGGTTTCCCACACAGAGACAACACCTCCAGCCCAACCTTCAGCTCTGGTTTCCCACACAGAGACAACACCTCCAGCCCAACCTTCAGCGCTGGTTTCCCACACAGAGACAACACCTCCAGCCCAACCTTCAGCTCTGGTTTCCCACACAGAGACAACACCTCCAGCCCAACCTTCAGCGCTGGTTTCCCACACAGAGACAACACCTCCAGCCCAACCTTCAGGGCTAGTTTCCCACACAGAGACAACACTTTGGCACCAGCTCAACCACTGGGAAGGAAGAGTGAATCCAGTCGGTGATGGATGGACCAGGCCAGGCAGTGGTGGATCTGAGACCATCCCTGCCCTCCCTGCCCTTCCCTCCATTCCCTTCCTCCTTCCTTCCCTCCCTCACCCACCCTTCCTGCTTCTCAGCTGTTAGCACTGGGCCAGAGTGAGTAATGCCGTTCACCAGTTCTGTCTTACCACTATTTGCTCTCCTCCATCCCCCTCCAGTTCCCTCTAGCTCTCTCCAGCCAGGAATGTTTGCCTAGGTCCGTTCTGACACAGAGGTGTGAGAAATATGGGTCCTATCATGCCTCTGTGCATATATGTCCATCTCAGCACCTCCGCACCTCCGCATAACCTCACTTTTCCATCGTTATAGCTCTTCAACGTCTCTAATTCAATTCAAAAGGGGCTTTATTGGCATTTGGAAACATATGTTTACATTGCCAAAGTAGGTGAAGAAAACTCTCTCTGTCTCTGTCTCTGTCTCTGTCTCTGTCTCTGTCTCTGTCTCTGTCTCTCTCTCTCTCTGTCTCTCTCTCTCTCTCTCTCTCTCTCTCTCTCTGTCTCTGTCTCTCTCTCTGTCTCTGTCTCTGTCTCTCTCTCTCTCTCTCTCTCTCTCTCTCTGTCTCTGTCTCTGTCTCTCTCCCTCTCGATCTTCTGTCAATAGAACTCTACTGAATATTTACAGAAAATCATTTAAGATTTTGATCTTGACACAGAATTAATCATTATGGCTATTTTCTGAAAATATTTACTTCCACAACGTTTTTTTGTTGTTGTTGTTGTCTCAAGCGTTCCAAATGTTACATTTTCCTTAAAAGTTTACTGTTACTGTTACTACCGTTTGTGGGTAGAGAGCTTGTGTGTGGGTTTGGGATGGGAGGAGGAGGAGGCGGAGGCAGAAGCATGACCCTCCAACAAAGACCCTGATAGTCAAAACATCATCAGGACACAGCACCAGTGTGTGTGTGTGTGTGTGTGTGTGTGTGTGTGTGTGTGTGTATGTGTGTGTGTGTGTGTGTGTGGGGGGGGGGGGTCAGGGCAGGGAATGACACCCTCCCTGCTGCAGGTGTGTTTGCCTCTCAGCGTTGAGTGGGATTACTGCCCCTGCAGTTTGACACTGTGTGTGTGTGTGTGTGTGTGTGTGTGTGTGTGTGTGTGTGTGTGTGTGTGTGGTTTGACACGTACCGTGGGAAACATTTGCTCAGTATTGTCCTGTTCCTGCTGCTGTGAGAGGAGGCAGGCTGTAGATCTCTCCCCAAGCCCTCTTTCTTAAAGTCTCTCTCCAGGTACATGCCCTCTCTTTGTCTCTGGAAGGACAATCTGTGAGCGAAAAACACCAACAACAAAATCACACTGACTAGGTATCCCCATTTCCCACAGTCACAGTCAGTTAGCTCAGGTTTCAACACATCCTCCCCAGAATGAAATGGAGCAAGCTAGCTACTCAATTTGATTCTGCAGGCGATTTGATTTGATTCAAACTCGCTACAGCACACAAGATTCGGTTCTGGCTTCCAAGATTAGCAGGATCAGAACCTCCCACCCTGACTGGTATGGAGTTCTCCATGCTGACCCCCCCCCCCCCGTTCCTTCCTGTGCTGACCCAGTCGACAAGCCTCTTGGTTCGGGTAACACACCACCATCCTGACCCCCCCTATCCTCTATGGCGATGTGTGTGTGTGTGTGTGTGTGTGTGTGTGTGTGTGTGTGTGTGTGTGTGTGTGTGTGTGTGTGTGTGTGTGTGTGTGTGTGTGTGTGTGTGTGTGTGTGTGTGTGTGTGTGACCTGCACGGTAGGTGTTGTGTTGTTAATACATTCCTAATGATGTGCTACTTCTGAAGGGTACCCGCGGGGGCAACTCCGCTCACACCCGATAACACTGAACACCCAGGTGAAGACACACTTTGTCTGGTGGATGATAACTGGTACAACAGAGGAGCTAGAGGAGAGAGCAGCAATGTTGGGTTTACTCACAGCACAGTGTAGCAGGTAACAGGGTGGGGTGTACTCACAGCACAGTATAGCAGGTAACAGGTCTATACAAACCCCAGAGAGAGAGAGAGAGAGAAAGAGGAGACACAGAGAGAGAAAGTGGGTGGGAGGGTAGAGCAAAAGAAAAGGATATGGAGACGTGGAGATGTGATAGGACACTGGTATACTAACCTAGAAACCCAGAACCAAATCTACATTTGTGGGCAAGCCAGGTAGAAAAGAGGTTTATGACTTGACATCACAAGGTTATTTCCACTTAGTCAAGACCTATCATTTACCTTAATAACCATATCCTTGCATTGACTAAGATTCTCCCTGCTGAGAAGGAGACCAACCCAAGTCTGCCATATACAAGTTTTCCATTTAGTGAGGTCAAAATACCTCCGTATGCTATGTACAACAGTACTGACATATCTAATACTCCATACGGATAATACACAGACAACTGTGAAATTCAACACGCCGAAGAGATCATCAATAGAGACCCATAAAAAAAACAGGGAAAGAGTAAATAAAATGACTAATAAATCAAACATCTTAATAACCCATAGAGTAAATATTATGACTAATAAATCCTACATCTTAATAACCCATACATATAAATAACCAAACAAATGGAGAAAGTGGATGGATTGGTTTATACTAAAAGTAAATGAGCAAGGCACTGTGCCCGGGTTTTCCGGAGTTTGGCTTCGGCTCTAATTGCTTTATTTCTGGGAGACGAGGAGCGGGGAGGGGGGAGGGGCTATTTCTCGGGGATGTGGGGAATGCTGTCCTGGAAGGGGCGAAGAGGGCCGTACGTAGGTGTGTGTGTGTGTGTCTGTCAAGTGGCTGGAACCGGTTCAGGGAACAAAACCCCAAAACTGGAAATGAACTACAGTTTTTCAAGGAACAGAAAGGGAACCTGGAACAAAAGTGATCCATGGTGTTCCGGAACAGAACTGTTATTTTAAATGCATGGAAACCGGTTAACCTCTCTGGGATAGGGGGCGGTATTTTCACGTCTGGATGAAAAGCGTGCCCAAAGTAAACTGCCTGCTACTCAGGCCCAGAAGCTAGGATATGCATATTATTAGTAGATTTGGATGGAAAACACTCTGACGTTTCTAAAACTGTTTGAATAATGTTTGTGAGCATAACAGAACTGATTTGGCAGGCAAAACCCCGAGCACAATCCATCCAGGGAAATATGTTTTTGAGGTCAATCTGTTTTCCATTGGGTTTCTATGGCAAGCCTGTTTTAATATAAATATGCTTGCAGTTCCTATAGCTTCCACTAGATGTCAACAGTCTTTAGAAATTGGTTGATGTTTTTCTTTTGAGAAATGAAGAAGTAGCCATTTCCTTTCTGGGTGTATAGCGAAGTGGACTGTTTTGGTTGGGGCGTGTGACCTGAAGCTCGCTCCACTTTCATTTTATCCGCAGTTTATCCCATCTTAAATTCTATCGATTATTTACGTTTTAAAATACCTAAAGTTGGATTAGAAAAGTTGTTTGGACAAAGTTTACAGGTAACTTATTAGATACTTTGTAGGCGAGTTGGAACCGGTGTTTTTCTGATCAAACGCGCCAAATAAATGGACATTTTGGAGATATAACGACGGAATTAATCGAACAAAGGACCATTTGTGATGTTTATGGGACATATTGGAGTGCCAACAGAAGAAGCTCTTCAAAGGTAAGGCATGAATTATATCGTTATTTCTGAGTTTTGTGTCGCGCCTACTGGGTTGAAATATGATTGTCATGTGTTTGTTTGATGGGTTGCTGTCCTCAGATAATCGCATGGTTTGCTTTCGCTGTAAAGCCTTTTTGAAATCTGACACGGTGGCTGGATTAACAAGAAGTTAAGCTTTAATTTGGTGTATTGCACTTGTGAATGTATGAAAGTTAAATATTTCAACAACAAAAAAATGGAATTTCGCGGTCTGCAATTTCACCTGATGTTGTCAAATCGATCCCGCTAACGGGATTTGATCCATAAAAAGTTTTAATAATGTTATTTCACCTTCCAGACATTTTGTTCTAGTCCAACAACAAAACATAGCAAAGCGTCTATGCAAAGCCCTCACTTTGTCACTCAGAAAAGTATTCCAGTGTCTGCCTGCCGCAAGCTGGAAATCTTTGCCCTTCCATGTTTAGGCTACCTGCCCCTCTCCCTCAGAAGTATAGGCTACTGTACACAAGCTTGTTAGCAAGCTAGCTCAAAGGACATTCAAAGTTCCTCCATAGAAGCCGCTCCTCCTGGGTATAATTCCTATAATGTTACCTCCTCAACCCTCTCTCAATCTCTCCCCACCAGCAATATTTTAGTTGCATCTTGCGCCATAGTCTACACTTGTCTATCCATCACACATGTAAACAACTAGCTTGCCTGCTCTATCCGCACTGATTGGTGATGTAAAAAAGATTATTGATGTCTCTACCTCTAAAAGTCGAAAAGCCGTTGGGGGAGGTCTACTAAGCTAACATATGGAATTGTTTTAAGATGGATCATTTAGTTATTTGATTTAGAATTTAAGACCCCTTTAGATATCCAGTACCAGTCAAAAGTTTGGAAACACCAACTCATTCAAGGGTTTTACTTTATTTTTTACTATTTTCTACATTGTAGAATAAAAGTGAAGACATCAAAACTTTGAAATAACACATATGGAATCATTTAGTATCCAAAAAAAAAGTTAAACAAAGCAAAATATATTTTATATTTGAGATTCTTCAAAGTAGCCACCCTTTGCCTTGAAAACCCCAGGAAGAGTAGCTGCTGCCTTGGCAGGAACCCTTTGCCTTGAAGACAGGTTCTGTCAGGTTGGATGGGGAGCGTAGCTGCACAACTATTTTCAGGTCTCTCCAGAGATGTTCGATCGGGTTCAAGTCCGGGCTCCGGCTGGGCCACTCAAGGATATTCAGAAGCCACTCCTTCATTGTCGTGTGCTTAGGGGTGTTGTCCTATAGGAAGGTGAGAGTCTTGAGGTCCTGACCAGGTTTTCATCAAGGATCTCTCAGTATTTTGCTCCGTTCATCTTTCCCTTGATCCTGACTAGTCTCCCAGTCCCTGCCGCTGAAAAACATCCCAACAGCATGATGCTGCCACCATGCTTCACCATAGGGATGGTGCCAGGTTTCCTCCAGATGTGACGCTTGGCATTCAGGCCAAAGAGTTCAATCTTGGTTTCATCAGACCAGAGAATCTTGTCATGGTCTGAGAGTCCTTTAGGTGCCTTTTGGCAAACTCCAAGCGGCTGTCATGTGCCTTTTACTGAGGAGTGGCTTCCATCTGGCCACTCTACCATAAAGGCCTGATTGGTGGAGTTCTGCAGAGATGGTTGACCTTCTGGAAGGTTCTCCCATCTCCACAGAGGAACTCTGGAGCTCTGTCAGAGTGACCATCAGGTTCTCGGTCACCTCCCTGCCCAAGGTCTTTCTCCCCTGATTGCTCAGTTTGGCTGGTCGGCCAACTCTAGGAAGAGTCTTGGTGGTACCAAACTTCTTCCATTTAAGAATGATGGAGGCCACTGTGTTCTTGAGGACCTTCAATGCTGTAGAAATGTGTTGGTACACTTCCACAGATCTGTGCCTCAACACAATCCTGTCTCGGAGCTCTACAGAGAATTCCTTTGACCTCATGGCTTGGTTTTTGCTCTGACATGCACTGTCAACAGTTGGACCTCATATAGACAGGTGTTTGCCTTTCCAAATCATGTCCAATCAATTGAATTTACCACAGGTGGACTCCAATAAATGTGTAGAAACATCTCAAGGATGATCAACGGAAACAAGATGCACCTGAGCTCAATTTCGATTCTCAAAGCAAAGGGCCTGAATACTTATGTAAATAAGGTATTTCTGTTTTTTATTTTTAATATGTTTAAAGAAATGACTTAAAACCTGTTTTCGCTTTGTCATTATAGGTTATTGGGTGTAGATTGCTGAGGTAAATGTTTTATTTAACTAATTTTAGAATAACAAAATGTGTAAACAGGGAAGGGGTCTGAATACTTTCCCGAATGCAGTGTGTAAGAAAACTCAGGAAATATTTTAGTATTTGTTTTTACACATAAGCAATTGTTTTTAAACCGGTACCGGATTCTTTCAGACAAGTCCCGTGACACTTGTAGAGCAAAACAGAGAACACCACCGTGTTTGTGAGAATCTCCCCTTTCCACAGTGGGGTTAGTTTGTAGCCTAAACACTTCAGACGCTACAGACATAAGTTGGCACATCAACGGTACTGACTTCAGATGAGTCCCATGACACTTGTGGGGGTCACTCAGCAGCCTCTACTGGTATAGTATAAGTTCAATTAATCAACGAGGAAACATAGATATTAAAACAAACTATTCTAAAAATCTACCAGCAACAAAGCATGCAGGGAAATATGATAATGAGGCCCCTCCCACAACAACACCACACGCTTGAAAATATTAATTGAATCAAATGATTTTTGGTGTCACAGGTCTAAATCAGTCCCTGATTAGAGGGGAATCACCCACCTGGTATCCCAAGTCTAAATCAGTCCCTGATTAGAGGGGAATCACCCACCTGGTATCACAGGTCTAAATCAGTCCCTGATTAGAGGGGAATCACCCACCTGGTGTCCCAGGTCTAAATCAGTCCCTGATTAGAGGGGAATCACCCACCTGGTATCACAGGTCTAAATCAGTCCCTGATTAGAGGGGAATCACCCACCTGGTATCACAGGTCTAAATCAGTCCCTGATTAGAGGGGAATCACCCACCTGGTATCACAGTGCAAAAGAATGCAGATGAACTGACTTCCAGGTCCAGAGTTGAGTTTTATTGTTTTTTCACGTAAACTGACATTAGGTGAACTATTTGAATTTTTGCCACCAGGAAATGGCGGAGCGATTTTCTGCATATTGCACCTCTCACAGTAAAATGATTTCTATCTCATAGACTGGAATTAAACTATCTCCAAATTGAAACACAGCATAGTATAGGATATAAAATAAAAATATATCTGACAATAACTTTTTTTTGGTTTCAGAGGAAGGAATAAAAGCACAGAACAGTTTGACAAACAGTTCACTAGCAGCCCATAAACCTGTAGAGAAGACAGGAGTCTTTACTTTTACAAAACACTTCTATGTCCCAAATGGCATTATACACTGCTCAAAAAAATAAAGGGAACACTTAAACAACACATCCTAGATCTGAATGAAAGAAATAATCTTATTAAATACTTTTTTCTTTACATAGTTGAATGTGCTGACAACAAAATCACACAAAAATAATCAATGGAAATCCAATTTATCAACCCATGGAGGTCTGGATTTGGAGTCACACTCAAAATTAAAGTGGAAAATCACACTACAGGCTGATCCAACTTTGATGTAATGTCCTTAAAACAAGTCAAAATGAGGCTCAGTAGTGTGTGTGGCCTCCACGTACCTGTATGACCTCCCTACAACGCCTGGGCATGCTCCTGATGAGGTGGCGGATGGTCTCCTTAGGGATCTCCTCCCAGACCTGGACTAAAGCATCCGCCAACTCCTGGACAGTCTGTGGTGCAACGTGGCGTTGGTGGATGGAGCGAGACATGATGTCCCAGATGTGCTCAATTGGATTCAGGTCTGGGGAACGGGCGGGCCAGTCCATAGCATCAATGCCTTCCTCTTGCAGGAACTGCTGACACACCCCAGCCACATGAGGTCTAGCATTGTCTTGCATTAGGAGGAACCCAGGGCCAACCGCACCAGCATATGGTCTCACAAGGGGTCTGAGGATCTCATCTCGGTACCTAATGGCAGTCAGGCTACCTCTGGCGAGCACATGGAGGGCTGTGTGGCCCCCCAAAGAAATGCCACCCCACACCATGACTGACCCACCGCCAAACCGGTCATGCTGGAGGATGTTGCAGGCAGCAGAACGTTCTCCACGGCGTCTCCAGACTCTGTCACATGTGCTCAGTGTGAACCTGCTTTCATCTGTGAAGAGCACAGGGCGCCAGTGGCGAATTTGCCAATCTTGGTGTTCTCTGGCAAATGCCAAACGTCCTGCACGGTGTTGGGCTGTAAGCACAACCCCCACCTGTGGACGTCGGGCCCTCATACCACCCTCATGGAGTCTGTTTCTGACCGTTTGAGCTGACACATGCACATTTGTGGCCTGTTGGAGGTCATTTTGCAGGGCTCTGGCAGTGCTCCTCCTGCTCCTCCTTGCACAAAGGCGGAGGTAGCGGTCCTGCTGCTGGGTTGTTGCCCTCCTACGGCCTCCTCCACGTCTTCTGATGTACTGGCCTGTCTCCTGGTAGCGCCTCCATGCTCTGGACACTACGCTGACAGACACAGCAAACCTTCTTGCCACAGCTCGCATTGATGTGCCATCCTGGATGAGCTGCACTACCTGAGCCACTTGTGTGGGTTGTAGACTCCGTCTCATGCTACCACTAGAGTGAAAGCACCGCCAGCATTCAAAAGTGACCAAAACATCAGCCAGGAAGCATAGGAACTGAGAAGTGGTCTGTGGTCCCCACCTGCAGAACCACTCCTTTATTGGGGGTGTCTTGCTTATTGCCTATAATTTCCACCTGTTGTCTATTCCATTTGCACAACAGCATGTGACATTTATTGTCAATCAGTGTTGCTTCCTAAGTGGACAGTTTGATTTCACAGAAGTGTGATTGACTTGGAGTTACATTGTGTTGTTTAAGTGTTCCCTTTATTTTTTTGAGCAGTATATATATTCCCTATGTAGTGCACTACTTTTGATTAAATCCCTATGGGCCCTGGTGAAAAGTAGTGCACTACATAGTGAATGGGGTGCCATTTTGAATGAATTCTCCAATGTTAGCTGAGAGGAGGGAGGCCAGCAGGCCTGAAGTGACACCAGAGGTCCAATGCCTGCATCTCCTTTGTCCAGAACATAATTAACACATTACACTGAGTGATGGTTGTAGGAGTCAGAGTGGTCTGTGTGTGTGTGTGTGTGTGTGTGTGTGTGTGTGTGTGTGTGTGTGTGTACACACATGTTCGGGGGAGTCAGACCGTATTTGCCCATCTCACTTCTATGTGACCAATCGGTTTCCACCTCCTCCATGAGGACTAGTACTACTATATTTGTAAGGCTTTACCAGGTCGGACAGACAGACAGAGGGACAAACAGACAGACAGAGGGACAGACAGAGGGACAGACAGAAGGACAGACAGAAGGACAGACAGACGGACGGACGGACGGACGGACGGACAGACGGAGGGACAGACGGAGGGACAGACGGAGGGACAGACGGAGGGACAGACGGAGGGACGGACGGAGGGAGGGAGGGAACAGGAACTTAAAGGAGGTGTCTTCTTTGAGAGTGCTGTGAACCAGAGCAAACAGAACAAATGAGTAGTAAACATAGAGCCACAGGAAGCCATTTAACTACAGCTAGGACCCATTAGGACCCCACAGGGTGTCCCTCTCTCTGCCTGCTTTGGTTCTGCAATCCCGCTGCCCTCCCCCAGCCACATATTGGTCAGCCTGTCCCAATTCGTTCCCTACTCTTCCAACTTGGGCCTAACCCTTCAATGTTTACAGATCGGAAGGTTCCGGATAGCTATAGTCTCATGTCACCTATACTTCTAAGTCTTGTTCATCACTTGGCTATTTACAGATAAACGTGAGGAGGCCTGGAAGTAGAGTCTGGATAGGTAATTAGCAAAGTAGTGGTGCACAGGAACTTCCAACACATTGTTCCCCCCTAACAAATCTACAAACACCGTCGGGCAGATTCTTTATGTCCCAATACCATGGCATCGGGTTTATGAACTGATATACAAAACAACAATTGATGCATCAATCCATTCAATTTAAACTATGATATAAAATTCTTGCCACAAAAAGAATGTGCAGACTCTGCAACGAGGAAACAGGATCAATAGGACAGTCAGCCTTGTACAGACTCTGCCAAGAGGAAACAGAATCAATAGGACAGTCAGCCTTGTACAGACTCTGCCAAGAGGAAACAGAATCAATAGGACAGTCAGCCTTGTACAGACTCTGCCAAGAGGAAACAGAATCAATAGGACAGTCAGCCTTGTACAGACTCTGCCAAGAGGAAACAGAATCAATAGGACAGTCAGCCTTGTACAGACTCTGCCACGAGGAAACAGAATCAATAGGACAGTCAGCCTTGTACAGACTCTGCCACGAGGAAACAGAATCAATAGGACAGTCAGCCTTGTACAGACTCTGCCAAGAGGAAACAGAATCAATAGGACAGTCAGCCTTGTACAGACTCTGCCAAGAGGAAACAGAATCAATAGGACAATCGCTTTAACTCTTTTGGTACATTTCTTCAGTGGCTCACTTTTGAAATCAGGTCCAGGAGTGGTTGTTGAGTCATAATGTCACGTCCTGACCATAGAAAGCTGTTATTTTCTATGGTAGAGTAGGTCAGGGCGTGACAGGTTTTTTTTCTTCTAGTTTAGATTTTCTATGTTGTTATGTTCTAGTTTTGTATTTCTATGTTGGGCTTTGTTTGGGATGATCTCCAATTAGAGGCAGCTGGTCATCATTGTCTCTAATTGGAGATCATACTTAAGTGGTTGTTTTTCCCACCTGGGTTTGTGGAAGATTGATTTTGAGTGAGTTGCACCTCTTCGTCACGGTTTGTTGTTGTTGTTGTTGTTGTTGTTGTTGTTCATTCAGTTTATTTGTATGTATTGCATAGTTTCACAGTTTAATACAGTTAAATGTGTAACGATCCACACGCTGCGCTTTGGTCCGCTCCTCCATCCTACGACAACCGTGACACATCATGTCTGTGTTCAGATGGAACTTCAAACAGAACTGTTAACGAGATCTGAAAAACCACCATCAATCAATGGGTAGTATGATTATACTCTTAGGTAAAGGATTAATTTTTTAGGGCAATTTCTGTAGAAATGGTTCAAATAGAGAGGTTCAAGACCCTCGTAAAATCATTAGAGTAAAATGGAAGGATGTATTGCAAAAGGAAATGGTAAAATGGTAGAGTACTGGGAAAAATGGGTTAGTCTGTGGACATCTGAGGGTTGGAACTGAGAGAGACTGGTTTATTGGCAGATTCACTTGGAATCCAGTATGATTAGGAAAGAAATGTTATAAACTCAGCAAAAAAAGAAACGTCCTCTCACTGTCAACTGCGTTTATTTTCAGCAAACTTAACATGTGTAAATATTTGTATGACCATAACAAGATTCAACAACTGAGACATAAACTGAACAAGTTCCACAGACATGTGACTAACAGAAATTGAATAATGTGTCCCTGAACAAAGGGGGGGGGGGGTCAAAATCAAAAGTAACAGTCAGTATCTGGTGTGGCCACTAGCTGCATTAAGTACTGCAGTGCATCTCCTCCTCATGGACTGCACTAGATTTGCCAGTTCTTGCTGTGAGATGTTACCCCACTCTTCCGCCAAGGCACCTGCAAGTTCCTGGACATTTCTGGGGGGAATGGCCCTAGACCTCACCCTCCGATCCAACAGGTCCCAGACGTGCTCAATGGGATTGAGATCCGGGCTCTTCGCTGGCCATGGCAGAACACTGACATTCCTGTCTTGCAGGAAATCATGCACAGAACGAGCAGTATGGCTGGTGGCAGGATGAGCCTGCAGGAAGGGTACCAGATGAGGGAGGAGGATGTCTTCCCTGTAACGCACAGCGTTGAGATTGCCTGCAATGACAACAAGCTCAGTCCGATAATGCTGTGACACACCGCCCCAGACCACGACGGACCCTCCACCTCCAAGTTGATCCAGGGCTCGGTGTAACACTCATTCCTTCGACTCATTCCTTCGACGATAAACGCGAATCCGACCATCACCCCTGGTGAGACAAAACCGCGACTCATCAGTGAAGAGCACTTTTTGCCAGTCCTGTCTGATCCAGCGACGATGGGTTTGTGCCCATAGACATAGATATCTGGTGAGGACCTGCCTTATAACAGGCCTACAAGCCCTCAGTCCAGCCTCTCTCAGCCTATTGCGGACAGTCTGAGCACTGATGGAGGGATTGTGCGTTCCTGGTGTAACTTGGGCAGTTGTTGTTGCCATCCTGTACCTGTCCCGCAGGTGTGGTGTTCAGATGTATCGATCCTGTGCAGGTGTTGTTACATGTGGTCTGCCACTGAGAGGACAATCAGCTGTCCGTCCTGTCTCCCTGTAGCGCTGTCTTAGGCGTCTCACAGTACGGACATTGCAATTTATTTCCCTGGCCATATCTGCAGTCCTCATGCCTCCTTGCAGCATGCCTAAGGCACGTTCACGCAGATGAGCAGGGACCCTGGGCATCTTTCTTTTGGTGTTTTTCAGAGTCAGTAGAAAGGCCTCTTTAGTGTCCTAAGTTTTCATAACTGTGACCTTAATTGCCCTACCGTCTGTAAGCTGTTAGTGTCTTAACGACCGTTCCACGGGTACATGTTCATTAATTGTTTATGGTTCATTCATGGGAAACAGTGTTTAAACACTTTTTACAATGAAGATCTGTGAAGTTATTTGGATTTTTACGAATTATCTTTGAAAGACAAGGTCCTGAAAAAGGGACATTTCTGTTTTTTGCTGAGTTTACCTACATTTAATTGTAACGTTTTCCACCAAGCGCTCCAACCTGGGTAGAGGGGGGTAATAATAAAACATACAGAACCAGTTAACAGTTTGGACACACCTACTCATTCAAGGGTTTTTCTTTATTTTTACCATTTTCTACATTGTACAAAAGTAGTGAAGACATCAAAACTATGAAATAACACATATAGAATCATGTAGTAACCAAAAAAAGTGTTAAACACCGTAGGGTTAGGACTAAGGGAGGGGGGGGGGGGGGGGGGGGGGTAGGGAGCGAATTGGGACCGACGTAAACGCTGTAGGATTAGGACTAAAGGTGACGGGGGTAGAGAGCGAATTGGGACCGACTGATTTGTCTGTCTGTCTGCCTGCCTGCCTGTTTTTGACCAGAGTCTCTACAGTGGGGCTAAGGAAACAACGGGACAGTTTCATTCTCAGCAGTTTATACTAAAGGATTCCTACTGGTCAAGCCCATAAAGGTGTTTCTAGTGATGTATAATGGTCTCTTTGTTTTGCCTCTAACTGCAAGTACTTAGAGAAGACAATCCCTCCCTCCTGAAGAAGTTCAGGGTTTTATAGTAGGGGAAGATAAGACAGGATTTGCCAACCCCCCCTCTTTCCCAGGGACTAAAACCTCATGTACTGTTTGACGACGACAGACAGACAGACAGACAGACAGACAGACAGACAGACAGACAGACAGACAGACAGACAGACAGACAGACAGACAGACAGACAGACAGACAGACAGACAGACAGACAGACAGACAGACAGACAGACAGACAGACAGACAGACAGACAGACAGACAGACAAAATCAAAGTCAATCACGTCTTCAACCCTGGTTTGGTTTCCCGTCAAAACTAGAATCTTTATTGTAATTCTATATATCATGTGATGTAAGTTTACAAACAAAAAACTTCAAGAAAAAGTAACACATGAAATACTATCACCACTTACTATTGATACTATCACCACTTACTATTGATACTATCACCACTTACTATTGATACTATCACCACTTACTATTGATACTATCACCACTTACTATTGATACTATCACCACTTACTATTGATACTATCACCACTTACTATTGATACTATCACCACTTACTATTGATACTATCACCACTTACTATTGATACTATCAAACCTGAAATGAAAAAGTGTTATAGAGACAAGAGACCAATCAGTCAGGTACTCTATTCAAACTCATCCACAACCTGTATTACAACAGTATTACACCTGAATTACAATAGATAAAGACACTATCCTGACTTCAGCTGTTATGACAGTATAACCCCCTCTAGATAAACACAATGTCCTGACTTCAGGTCAAGTGCACTCTTAGAAAAAAAAAAGTGTTCCAAAAGGGTTCTTCGGCTGTCCCCATAGGATAACCATTTTTGGTTCCAGGGTAGAACGCTTTTGCGTTCCATGTAGAACCATTTGGCGAAAGGGTTCTACGTGGAACCCAATAGGGGTCTATCTGGAATGAAAAGGGTTCTTTAAAGGGTTCTCCTACAGCTGAAAAACCTTTTTAGGTTCAAGATAGCACCTATTTCTCTAAGAGTGTAAGTTGTTAGTTAATTGCAGGTCTAATTATGTAAATAATATGCGTATCACCTTGGGAGAGGTACTGTAGAAGCCTGGTGGGGAGGAGTGTGTGTGTGCGGTGGCAGGGTTGATTGAGGCGTCGATTCTCACGGACAGGGTTGTGTATTTGAGCTCAGATGATTTGGTGTGGTAGGGGGAGACGTTTGGGGGATGTTGAGGGGAGTGGGGCAGGAAGGGGGGGGGGGGTCATTGTATTGACATATAGGTAGGTCTCTCCACTAGGACAATGAACCAAGGCCCTCTCTTTCTCCACTAGAACAATGAACCAAGGCCCTCTCTTTCTCCACTAGAACAATGAACCAAGGCCCTCTCTTTCTCCACTAGAACAATGAACCAAGGCCCTCTCTTTCTCCACTAGAACAATGAACCAAGGCCCCCTCTTTCTCCACTAGAACAATGAACCAAGGCCCTCTCTTTCTCCACTAGAACAATGAACCAAGGCCCCCTCTTTCTCCACTAGAACAATGAACCAATGCCCCCTCTTTCTCCACTAGAACAATGAACCAAGGCCCTCTCTCTCCACTAGAACAATGAACCAAGGCCCCCTCTTTCTCCACTAGAACAATGAACCAAGGCCCTCTCTCTCCACTAGAACAATGAACCAAGGCCCCCTCTTTCTCCACTAGAACAATGAACCAAGGCCCTCTCTTTCTCCACTAGAACAATGAACCAAGGCCCTCTCTCTCTCCACTAGAACAATGAACCAAGGCCCCCTCTTTCTCCACTAGAACAATGAACCAAGGCCCTCTCTTTCTCCACTAGAACAATGAACCAAGGCCCTCTCTTTCTCCACTAGAACAATGAACCAAGGCCCCCTCTTTCTCCACTAGAACAATGAACCAAGGCCCTCTCTTTCTCCACTAGAACAATGAACCAAGGCCCTCTCTTTCCACTAGGATAATGAACCAAGGCCCTCTCTTTCTCCACTAGAACAATGAACCAAGGCCCTCTCTTTCTCCACTAGAACAATGAACCAAGGCCCTCTCTTTCTCCACTAGAACAATGAACCAAGGCCCTCTCTCTCTCCACTAGAACAATGAACCAAGGCCCTCTCTTTCTCCACTAGAACAATGAACCAAGGCCCTCTCTTTCTCCACTAGAACAATGAACCAAGGCCCCCTCTTTCTCCACTAGAACAATGAACCAAGGCCCTCTCTCTCCACTAGAACAATGAACCAAGGCCCTCTCTCTCCACTAGGATAATGAACCAAGGCCCTCTCTCTCCACTAGAACAATGAACCAAGGCCCTCTCTCTCCACTAGAACAATGAACCAAGGCCCTCTCTCTCCACTAGAACAATGAACCAATGCCCTCTCTTTCTCCACTAGAACAATGAACCAAGGCCCTCTCTTTCTCCACTAGAACAATGAACCAAGGCCCTCTCTTTCTCCACTAGAACAATGAACCAAGGCCCTCTCTCTCCACTAGAACAATGAACCAATGCCCTCTCTTTCCACTAGGATAATGAACCAATGCCCTCTCTTTCCACTAGAACAATGAACCAAGGCCCTCTCTTTCCACTAGGATAATGAACCAAGGCCCTCTCTTTCCACTAGAACAATGAACCAAGGCCCTCTCTTTCCACTAGGATAATGAACCAATGCCCTCTTTCTCCACTAGAACAATGAACCAAGGCCCTCTCTTTCCACTAGGATAATGAACCAATGCCCTCTCTTTCCACTAGAACAATGAACCAAGGCCCTCTCTCTCCACTAGAACATTGAACCAAGGCCCTCTCTTTCTCCACTAGAACAATGAACCAAGGCCCTCTCTCTCTCCACTAGAACAATGAACCAAGGCCCCCTCTTTCTCCACTAGAACAATGAACCAAGGCCCCCTCTTTCTCCACTAGAACAATGAACCAAGGCCCTCTCTTTCTCCACTAGAACAATGAACCAAGGCCCTCTCTTTCTCCACTAGAACAATGAACCAAGGCCCTCTCTTTCCACTAGGATAATGAACCAAGGCCCTCTCTTTCTCCACTAGAACAATGAACCAAGGCCCTCTCTTTCTCCACTAGAACAATGAACCAAGGCCCTCTCTTTCTCCACTAGAACAATGAACCAAGGCCCTCTCTTTCCACTAGGATAATGAACCAATGCCCTCTTTCTCCACTAGAACAATGAACCAAGGCCCTCTCTCTCCACTAGAACAATGAACCAAGGCCCTCTCTCTCCACTAGAACAATGAACCAAGGCCCTCTCTTTCTCCACTAGAACAATGAACCAAGGCCCTCTCTCTCCACTAGAACAATGAACCAAGGCCCTCTCTTTCTCCACTAGAACAATGAACCAAGGCCCTCTCTCTCCACTAGAACATTGAACCAAGGCCCTCTCTTTCTCCACTAGAACAATGAACCAAGGCCCTCTCTCTCTCCACTAGAACAATGAACCAAGGCCCCCTCTTTCTCCACTAGAACAATGAACCAAGGCCCTCTCTTTCTCCACTAGAACAATGAACCAAGGCCCTCTCTTTCTCCACTAGAACAATGAACCAAGGCCCCCTCTTTCTCCACTAGAACAATGAACCAAGGCCCTCTCTTTCTCCACTAGAACAATGAACCAAGGCCCTCTCTTTCTCCACTAGAACAATGAACCAAGGCCCTCTCTTTCTCCACTAGAACAATGAACCAAGGCCCTCTCTCTCTCCACTAGAACAATGAACCAAGGCCCTCTCTTTCTCCACTAGAACAATGAACCAAGGCCCTCTCTTTCTCCACTAGAACAATGAACCAAGGCCCCCTCTTTCTCCACTAGAACAATGAACCAAGGCCCTCTCTCTCCACTAGAACAATGAACCAAGGCCCTCTCTCTCCACTAGGATAATGAACCAAGGCCCTCTCTTTCTCCACTAGAACAATGAACCAAGGCCCTCTCTTTCTCCACTAGAACAATGAACCAAGGCCCTCTCTCTCCACTAGAACAATGAACCAAGGCCCTCTCTTTCTCCACTAGAACAATGAACCAAGGCCCTCTCTTTCTCCACTAGAACAATGAACCAAGGCCCTCTCTTTCTCCACTAGAACAATGAACCAAGGCCCTCTCTTTCTCCACTAGAACAATGAACCAAGGCCCTCTCTTTCCACTAGGATAATGAACCAATGCCCTCTCTTTCCACTAGAACAATGAACCAAGGCCCTCTCTTTCCACTAGGATAATGAACCAATGCCCTCTTTCTCCACTAGAACAATGAACCAAGGCCCTCTCTTTCCACTAGGATAATGAACCAATGCCCCCTCTCTCCACTAGAACAATGAACCAAGGCCCCCTCTCTCCACTAGAACAATGAACCAAGGCCCCCTCTCTCCACTAGGATAATGAACCAATGCCTGTATCGAGGAGAACACCCCAAAGTCAGGTGTAAACTAAACAAAGCTTTACGACTGTAGATCATCATCCAACCAGTCTGGTTCCTACAAAAGCAGATCTGTGGGCTTTCCAACTCTGTTCCTGGAGAGATACCCTCCTGTAGGTTTACATCAGGGCTTTCCATCTCTGTTCCTGGAGAGATACCCTCCTGTAGGTTTACATCAGGGCTCTCCAACCCTGTTACTGTAGAGATTCCCTACTGTAGGGTTTTTGCTCCAACCCTCAGTTGTAACTAACCTGGTTCAGCTTATCAACCAGATAATTATTTGACTCAGGTTCGCTAGATTAGGATTGGAGTTAAAACCTACAGGAAGGTATCTCTCCAGGAACAGGGTTGGAGTTAAAACCTACAGGAGGGTATCTCTCCAGGAACAGGGTTGGAGTTAAAACCTACAGGACGGTATCTCTCCAGGAACAGGGTTGGAGTTAAAACCTACAGGACGGTATCTCTCCAGGAACAGGGTTGGAGTTAAAACCTACAGGAAGGTATCTCTCCAGGAACAGGGTTGGAGTTAAAACCTACAGGAAGGTATCTCTCCAGGAACAGGGTTGGAGTTAAAACCTACAGGAGGGTAACTCTCCAGGAACAGGGTTGGAGTTAAAACCTACAGGAGGGTATCTCTCCAGGAACAGGGTTGGAGTTAAAACCTACAGGAAGGTATCTCTCCAGGAACAGGGTTGGAGTTAAAACCTACAGGACGGTATCTCTCCAGGAACAGGGTTGGAGTTAAAACCTACAGGATGGTATCTCTCCAGGAACAGGGTTGGAGTTAAAACCTACAGGACGGTATCTCTCCAGGAACAGGGTTGGAGTTAAAACCTACAGGACGGTATCTCTCCAGGAACAGGGTTGGAAAGCCCTGGTAGACTAATTAGTAGCCTGACACTTCCCCCTGCTGGTAACCGGCAGGTATTACACAAGTTATCTTACCTACATCTCAGTGTGTAATACTGAATGAAAGTAATGAAGGCAAGAAACAGCATTAACATGTTGAATTTTCACACTCTTATCTGTGTGTGTTTTTTTTACGGTTGTTGTATTAGTTTTTCATAGGGTGTGTTATCAATCCACTTGGTCATTTGTCAAAATTCCCTGGTTTTCCATCCTGAGTCTTCCAACCAGGATTTCTGAAAGAAAAACAGAGAATTCTGGGAAAAGCCATCGTAATCCTACATATATGATTAACATGTGAATGTGCATGTGTTTTACCGGTGTGTGTTGATCCTCGACGACTGCTCCAGCTGCCTCAGCACTCTCTCTCTCTCTCTCTCTGTGTGTGTGTGTGTGTGTGTGTGTGTGTGTGTGTGTGTGTGTGTGTGTGTGTGTGTGTGTGTGTGTGTGTGTGTGTGTGTGTGTGTGTGTGTGTGTGTGTGTGTGTGTGTGTGTGTGTGTCTGACCAGGGCACAGGAACGACGGTACAGGACGTACAGCACATTGCTTCTGTACGCGTCTAGATGTCGCTGATATACAAGGCAAAAATATCATAATCAACACCATACAGTGCTAGTGTTTCGTATTTGAATAGAGGAAGATAAACTGTGTGAGAGAGAGGCATAAAGACAACTTTATGGGTTTCCCTTTTATCATTAACATATTTTTACATCATACAGGTATCATAGAAACAAATGTATTTAAATATAAACACATGTATTTATTGATGTATCTGCATGTTTGGCATATCGGTGGTATTCACCGAGGCTGGAGTTCTTGGGGCACCACCAACCTGATCAGGCTGGGTCAATACCAGAACTCACAGGCCCAGTCCCGGTCTCTCTGCTTTGGGTCTGGCTCAGCTTCTTCCTTCGATGCTGCTGCTGAGGCCTGTCTTCATTCTCTGCCTGTCAAAGAGTCAAAACATACAGAGGTTGGATGGTAACAAGGGGGACCGTCTGTTTAAAAAATAAATTCTGGACATATTTTCTGTCTATCAACAAGTCAAAACACAGGCATACAGAATGTCAGCATACAGACATTTACAAAGACAGACAGACATTTACACAGACAGACAGACAGACAGACAGACAGACAGACAGACAGACAGACAGACAGACAGACAGACAGACAGACAGACAGACAGACAGACAGACAGACAGACAGACAGACAGACAGACAGACAGACAGACAGACAGACAGACAGACAGACAGACAGACAGACAGACAGACAGACAGACAGACAGACAGACAGACAGACAGACATGCACCACATCATAAACATTCCATACATATACAGTTGAAGTCAGAAGTTTACATACACTTATGTTGGAGTCATTAAAACTCGTTTTTCAACCACTCCACAAATTTCTTGTTAACAAACTATAGTTTTGGCAAGTCGGTTAAGACATCTACTTTGTGCATGACACAAGTAATTTTTCCAACAATTGTTTACAGACAGATTATTTCACTTATAATTCACTGTATCACAATTCCAATGGGTCAGAAGTTTACATACACTAAGTTGACTGTGCCTTTAAACAGCTTGGAAAATTCCAGAAAATGATGTCATGGCTTTAGATGCTTCTGATAGGCTAATTTACATCATTTGAGTCAATTGAAGGTGTACCTGTGGATGTATTTCAAGGCCTACCTTCAAACTCAGTGCCTCTTTGCTTGACATCATGGGAAAATCAAAAGAAATCAGCCAAGAATTCTAGACCTCCACAAGTCTGGTTCATCCTTGGGATCAATTTCCAAATGCCTGAAGGTACCACGTTCATCTGTACAAACAATAGTACGCAAGTATAAACACCATGGGACCACGCATCCGTCATACCGCTCAGGAAGGAGACGCGTTCTGTCTCCTAGAGATGAATGTACTTTGGTGCGAAAAGTGCAAATCAATCCTGGAACAACAGCAAAGGACCTTGTGAAGATGCTGGAGGAAACAGGTACAAAGGTATCTATATCCACAGTAAAACGAGTCCTATATCGACATAACCTGAAAGGCCGCTCAGCAAGGAAGAAGCCACTGCTCCAAAACCGCCATAAAAAAGCCAGACTACGGTTTGCAACTGCACATGGGGACAAAGATTGTACTTTTTGGAGAAATGTTCTCTGGTCTGATGAAACAAAAATAGAACTGTTTGGCCATAATGACCATCATTATGTTAGGAGGAAAAAGGGGGAGGCTTGCGGGCAGAAGAACACCATCCCAACCGTGAAGCACAGGGGTGGCAGCATCATGTTGTGGGGGTACTTTGCTGCAGGAGGGACTGGTGCACTTCACAAAATAGATGGCATCATGAAGAAAGAAAATGATGTGGATATATTGAAGCAACATCTCAAGACATCAGTCAGGAAGTTAAAGCTTGGTTGCAAATGGGTCTTCCAAATGGGCAATGTCCCCAAGCATACTTCCAAAGTTGTGACAAAATGGCTTAAGCACAACAAAGTCAAGGTATTGGAGTGGCCATCACAAAGCCCTGATCTCAGTCCCATAAAACATTTGTGGGGAGAACTGAAACAGCATGTGTGAGCAAGGAGGCCTACAAACCTTACTAAGGGCTTGTAAGTAAGCATTTCACTGTAAGGTCTACACCTGTTGTATTCGGCGCATGTGACAAATACGATTTGATTTGAAATTGTCTTCTTCTACTACATAACAGCCTTCTGAGGGGGTGTTATTCCACTACATAACAGCCTTCTGAGGGGGTGTTATTCCACTACATAACAGCCTTCTGAGGGGGTGTTATTCCACTACATAACAGCCTTCTGAGGGGGTGTTATTCCACTACATAACAGCCTTCTGAGGGGGTGTTATTCCACCACATAACAGCCTTCTGAGGGGGTGTTATTCTACCACATAACAGCCTTCTGAGGGGGTGTTATTCCACTACATAACAGCCTTCTGAGGGGGTGTTATTCCACCACATAACAGCCTTCTGAAGGGGTGTTATTCTACCACATAACAGCCTTCTGAGGGGGTGTTATTCTACCACATAACAGCCTTCTGAGGGGGTGTTATTCCACCACATAACAGCCTTCTGAGGGGGTGTTATTCCACTACATAACAGCCTTCT
This sequence comes from Salmo salar, assembly GCF_965601325.2. NCBI lineage: Eukaryota > Metazoa > Chordata > Actinopteri > Salmoniformes > Salmonidae > Salmo > Salmo salar. The sequence continues at coordinate 39,255,510 of NC_138318.1, read as the reverse complement.
GAGGGGGTGTTATTCCACCACATAACAGCCTTCTTAGGGGGTGTTATTCCACCACATAACAGCCTTCTGAGGGGGTGTTATTCCACTACATAACAGCCTTCTGAGGGGGTGTTATTCCACTACATAACAGCCTTCTGAGGGGGTGTTATTCCACTACATAACAGCCTTCTGAGGGGGTGTTATTCTACCACATAACAGCCTTCTGAGGGGGTGTTATTCCACTACATAACAGCCTTCTGAGGGGGTGTTATTCCACTACATAACAGCTTTCTGAGGGGGTGTTATTCCACCACATAACAGCCTTATGAGGGGGTGTTATTCCACTACATAACAGCCTTCTGAGGGGGTGTTATTCCACTACATAACAGCATTCTGAGGGGGTGTTATTCTACCACATAACAGCCTTCTGAGGGGGTGTTATTCCACTACATAACAGCCTTCTGAGGGGGTGTTATTCTACCACATAACAGCCTTCTGAGGGGGTGTTATTCTACCACATAACAGCCTTCTGAGGGGGTGTTATTCCACCACATAACAGCCTTCTGAGGGGGTGTTATTCCACTACATAACAGCCTTCTGAGGGGGTGTTATTCCACCACATAACAGCCTTCTTAGGGGGTGTTATTCCACCACATAACAGCCTTCTGAGGGGGTGTTATTCCACTACATAACAGCCTTCTGAGGGGGTGTTATTCCACTACATAACAGCCTTCTGAGGGGGTGTTATTCCACTACATAACAGCCTTCTGAGGGGGTGTTATTCTACCACATAACAGCCTTCTGAGGGGGTGTTATTCCACTACATAACAGCCTTCTGAGGGGGTGTTATTCCACTACATAACAGCCTTCTGAGGGGGTGTTATTCCACTACATAACAGCCTTCTGAGGGGGTGTTATTCCACCACATAACAGCCTTCTGAGGGGGTGTTATTCCACTACATAACAGCCTTCTGAGGGGGTGTTATTCCACCACATAACAGCCTTCTTAGGGGGTGTTATTCCACCACATAACAGCCTTCTGAGGGGGTGTTATTCCACTACATAACAGCCTTCTGAGGGGGTGTTATTCCACTACATAACAGCCTTCTGAGGGGGTGTTATTCCACTACATAACAGCCTTCTGAGGGGGTGTTATTCTACCACATAACAGCCTTCTGAGGGGGTGTTATTCCACTACATAACAGCCTTCTGAGGGGGTGTTATTCCACTACATAACAGCCTTCTGAGGGGGTGTTATTCTACCACATAACAGCCTTCTGAGGGGGTGTTATTCCACTACATAACAGCCTTCTGAGGGGGTGTTATTCCACTACATAACAGCCTTCTGAGGGGGTGTTATTCCACTACATAACAGCCTTCTGAGGGGGTGTTATTCTACCACATAACAGCCTTCTGAGGGGGTGTTATTCTACCACATAACAGCCTTCTGAGGGGGTGTTATTCCACTACATAACAGCCTTCTGAGGGGGTGTTATTCTACCACATAACAGCCTTCTGAGGGGGTGTTATTTCACTACATAACAGCCTTCTGAGGGGGTGTTATTCTACCACATAACAGCCTTCTGAGGGGGTGTTATTCCACTACATAACAGCCTTCTGAGGGGGTGTTATTCCACCACATAACAGCCTTCTGAGGGGGTGTTATTCCAATACATAACAGCCTTCTGAGGGGGTGTTATTCTACCACATAACAGCCTTCTGAGGGGGTGTTATTCCACTACATAACAGCCTTCTGAGGGGGTGTTATTCTACCACATAACAGCCTTCTGAGGGGGTGTTATTCCACTACATAACAGCCTTCTGAGGGGGTGTTATTCCACTACATAACAGCCTTCTGAGGGGGTGTTATTCTACCACATAACAGCCTTCTGAGGGGGTGTTATTCCACTACATAACAGCCTTCTGAGGGGGTGTTATTCCACTACATAACAGCCTTCTGAGGGGGTGTTATTCCACTACATTACAGCCTTCTGAGGGGGTGTTATTTCACTACATAACAGCCTTCTGAGGGGGTGTTATTCCACTACATAACAGCCTTCTGAGGGGGTGTTATTCCACTACATAACAGCTTTCTGAGGGGGTGTTATTCCACCACATAACAGCCTTATGAGGGGGTGTTATTCTACCACATAACAGCCTTCTGAGGGGGTGTTATTCCACTACATAACAGCCTTCTGAGGGGGTGTTATTCCACCACATAACAGCCTTCTTAGGGGGTGTTATTCCACCACATAACAGCCTTCTGAGGGGGTGTTATTCTACCACATAACAGCCTTCTGAGGGGGTGTTATTCCACTACATAACAGCCTTCTGAGGGGGTGTTATTCCACTACATAACAGCCTTCTGAGGGGGTGTTATTCCACTACATAACAGCCTTCTGAGGGGGTGTTATTCCACCACATAACAGCCTTCTGAGGGGGTGTTATTCCACTACATAACAGCCTTCTGAGGGGGTGTTATTCCACCACATAACAGCCTTCTTAGGGGGTGTTATTCCACCACATAACAGCCTTCTGAGGGGGTGTTATTCCACTACATAACAGCCTTCTGAGGGGGTGTTATTCCACTACATAACAGCCTTCTGAGGGGGTGTTATTCCACTACATAACAGCCTTCTGAGGGGGTGTTATTCTACCACATAACAGCCTTCTGAGGGGGTGTTATTCCACTACATAACAGCCTTCTGAGGGGGTGTTATTCCACTACATAACAGCCTTCTGAGGGGGTGTTTTTCCACTACATTACAGCCTTCTGAGGGGGTGTTATTTCACTACATAACAGCCTTCTGAGGGGGTGTCATTCCACTACATAACAGCCTTCTGAGGGGGTGTTATTCTACCACATAACAGCCTTCTGAGGGGGTGTTATTCCACTACATAACAGCCTTCTGAGGGGGTGTTATTCTACCACATAACAGCCTTCTGAGGGGGTGTTATTCCACTACATAACAGCCTTCTGAGGGGGTGTTATTCTACCACATAACAGCCTTCTGAGGGGGTGTTATTCCACCACATAACAGCCTTCTGAGGGGGTGTTATTCCACTACATAACAGCCTTCTGAGGGGGTGTTATTCTACCACATAACAGCCTTCTGAGGGGGTGTTATTCTACCACATAACAGCCTTCTGAGGGGGTGTTATTCCACCACATAACAGCCTTCTGAGGGGGTGTTATTCCACTACATAACAGCCTTCTGAGGGGGTGTTATTCCACTACATAACAGCCTTCTGAAGGGGTGTTATTCTACCACATAACAGCCTTCTGAGGGGGTGTTATTCTACCACATAACAGCCTTCTGAGGGGGTGTTATTCCACTACATAACAGCCTTCTGAGGGGGTGTTATTCTACCACATAACAGCCTTCTGAGGGGGTGTTATTCCACCACATAACAGCCTTCTGAGGGGGTGTTATTCCACTACATAACAGCCTTCTGAGGGGGTGTTATTCCACTACATAACAGCCTTCTGAGGGGGTGTTATTCTACCACATAACAGCCTTCTGAGGGGGTGTTATTCTACCACATAACAGCCTTCTGAGGGGGTGTTATTCCACCACATAACAGCCTTCTGAGGGGGTGTTATTCCACTACATAACAGCCTTCTGAGGGGGTGTTATTCCACTACATAACAGCCTTCTGAAGGGGTGTTATTCTACCACATAACAGCCTTCTGAGGGGGTGTTATTCTACCACATAACAGCCTTCTGAGGGGGTGTTATTCCACTACATAACAGCCTTCTGAGGGGGTGTTATTCTACCACATAACAGCCTTCTGAGGGGGTGTTATTCTACCACATAACAGCCTTCTGAGGGGGTGTTATTCCACTACATAGCAGCCTTCTGAGGGGGTGTTATTCTACCACATAACAGCCTTCTGAGGGGGTGTTATTCTACCACATAACAGCCTTCTGAGGGGGTGTTATTCTACCACATAACAGCCTTCTGAGGGGGTGTTATTCCACTACATAACAGCCTTCTGAGGGGGTGTTATTCCACCACATAACAGCCTTCTGAGGGGGTGTTATTCTACCACATAACAGCCTTCTGAGGGGGTATTATTCCACTACATAACAGCCTTCTGAGGGGGTGTTATTCCATTACATAACAGCCTTCTGAGGGGGTATTATTCCACTACATAACAGCCTTCTGAGGGGGTGTTATTCCACTACATAACAGCCTTCTGAGGGGGTGTTATTCTACCACATAACAGCCTTCTGAGGGGGTGTTATTCTACCACATAACAGCCTTCTGAGGGGGTGTTATTCTACCACATAACAGCCTTCTGAGGGGGTGTTATTCTACCACATAACAGCCTTCTGAGGGGGTGTTATTCTACCACATAACAGCCTTCTGAGGGGGTGTTATTCCATTACATAACAGCCTTCTGAGGGGGTGTTATTCTAACACATAACAGCCTTCTGAGGGGGTGTTATTCTACCACATAACAGCCTTCTGAGGGGGTGTTATTCCACTACATAACAGCATTCTGAGGGGGTGTTATTCTACCACATAACAGCCTTCTGAGGGGGTGTTATTCCACTACATAACAGCCTTCTGAGGGGGTGTTATTCCACCACATAACAGCCTTCTGAGGGGGTGTTATTCCACTACATAACAGCCTTCTGAGGGGGTGTTATTCCACCACATAACTGCCTTCTGAGGGATGTTATTCCACTACATAACAGATGATCCCTCCTTACTGAACCTGAGAGGATGCTCCTGATGGGAAGATACACAGCCCACTGCCCACCACTGCAATGCACCACATACACACACACAAAGGGACTCACACACACACACACACACACACTTGCCAGGGATGCAGTCACTGTCATATCTTATTAAAAACACCTCCTATGACAAGGGACTCACTTAGGATGTTACACACTACTGCTGTGATCAGACAGGAAGCAGAATCTACTTCTGTGATCAGACAGGAAGCAGAATATACTGCTGTGATCAGACAGGAAGCAGAATCTACTGCTGTGATCAGACAGGAAGCAGAATCTACTGCTGTGATCAGACAGGAAGCAGAATCTACTGCTGTGATCAGACAGGAAGCAGAATCTACTGCTGTGATCAGACAGGAAGCAGAATCTACTGCCGTGATCAGACAGGAAGCAGAATCTACTGCTGTGATCAGACAGGAAGCAGAATCTACTGCTGTGATCAGACAGGAAGCAGGATCTACTGCTGTGATCAGACAGGAAGCAGAATCTACTGCTGTGATCAGACAGGAAGCAGAATCTACTGCTGTGATCAGACAGGAAGCAGAATCTTTGGGGAGTGGATGGTCACTCTTCCTTGGATAGTAAATGACATGTATTCATATATTATCTAGTGTTATATACATATATTATATGGGCAACACTGACAGTGGTAGTGTGTTTATTGTGTATACTGTATATGCCAAGTGCAAATACAGAAGGAGAGACAAGAGAGAGAAGTCAGGGGAGGGGAAAGGCTTCTCAATATCTGTCTGGAGGGGAAAGGCTTCTCAATATCTGTCTGGAGGGGAAAGGCTTCTCAATATCTGTCTGGAGGGGAAAGGCTTCTCAACATCTGTCTGGAGGGGAAAGGCTTCTCAACATATGTCTGGAGGGGAAAGGCTTCTCAATATCTGTCTGGGGAAGTAAATGCCCAAATCTGGAACTCTCTTTAAGTTTGTTCATCATCAGTCTCATTCTCATCAGGTTGTAGTGTTCAAGTCCCATTCTCATCAGGTTGTAGTGTTCAAGTCCCATTCTCATCAGTTTGTAGTGTTCAAGTCCCATTCTCATCAGGTTGTGGTGTTCAAGTCCCATTCTCATCAGGTTGTGGTGTTCAAGTCCCATTCTCACCAGGTTGTAGTGTTCAAGTCCCATTCTCATTAGGTTGTAGTGTTCAAGTCCCATTCTCATCAGGTTGTAGTGTTCAAGTCCCATTCTCATCAGGTTGTAGTGTTCAAGTCCCATTCTCATTAGGTTGTGGTGTTCAAGTCCCATTCTCACCAGGTTGTAGTGTTCAAGTCCCATTCTCATCAGGTTGTGGTGTTCAAGTCCCATTCTCATCAGGTTGTAGTGTTCAAGTCCCATTCTCACCAGGTTGTGGTGTTCAAGTCCCATTCTCACCAGGTTGTGGTGTTCAAGTCCCATTCTCATCAGGTTGTGGTGTTCAAGTCCCATTCTCATCAGGTTGTAGTGTTCAAGTCCCATTCTCATCAGGTTGTGGTGTTCAAGTCCCATTCTCATCAGGTTGTAGTGTTCAAGTCCCATTCTCACCAGGTTGTAGTGTTCAAGTCCCATTCTCGTCCCTTTCTCCCCTGTTAAAGAGCACGTTGCCTCCTTGGTCACCACTGAATAACCAAGTCAAATCAATTTGCATTGGTCGCATGAACATATATTGCTGTTGTTATCGCAGGTGCAAACATATGTGAAATGCTAATATTAATATGTCATGGTGTGTGTATAGACAGTAATCACAGTATATGAATAGAAAAGGTGTGTACAGCAGTAGTTACATAGGATGAACCATAACTAGAATACAGTATATACATATGAAGTGGACAGCAGTAGTTGTTATATAGGATGAAGCATGACTAGAATACAGTATATACATATGAAGTGGACAGCAGTAGTTATATAGGATGAACCATGACTAGAATACAGTATATACATATGAAGTGGACAGCAGTAGTTATATAGGATGAACCATGACTAGAATACAGTATATACATATGAAGTGGACAGCAGTAGTTATATAGGATGAACCATGACTAGAATACAGTATATACATATGAAGTGGACAGCAGTAGTTATATAGGATGAACCGTGACTAGAATACAGTATATACATATGAAGTAGGTACAACTGTATGTAAACATTATTAAAGTGGCCAGTGATTCCATGTCTATCTACATAAGGCAGCAGTCTCTAAGGTGCAGGTTAGAGATCCGGGTGATCGCTGGCTAGTTACAGTAACTAAGGTTCAGGGCAGGGTACTGGGGCGTAGGCCGGCTCGTGGTGACTATTTAGTAATCTGATGACCTTGAGATAGAAGCTGGTTTTAAGTCTCTTGGTTCCAGCTTTGATGCACCTGTACTGTCTCTGCCTTCTAGATGGTAGAGGGGTGAACAGGCTGTGGCTCGTGGCTGAGGTCCTTGATGATCTTCTAGATGGTAGAGGGGTGAACAGGCTGTGGCTCGTGGCTGAGGTCCTTGATGATCTTCTAGATGGTAGAGGGGTGAACAGGCCGTGGCTCGTGGCTGAGGTCCTTGATGATCTTCTAGATGGTAGAGGGGTGAACAGGCTGTGGCTCGTGGCTGAGGTCCTTGATGATCTTCTAGATGGTAGAGGGGTGAACAGGCTGTGGCTCGTGGCTGAGGTCCTTGATGATCTTCTAGATGGTAGTGGGGTGAACAGGCCGTGGCTCGTGGCTGAGGTCCTTGATGATCTTCTAGATGGTAGAGGGGTGAACAGGCCGTGACTCAGGTGGCTGAGGTCCTTGATGATCTTCTGGATGGTAACGGGGTGAATACCCCACATTACTACTGACTGTTACTGAATACCCCACATTACTACTGAATACCCCACATTACTACTGACTGTTACTGAATACCCCACATTACTACTGACTGTTACTGAATACCCCACATTACTACTGACTGTTACTGAATACCCCACATTACTACTGACTGTTACTGAATACCCCACATTACTACTGACTGTTACTGAGTACCCCACATTACTACTGACTGTTACTGAATACCCCACATTACTACTGACTGTTACTGAATACCTCACATTACTACTGACTGTTACTGAATACCCCACATTACTACTGACTGTTACTGAGTACCCCACATTACTACTGACTGTTACTGAATACCTCACATTACTACTGACTGTTACTGAATACCTCACATTACTACTGAATACCCCACATTACTACTGGCTGTTACTGAGTACCCCACATTACTACTGGCTGTTACTGAATACCCCACATTACTACTGACTGTTACTGAGTACCCCACATTACTACTGAATACCCCACATTACTACTGGCTGTTACTGAGTACCCCACATTACTACTGGCTGTTACTGAATACCCCACACTACTACTGACTGTTACTGAATACCCCACATTACTACTGACTGTTACTGAGTACCCCACATTACTACTGGCTGTTACTGAATACCCCACATTACTACTGACTGTTACTGAATACCCCACATTACTACTGACTGTTACTGAATACCCCACATTACTACTGACTGTTACTGAATACCTCACATTACTACTGACTGTTACTGAATACCCCACATTACTACTGACTGTTACTGAGTACCCCACATTACTACTGGCTGTTACTGAATACCCCACATTACTACTGGCTGTTACTGAATACCCCACATTACTACTGGCTGTTACTGAATACCCCACATTACTACTGACTGTTACTGAATACCCCACATGACTAAGTGGTCTGTGTCTCCCCTCACCAAGGCCATTAGGATTGATTAGTGTGTGTGTGTGTGTGTGTGTGTGTGTGTGTGTGTGTGTGTGTGTGTGTGTGTGTGTGTGTGTGTGTGTGTGTGTGTGTGTGTGTGTGTGTGTGTGTGTGTGTGTGTGTGTGTGTGTGTGTGTGTGTGTGTGTGTGTGTGTGTGTGTGTGTGTGATGGGAACACTGCAAGGCGAAGGCAGCACGCTCTAACAATATGAGAGAGGAGATAGAGAGGAGAAGGGGGAGAGAGAGGAGAAGGGGGAGAGAGAGGGAGGGAGAGAGAGAGAGGGGGAGAGAGAGGGGGGAGGGGGAGAGAGAGGGGGGAGAGGAAGAGAGAGAGAGGAGAAGGAGAGAAAGAAGGAGAGAGAGAAGGAGAGAGAGAAGGAGAGAGAGAAGGAGAGAGAGAAGGAGAGAGAGAAGGAGAGAGAGAGAAGGAGAGAGAGAAGGAGAGAGAGAGAGGAAGAGAGAGAGAAAGAGGAAGAGAGAGAGAGACAGAATGAGAGCGATGGCAGGGGAGGGGAGAGGCGGGGAGGGACGGGGAGGGGAGGGGCGGGGCATGGTAAACAATACTATGATTGAGATTTTACAATGGAGTTACAGTTAGAACCCTGATGTCATTCTAAATGGCAGCCTATTCCCTCTATAGATCATTACTATTGCCCTATGGGCCTGGTCAAAAGAAGTGTGCTTCATAGGGAATAGGGTGCCATTTGTTCCTCTGTACCGGACTGGCAGCATCATGTCATTGCAGATACTGTACAGTACAATAGAGAGAGAACTAGGTCTTGGTACCCAAACGTGCACACACACACACACACACACACACACACACACACACACACACACACACACACACACACACACACACACACACACACACACACACACACACACACACACAGCTGGCTTGGTACAGACAGGACACACTGCTAGCCATGACGCCATATCTGATAAATTACTTCCATTCGAGGCTTTCATTATCAGACCCAAACAAATGTTTTAGTGAACTCCTTCAGTAAGAACACAAATGTTTTAGTGAACTCCTTTACACTCCTCCCGCTCTACCCTGAACAGCATGTTGTTATGAGTCCATAGGCTAGGGTTTACACTCCTCCAATAAAACTCTATGGTTACTCAATAGAAATGTTCTATTGTGTTATTGACTGTACGATTGTTTATCCCATGTGTAACTCTGTGTTGTTGTTTTTGTCGCACTGCTTTGCTTTATCGGAGGGCCTGTTGTCCGGACCTCTGGCAGTCTCTATGGGGGTGCCACAGGGTTCCATTCTTGGGCCAACTCTTTTCTCTGTATACATCAATGATGTTGCTCTTGCTGCTGGTGAGTCTCTGATCCACCTCTACGCAGACGACACCATTCTGTATACTTCTGGCCCTTCTTTGGACACTGTGTTAACTAACCTCCAGACAAGCTTCAATGCCATACAACTCTCCTTCCGTGGCCTCCAACTGCTCTTAAATACTAGGAAAAACTAAGTGCATGCTCTTCAACCGATCGCTGCCTGCACCTGCCCGCCCGTCCAGCATCACTACTCTGGACGGTTCTGACTTAGAATATGTGGACAACTACAAATACCTAGGTGTCTGGTTAGACTGTAAACTCTCCTTCCAGACTCACATTAAGCATCTCCAATCCAAAATTAAATCTAGAATCGGCTTCCTATTTCGCAACAAAGCCTCCTTCACTCATGCTGCCAAACATACCCTCGTAAAACTGACCATCCTACCAATCCTCGACTTCGGTGATGTCATCTATAAAATAGCCTCCAAGACTCTACTCAACAAATTGGATGCAGTCTATCACAGTGCCATCCGTTTTGTCACCAAAGCCCCATATACTACCCACCACTGCGACCTGTACGCTCTCATTGGCTGGGCCTCGCTTCATATTCATCGCCAAACCCACTGGCTCCAGGTCATCTACAAGTCTCTGCTAGGTAAAGCCCCGCCTTATCTCAGCTCACTGGTCACCATAGCAGCACCCACTCGTAGCACGCGCTCCAGCAAGTTTAATATCTCACTGGTCACCCCCAAAGCCAATTCTTCCTTTGGCCGTCTCTCCTTCCAGTTCTCTGCTGCCAATGACTGGAACGAACTGCAAAAATCACTGAAGCTGGAGACTCATATCTCCCTCACTAGCTTTAAGCACCAGCTGTCAGAGCAGCTCACAGATCACTGCACCTGTACATAGCCCATCTGTAAATAGCCCATCCAACTACCTCATCCCCATACTGTTATTTATTTATTTATCTTGCTCCTTTGCACCCCAGTATCTCTACTTGCACATTCATCTTCTGCACATCCTACCATTCCAGTGTTTAATTGCTATATTGTAATTACTTTGCCACCATGGCCTATTTATTGCCTTACCTCCCTTATCCTACCTCATTTGCACATGCTGTATATAGACTTTTTTTTCTGCTGCATTATTTACTGTATGTTTGTTTTATTCCATGTTTAACTCTGTGTTGTTGTTTTTGTCTCACTGCTTTGCTTTATCTTGGCCAGGTCGCAGTTGTAAATGAGAACTTGTTCTCAACTAACCTACCTGGTTATAATAAAGGTGAAATAAAAATAAATAAAATAAAACACAGAACAATGTGAAAGACAGCTTATTATTATATATTTTTTTACCTTTCAATCAAATCGATGTCTGACCGGCTATAAAAATTGAATTAGCTAAAGTGTTATGAAAGGAAAGGACTAATTATTTTTACCTTTATTTAACTAGGCAAGTCAGTTAAGAACAAATTCTTATTTACAATTGACTACGCCTATCTATTGTACCCTGATAACTCACTAAGTTCTTCCGCTGCTCTGCCCGTTCGCTTCGTCTGTGGTAAGTAGGCGAAAGTTGTTTGAGGTAACGAGGGGCACAAGGGGTTGTCGCTAGTTACCACAGACACAAAGTCAAAAATGACTATATAGTCAAATCAAATCAAATGTTATTTGTCACATGCGCCGAATACAACAGGTATAGATAGACCTTACAGTGATTTGCTTACTTACAAACCCTTAAAAATGCTTTAAGAAGTTAAGAAAAAAGAAAGAAAAAGTGTTAACTAAAAAGTAGAAAAATAAAATAAAAGTAACAAGTGAGGCTATATACAGGGTGTTACGGTACAGAGTCAATGTGGAGGCTATATACAGGGGGTACCGGTACAGAGTCAATGTGGAGGCTATATACAGGGGGTACCGGTACAGAGTCAATGTGGAGGCTATATACAGGGGGTACCGGTACAGAGTCAATGTGGAGGCTATATACAGGGGGTACCGGTACAGAGTCAATGTGGAGGCTATATACAGGGGGTACAGGTACAGAGTCAATGTGGAGGCTATATACAGGGGGTACAGGTACAGAGTCAATGTGGAGGTTATATACAGGGTGTTACGGTACAGAGTCAATGTGGAGGCTATATGCAGGGGGTACCGGTACAGAGTCAATGTGGAGGCTATATACGGGGGTACCCGTACAGAGTCAATGTGGAGGCTATATACAGGGGGTACCGGTACAGAGTCAATGTGGAGGCTATATACAGGGTGTTACGGTACAGAGTCAATGTGGAGGTTATATACAGGGGGTACCGGTACAGAGTGAATGTGGAGGCTATATACAGGGTGTTACAGTACAGAGTCAATGTGGAGGCTATATACAGGGTGTTATGGTACAGAGTCAATGTGGAGGCTATATACAGGGGGTACCGGTACAGAGTCAATGTGGAGGCTATATACAGGGGGGTACCGGTACAGAGTCAATGTGGAGGCTATATACAGGGGGTACCCGTACAGAGTCAATGTGGAGGCTATATACAGGGTGTTACGGTACAGAGTCAATGTGGAGGCTATATACAGGGTGTTACGGTACAGAGTCAATGTGGAGGTTATATACAGGGTGTTACGGTACAGAGTCAATGTGGAGGCTATATACAGGGTGTTACGGTACAGAGTCAATGTGGAGGCTATATACAGGGGGTACAGGTACAGAGTCAATGTGGAGGCTATATACAGGGTGTTACGGTACAGAGTCAATGTGGAGGTTATATACAGGGGGTACCGGTACAGAGTGAATGTGGAGGCTATATACAGGGTGTTACAGTACAGAGTCAATGTGGAGGCTATATACAGGGTGTTATGGTACAGAGTCAATGTGGAGGCTATATACAGGGGGTACCGGTACAGAGTCAATGTGGAGGCTATATACAGGGGGGTACCGGTACAGAGTCAATGTGGAGGCTATATACAGGGGGTACCCGTACAGAGTCAATGTGGAGGCTGTATACAGGGGGTACCGGTACAGAGTCAATGTGGAGGCTATATACAGGGGGTACCGGTACAGAGTCAATGTGGAGGCTATATACAGGGGGTACTGGTATAGAGTCAATGTGGAGGCTATATACAGGGGGGTACCGGTACAGAGTCAATGTGGAGGCTATATACAGGGGGTACCGGTACAGAGTCAATGTGGAGGCTATATACAGGGGGTACCGGTACAGAGTCAATGTGGAGGCTATATACAGGGGGTATTGGTACAGAGTCAATGTGCGGGGCCACCGGTTTGTTGGTGATGTGGACACCAAGGAACTTGAAACTCTCAACCTGCTCCACTACAGCCCCGTCGATGAGAATGGGGGCATGCTCGTTCCTCCTTTTCCTATAGTCCACAATCATCTCCTTTGTTTTGATCACGTTGAGGTAGAGGTTGTTGTCCTGGCACCACGCAACCAGGTCTCTGACCTCCTCCCTATAGGCTGTCTCATCGTTATCGGTGATCAGGCCTACGACTGTTGTGTCATCGGCAAACTTGATGATGGTGTTGGAGTCGTGCCTGGCCGTGCAGTCATGGGTGAACAGGGAGTATAGGAGGGGACTGACCACACACCCCTGAGGGGCCCCGTGTCGAGGATCAGCGTAAACATTCATGAAAACCCCCCCAAAAAATGTTGGTCTTAATTTAAGGTTAGGATTTGCCATAAGGTTAGCAGTGTGGTTAAGGTTAGGGTTAGGCTTAAAATTAAATTTTAAGATGAGAAATTGTAGAAATAGGCAAGGTTTAGACATAATTCTGACTCTGTGGCTGTGGTAACTAGTGACGACAAGGGATGTTGTACAAAACAAAGTCATCAGAGATTGGATCATCTATAACCAATCAGAGTATCAAAGACAATTTTTCAAACCACAGTTTTTCCCCACGTGTGTTCTGGCTCTGGCCCAACCCGCCGGTTTCTGGACCAATCAGACGGCCCCGAATGTGTTCTCATTCGGTGAAGGGTAGGGGAGGTATTCAGATCCAGACTCATTGTGGAGAAGAAATTAACATCCGTGGGCGTGGCTTAGCGTTTGGCAAGAGCAAGGAGTCTGGGTAGCCAGGCAATATCTATTGATGTTTATTTGCATAATGACTTCTTCAATTCTACCTGGCCTGTTCGTATTCTGTTGTCTAGTCAGCCTAGGCTACGTTTTGAGTCAGGATGGGCATTTATTAGTATTTATTTTTTACATTAGCAGATATTGTAGTCTAACAACAATGTGCGGAAAAACGTACTTTCTCACTCAGGAATTTAACAAATCAGAGTCGTAAACATGTGAAGAAATGCCTTTGACGATTATATTATCCTGAATCAGCGTTCAGTGTGACATTACAAAACTGTCCCAACAACAGGGGTTAACTGGTCTGTTTAATGTCTGTGTTTATAAACTGTCCCAACAACAGGGGTGAACTGGTCTGTTTAATGTCTGTGTTTATAAACTGTACCAACAACAGGGGTTAACTGGTCTGTTTAATGTCTGTGTTTATAAACTGTCCTAATAGCAACAACAGGGGTTAACTGGTCTGTTTAATGTCTGTGTTTATAAACTGTCCCAACAACAGGGGTGAACTGGACTGTTTAATGTCTGTGTTTATAAACTGTCCCAACAACAGGGGTGAACTGGTCTGTTTAATGTCTGTGTTTATAAACTGTCCCAACAACAGGGGTTAACTGGTCTGTTTAATGTCTGTGTTTATAAACTGTCCCAACAACAGGGGTGAACTGGTCTGTTTAATGTCTGTGTTTATAAACTGTCCCAACAACAGGGGTTAACTGGTCTGTTTAATGTCTGTGTTTATAAACTGTCCTAATAGCAACAACAGGGGTTAACTGGTCTGTTTAATGTCTGTGTTTATAAACTGTCCCAACAACAGGGGTTAACTGGTCTGTTTAATGTCTGTGTTTATAAACTGTCCTAATAGCAACAACAGGGGTTAACTGGTCTGTTTAATGTCTGTGTTTATAAACTGTCCCAACAACAGGGGTTAACTGGTCTGTTTAATGTCTGTGTTTATAAACTAACAGTATAGCTTCCGTCTCTCTTCCTTGCCCCAACCTGGGCTTGAACCAGGGACTCTCTGGACACATCAACCACTGACACCCCACGAAGCATCGTTACCCATCGCAGCCCTTGAAGAGCAATTAGCGCGCACCACCGCTAACTAACTAGCCATTTCACATCGGTTACATGTATAGAGTATTTGCCATGATACCAATAGACCCCACTCAGTTGTTTTGACTAGATGGTATACAGCTACTGTCAGAAGACACTTTTTGTAGCAGGTTAGGAGAATTAATGTAGCAGATTATGAGAATTTACACAGCAGGTTATGAGAATTTACACAGCAGGTTATGAGAATTTACACAGCAGGTTATGAGAATTTACGCAGTAGGTTATGAGAATTTACACAGCAGGTTATGAGAATTTACACAGCAGGTTATGAGAATTTACGCAGTAGGTTATGAGAATTTATGCAGCAGATTTATGCAGCAGATTGTGAGAATTTACACAGCAGGTTAGGAGAATTTACACAGCAGGTTATGAGAATTTACACAGCAGGTTATGAGAATTTACACAGCAGGTTATGAGAATTTACACAGCAGGTTATGAGAATTTACGCAGTAGGTTATGAGAATTTATGCAGCAGATTTATGCAGCAGATTGTGAGAATTTACACAGCAGGTTAGGAGAATTAATGAGAATTAATGTAGCAGGTTTAGAATTATATAACGGTTAGATAAAGGGTTGGGGTTAGGGTGAGCAAAAGTGCAAACATTCTCCCCAATTTGACTAGCTTTGACATAAACTGTAATCCGTATAGCCATGACCCTACTCAATAGGCCATATTCAACAAGCTCATCCTGAGTGGCCCATCTCTCTTGCCAACAGCAGGCCCATGCAAATCCTCTCTCTCACCATCTGACCACTTCTACAACACTATAGGCTACATGATTTTGGTCCGATGGCTTATGTCAATAACGGGGTGATGTATCCGATATGATAGCATTAAAATACATTTTGTTCAGCTGAAAACAAGTTAATTGACACTAAAAGCCTTTTGTAAGCTACAAGGCATATTGACTGAATCAATGGCTCATAGGCCTAATAGCATTATTGCATGTACTGTACTAGTCTACTCTACAGTAATGGCTCGTCAGTTGACAGCGGGCGCTGTGCGCGAAAGCGCTCTGACAACTCTGATTAATGCACAGTCTAACAAGGCTGCGTTTACACAGTCAGCCAAATTCAGATCTTTTTTTACTAATTGGTCTTTTGACCAATCAGATCAATTCTGAAAAAGATCTGATGTATAATAATCGGATATGATTGGTCATAAATACCAATTAGTGGAAATATCATAATTGGACAGCTTATTTGAAGCTTATTTGCTTCTACATCCGCATCGCTTGCTGTTTGGGGGTTTTAGGCTGGGTTTCTGTACAGCACTTTGTGACATCGGTTGATGTAAAAAGGGCTTTGTAAAGTTGATTGATTGATATTTAATTAGAGCCTAAATGACAGATATACAAGCCACTCTGGGAAACCTAAGCTTTCAATTTTTCAATTTACATTTTAGTAATTTAGCAGACACTCTTATCCAGAGCGACTTACAGTAGTGAATGCATACATTTCATACATTTTTTTATACTTTTGTACTGGCCCCCCGTGGGAATCGAACCCACAACCCTGGCATTGTACACACCATGCTGGCATTGCAAACACCATGCTCTACCAACTGAGCCACAGGGAAGGCCCAATGACACCTGAGTCATGTCATTCTTGACTTTTGACCCAGGACAGGGCTAAGAATAGCCCATATTAACATATGTAGCCTTAGAAATAAGGTTCATGAAACTTGATAACATCAGATTACATGTGATATATATATATATATATATATATATATACATATATATATATATATATATATATATATACACTGCTCCAAAAAATAAAGGGAACACTTAAACAACACAATGTAACTCCAAGTCAATCACACTTCTGTGAAATCAAACTGTCCACTTAGGAAGCAACACTGATTGACAATAAATTTCACATGCTGTTGTGCAAATGGAATAGACAACAGGTGGAAATTATAGGCAATTAGCAAGACACCCCCAATAAAGGAGTGGTTCTGCAGGTGGGGACCACAGACCACTTCTCAGTTCCTATGCTTCCTGGCTGATGTTTTGGTCACTTTTGAATGCTGGCGGTGTTTTCACTCTAGTGGTAGCATGAGACGGAGTCTACAACCCACACAAGTGGCTCAGGTAGTGCAGCTCATCCAGGATGGCACATCAATGCGAGCTGTAGCAAGAAGGTTTGCTGTGTCTGTTAGCGTAGTGTCCAGAGCATGGAGGCGCTACCAGGAGACAGGCCAGTACATCAGGAGATGTGGAGGAGGCCGTAGGAGGGGAACAACCCAGCAGCAGGACCGCTACCTCCGCCTTTGTGCAAGGAGGAGCAGGAGAAGCACTGCCAGAGCCCTGTAAAATGACCTCCAGCAGACCACAAATGTGCATGTGTCTGCTCAAACGGTCAGAAACAGACTCCATGAGGGTGGTATGAGGGCCCGACGTCCACAGGTGGGGGTTGTGCTTACAGCCCAACACCGTGCAGGACGTTTGGCATTTGCCAGAGAACACCAAGATTGGCAAATTCGCCACTGGCGCCCTATGCTCTTCACAGATGAAAGCAGGTTCACACTGAGCACGTGACAGACGTGACAGAGTCTGGAGACGCCATGGAGAACGTTCTGTTGCCTGCAACATCCTCCAGCATGACCGGTTTGGCGGTGGGTCAGTCATAGTGTGGGGTGGCATTTCTTTGGGGGGGCGCACAGCCCTCCATGTGCTCGCCAGAGGTAGCCTGACTGCCATTAGGTACCGAGATGAGATCCTCAGACCCCTTGTGAGACCATATGCTGGTGCGGTTGGCCCTGGGTTCCTCCTAATGCAAGACAATGCTAGACCTCATGTGGCTGGAGTGTGTCAGCAGTTCCTGCAAGAGGAAGGCATTGATGCTATGGACTGGCCCACCCGTTCCCCAGACCTGAATCCAATTGAGCACATCTGGGACATCATGTCTCGCTCCATCCACCAACGCCACGTTGCACCACAGACTGTCCAGGAGTTGGCGGATGCTTTAGTCCAGGTCTGGGAGGAGATCCCTCAGGAGACCATCCGCCACCTCATCAGGAGCATGCCCAGGCGTTGTAGGGAGGTCATACAGGTACGTGGAGGCCACACACACTACTGAGCCTCATTTTGACTTGTTTTAAGGACATTACATCAAAGTTGGATCAGCCTGTAGTGTGATTTTACACTTTAATTTTGAGTGTGACTCCAAATCCAGACCTCCATGGGTTGATAAATTGGATTTACATTGATTATTTTTGTGTGATTTTGTTGTCAGCACATTCAACTATGTAAAGAAAAAAGTATTTAATAAGATGAATTCTTTCATTCAGATCTAGGATGTGTTGTTTGTGTTCCCTTTATTTTTTTGAGCAGTATATATACATACACTACCGTTCAAAAATGTGTGGTCACTTAGAAATGTACTTGTTTTTGAAAGAAAAGCAAAAAAAATTGTCCATTAAATAACATCAAATTGATCAGAAATACAGTGTAGACATTGTTAATGTTGTAAATGACTATTGTAGCTGGAAACGGTAGATTTTTAATGGAATATCTACGTAGGCGTACAGAGGCCCATTATCAGCAACCATCACTCCTGTGTTCCAATGGCACGTTGTGTTAGCTAATCCCAGTGTATAATTTTAAAAAGGCTAATTGATCATTAGAAAACCCTTTTGCAATTATGTTAGCACAGCTGAAAACTGTTGTCCTGATTAAAGAAGCTTTCTTCTGAAACTCGTCAGTCGATTCTTGTTCTGAGAAATGAAGGCTATTCCATGAGAGAAATTGCCATGAAACTGAAGATCTCGTACAACGCTGTGTACTACTCCCTTCACAGAACAGCGCAAACTGGCTCTAACCAGAATAGAAAGAGGAGTGGGAGGCCCCGGTGCACAACTGAGCAAGAGGAAAAGTACAGAGTGTCTAGTTTGAGAAATAGACACCTCACAAGTCCTCAACTGGCAGCTTCATTAAATAGTACCCACAAAACAGCAGTCTCAACGTCAACAGTGAAGAGGCGATTCCGGGATGCTGGCAATAGTACATGTACAAACAATAGTACGCAAGTATAAACACCATGGGACCACGCAGCCATCATACTGCTCAGGAAGGAGACACGTTCTGTCTCCTAGAGATGAATGTACTTTGATGCGAAAAGTGCAAATCAATCCCAGAACAACAGCAAAGGACCTTGTGAAGATGCTGGAGGAAACAGGTACAAAAGTATCTATATCCACAGTAAAACGAGTCCTATATCGACATAGCCTGAAAGGCCGCTCAGCAAGGAAGAAGCCACTGCTCCAAAAACGCCATAAAAAAGCCAGACTACAGTTTGCAACTGCACATGGGGACAAAGATCGTACCTTTTGGAGAAATGTTCTCTGGTCTGTTGAAACCTAAATAGAACTGTTTGGCCATAATGACAATCGTTATGTTTGGAGGAAAAAGGGGGAAGCTTGCAAGCCAAAGAACACCATCCCAACAGTGAAGCACGGGGGTGGCAGCATCATGTTGTGGGGGTGCTTTGCTGCAGGAGGGACTGGTGCACTTCACAAAATAGATGGCATCATGAGGTAGGAAAATGTTGTGGATATATTGAAGCAGCATCTCAAGACATCAGTCAGGAAGTTAAAGCTTGGTCGCAAATGGGTCTTCCAAATGGACAATGACTCCAAGCATACTTCCAAAGTTGTGGCAAAATGGCTTAAGGATGGCAAAGTCAAGGTGTTGGAGTGGCCATCACAAAGCCCTGACCTCAATCCCATAGAAAATGTGTGGGCAGAACTGAAAAAGCGTGTGTGAGCAAAGAGGCCTACAAACCTGACTCAGTTACACCAGCTCTGTCAGGAGGAATGGGCCAAAATTCCCCCAACTTATTGTGGGAAACTTGTGGAAGGCTACCCGAAACGTTTGACCCAATTTAAACAATTTAAAGGCAATGCTACCAAATACTAATTAAGTGTATGTAAACTTCTGACCCACTGGGAATGTGATGAAAGAAATAAAAGCTGAAATAAATCATTGTCTCTACTATTATTCTGACATTTCACATTCTTAAAATAAAGTGGTGATCCTAACTGACCTAAGACAGGGAATATTTACTAGTATTAAATGTCAGGAATTGTAAAAAAAAAAAAAGAGTTTAAATGTATTTGGCTAAGATGTATGTAAACTTCCGACTTCAACTATATACACACACACACACACACACACACACACACACACACACACTGGCTGTCTCTGAAACTCACTTAGATTATAGAATTATCTTTTGGGGTGCTGCTATAGGCCACCAAGGGCTAACAGTCAGTATTTGGATAATATGTGTGCAATGCTAGTTAACAGCGAGGTCTATTTTCTGGGTGACCTAAACATTGATTGGTTAGCAACTAGCTGTCCTTTTGAGGGGAAGCTTCTCACTGTGACTAATAGAAGCATATCTATGACCCAGGTTATATCCATCAACCAAGTAGAATGCATACCAACAGCTTTAGATCTGTGACATCCACTTGTATTGATCAATATCTTCACTAATGCTGCAGAGCTTTGTTCCAAAGCAACATCAGTTCTCATTGGCTGTAATGACCATAACACTGTGGCAATGACAAGGACCGCCAAAGGTTGTGCTTAAAGTCAAACAAAATATTTTTTTTCAGGACTGTTTTGTTGAAGATGTAAAAAAAAAAAAGGAAGTGAATCCAGAAGCAGGATGTTGACATACTGTAAATTGAGAAATTTTGTGACTAAACTTAACAAAAATTTAAATAAATTATATTAACAAACCATGATAAATTACATAAAACACAATGAGAGAAGACTTGAAGACATTATTTATTTTATTTTCACATTAAATTACTACATTTATGTGCACACTAATACTTCCATATTAAACTGATTATGGCAGTAAGCATAGGATGGCATTAGACATGTAAACACCATACTCTACCTTATCTTAAATCGGCAATAAGGTCATAATCGAAGTAAACATAGGCCGATTTAAAACACCTGGTTTTCTGAGCAATCTTTCTAATTATTAGGACGTGTAAACGAGTTACAGCTCAGTATTTCATCTGCACAAGTGTGCTAGCACGAATAGTGCAAGCTTTCATCATTTGCGCGAGTGAAGTGAGTTGGGGAAAAACTGAAAGTATTCAGCTTAAAAAATTGGTTTCACATACAAACTTTATACTGTATGTCTAAACTCAGAATCAAATAGCTTTCACAAAAATAACATGGTCGCTCTGGTTAAAACTTCTATTTTGGATTGGTGATTTTCTGCATTTATCAGAATTCCCATCAGGTAGCTTGATTTCAGATGTGTCCATGGAAACAGGATTATTATGGAAAATCGTTCTTCTTGCAAAACCTGTAAATGTTTAAATTTAACTACAATATTAATCTGACTATTCACAATCGTTGTATTATTGTGTGCGTGTAACCGTACTCATTGATATCATGGGCGGAAAACTCAATTCATCTCCGTCGTTCATTGAAGTTTAAGGGTCATTTATAAGAAAACCATTCGATAAAATCAATAATTGACATGACTATTTCACTAGTAAAGTGGAAAAACTCAGAAGAGAAATGACAACATTGAACAGCATAAAAGATCTAATATTGAAAGATTTTGCTGTTTTTTGCATTTGGTCAAGCTAAGTTGGGAGAGAGTGTAAAAACGACTGTTAAACATCAATAATGATAAGCCACCTGATATTGACAACCTAGATTTTGAAAAGTATTGAGAATAGTAGCAGACTGTATTGCCACAGCCATTTGTCAGGTATTTAACCAAAGCCTAAAGGAGAGTGTGTGCCCACAGACGTGGAAGGAAGCTAAAGTAATTCCACAGCCTAAACATAGTAAAGCACCATTTTGTTGGCTCTAACAGCCACCCAATCAGTTTGCTGCCTGTTCTTAGTATACTGGTGGAGAAATTTGTTGACCAAAATACAATGCTATTTTTCAGAAAAACCAAGTTAACTACTGACTTTCAGTATGCATATTGAGAAGGGCACTCAACTAGTACTGCACTGACTCAGATGACTGATTGGTTAAAATAAATGGATAACAAGATGATAGTTTGAGTTATATTGTTAGATTTCAGTGCAGCCTTTGATGTTACTGATCATACATTGCTATTGGAAAAAATTAACTTGCTATGACTTTACATCACCTGCCATCACATGGTTGGAGAGTTACTTATCCAACAGAACTCAGAGACTGTTCTTCAATGGAAGCTTCTCTAACATCAGATACGTACAGTACAGAGCGGTGTCCCGCTGGGCAGTTGCCTCGGGGCTGTTACTCTTCACTATTTGTACAAATTATTTGGTCACTGGTCTTAAATACATCTACAATGAAAAACATTTTAT
The DNA here is from genome assembly GCF_965601325.2 of Salmo salar. Classification (NCBI taxonomy): domain Eukaryota; kingdom Metazoa; phylum Chordata; class Actinopteri; order Salmoniformes; family Salmonidae; genus Salmo; species Salmo salar. Next base: position 39,233,188 of record NC_138318.1, on the reverse strand, counting down.
TTGGTTCAAAACATTCTCTAAGACCTAAACCAGAGTTGTGTATAAAGGGTGTGACCAGTAGGCATGTTGAGGAAGATAAACTCTTAGGTAGAACATTGGATGGTCAATGATAATGGTGAAGTCATATTGACAAAGTTATTGTGAAGATGAGGAGGGGTATGTCTGTTTTTTTACTCAGAAATTGACATAGAAATTGTGTCAATTTCACAGAAATTGTTAATATGTAAGGTAACATGTTAATATGTAAGGTAACATGTTAATATGTAAGGTACCATGTAACATGTTAATATGTAAGGTAACATGTTAATATATAAGGTAACATGTTAATATATAAGGTAACATGTTTATATGTAAGGTAACATGTTTATATGTAAGGTAACATGTTTATATGTAAGGTAACATGTTTATATGTAAGGTAAGATGTTAGTATGTAAGGTAACATGTTAATATGTAAGGTAACATGTTAATATGTAAGGTAACATGTTAATATGTAAGGTAACATGTTAGTATGTAAGGTAACATGTTAATATGTAAGGTAACATGTTTATATGTAAGGTAACATGTTTATATGTAAGGTAACATGTTTGTATGTAAGGTAACATGTTAATATGTAAGGTAACATATTAATATGTAAGGTAACATGTAATATGTAAGGTAACATGTTAATATGTAAGGTAACATGTTAATATGTAAGGTAACATATTAATATGTAAGGTAACATGTAATATGTAAGGTAACATGTTAATATGTAAGGTAACATGTTAATATGTAAGGTAACATGTTTATATGTAAGGTAAAATTTTAATATGTAAGGTAACATGTAACATGTTAATATGTAAGGTAACATGTTAATATGTAAGGTAACATGTAACATGGTAATATGTAAGGTAAAATGTTAATATGTAAGGTAACATGTTAATATGTAAGGTAACATGTTAATATGTAAGGTAACATGTAACATGTTAATATGTAAGGTAACATGTTTATATGTAAGGTAAAATTTTAATATGTAAGGTAACATGTAACATGTTAATATGTAAGGTAACATGTTAATATGTAAGGTAACATGTAACATGGTAATATGTAAGGTAACATGTTAATATGTAAGGTAACATGTTAATATGTAAGGTGACATGTAACATGTTAATATGTAAGGTAACATGTTTATATGTAAGGTAACATGTTTATATGTAAGGTAACATGTTAATATGTAAGGTAACATGTTTATATGTAAGGTAACATGTTTGTATGTAAGGTAACAGTTTAATATGTAAGGTAACATGTTAATATGTAAGGTAACATGTAATATGTAAGGTAACATGTTAATATGTAAGGTAACATGTTTATATGTAAGGTAACATGTTTATATGTAAGGTAAAATGTTAATATGTAAGGTGACATGTAACATGTTAATATGTAAGGTAACATGTTAATATGTAAGGTAACATGTAACATGGTAATATGTAAGGTAACATGTTAATATGTAAGGTAACATGTTAATATGTAAGGTAACGTGTTAATATGTAAGGTAACATGTTAATATGTAAGGTAACATGTAACATGTTAATATGTAAGGTAACATGTTTATATGTAAGGTAACATGTTTGTATGTAAGGTAACATGTTAATATGTAAGGTAACATGTTAATATGTAAGGTAACATGTAATATGTAAGGTAACATGTTAATATGTAAGGTAACATGTTAATATGTAAGGTAACATGTTTATATGTAAGGTAAAGTGTTAATATGTAAGGTAACATGTAACATGTTAATATGTAAGGTAACATGTTAATATGTAAGGTAACATGTAACATGGTAATATGTAAGGTAACATGTTAATATGTAAGGTAACATGTTAATATGTAAGGTAACATGTTAATATGTAAGGTAACATGTAACATGTTAATATGTAAGGTAACATGTTTATATGTAAGGTAACATGTTAATATGTAAGGTAACATGTTAATATGTAAGGTAACATGTTAATATGTAAGGTAACATGTAACATGTTAATATGTACGGTAACATGTTAATATGTAAGGTAACATGTAACATGTTAATATGTAAGGTAACATGTTTATATGTAAGGTAACATGTTAATATGTAAGGTAATATGTTAATATGTAAGGTAACATGTTAATATGTAAGGTAACATGTTAATATGTAAGGTAACATGTTAATATGTAAGGTAACATGTTAATATGTAAGGTAACATGTTAATATGTAAGGTAACATGTTAATATGTAAGGTAACATGTTAATATGTAAGGTAACATGTAACATGTTAATATGTAAGGTAACATGTTAATATGTAAGGTAACATGTTAATATATAAGGTAACATGTTAATATATAAGGTAACATGTTAATATATAAGGTAACATGTTAATATGTAAGGTAACATGTTTATATGTAAGGTAACATGTTTATATGTAAGGTAACATGTTTATATGTAAGGTAACATGTTTATATGTAAGGTAACATGTTTATATGTAAGGTAACATGTTTATATGTAAGGTAAGATGTTAGTATGTAAGGTAACATGTTAATATGTAAGGTAACATGTTAATATGTAAGGTAACATGTTAATATGTAAGGTAACATGTTAATATGTAAGGTAACATGTTTATATGTAAGGTAACATGTTTATATGTAAGGTAACATGTTAATATGTAAGGTAACATGTTAATATGTAAGGTAACATGTAATATGTAAGGTAACATGTTAATATGTAAGGTAACATGTAATATGTAAGGTAACATGTTAATATGTAAGGTAACATGTTAATATGTAAGGTAACATGTTAATATGTAAGGTAACATGTTAATATGTAAGGTAACATGTAACATGTTAATATGTAAGGTAACATGTTAATATGTAAGGTAACATGTTAATATGTAAGGTAACATGTTAATATGTAAGGTAACATGTTATTATGTAAGGTAACATGTTAATATGTAAGGTAACATATTAATATGTAAGGTAACATGTAACATGTTAATATGTAAGGTAACATGTTAATATGTAAGGTAACATGTTAGTATGTAAGGTAACATGTTAGTATGTAAGGTAACATGTTTATATGTAAGGTAACATGTTAATATGTAAGGTAACATGTTTATATGTAAGGTAACATGCTAATATGTAAGGTAACATGTTAATATGTAAGGTAACATGTTAATATGTAAGGTAACATGTAACATGTTAATATGTAAGGTAACATGTTAATATGTAAGGTAACATGTTAATATGTAAGGTAACATGTAACATGTTAATATGTAAAGTAACATGTTAATATGTAAGGTAACATGTTAATATGTAAGGTAACATGTTAGTATGTAAGGTAACATGTTAGTATGTAAGGTAACATGTTAATATATAAGGTAACATGTTAATATGTAAGGTAACATGTTAATATGTAAGGTAACATGTTTATATGTAAGGTAACATGTTTATATGTAAGGTAACATGTTTATATGTAAGGTAACATGTTAATATGTAAGGTAACATGTTTATATGTAAGGTAACATGTTAATATGTACCCCATACATACCCCAACATGCCACAGTACCCCAAGTCCAAACTGAATTCACGGCAACTCAGTATTATAGAGAGCCGTGATCGCATGGAACTCCCTTCCATCTCCTATTACTCAAGCAAACCGCAAAATGACCTTTAAATACAGGGATTAGACAACAAGTAGCTGCTGCTAATGAGGATCCTCATTAACAAAATACAGACTTGTTGATTAAGCAGAATCAATAGGTAGTTATTGGTTACAGTTGTCATAGCAACAGACCTTCATTCCAGTAATGTAGTATACAGGAGGATATGGCTATCATTTGGATAAGCCTGTAGATGGTGTACTAGACACTGCATTCAAAACTAATTCCTGCCATACAGGACCTCTATACCAGGCGGTGTCAGAGGAAGGTGCACATTTTTTGGGGGGGGGGGCCAAAGACTCCAGCCACCGTAGTCATAGAATGTTCTCTCTGCTACCGCACGGCAAGTCCAGGTCCAAAAGGCTTCTAAAACGCTTCTACCCCCCAAAGCCATAAAGACTCCTGAACAGCTAATCAAATGGCTACCCGGACGATTTGCATTGCATTTGCATTTGCAATTTTACGCTGCTTCTACTCTCTGTTTATTATCTATGCATAATCACTTTACCTCTACCTACATGTAAATATTACCTCAATTACCTCAACTAACTTGTGCCCCCTCACATTGACTCTGTACCGGTACCCCCTGTATAGAGCCTCCACATTGACTCTGTACCGGTACTCCCTGTATAGAGCCTCCACATTGACTCTGTACCGGTACCCCCCTGTATATAGTCTCCACATTGACTCTGTTCCAGTACCCCCTGTATAAAGCCTCCACATTGACTCTGTACCTGTACCCCCATTTATATAGCCTCCACATTGACTCGGTACCGGTACCCCCTGTATATAGCCTCCACATTGACTATGTATCGGTACCCCTTGTATATAGCCTCCACATTGACTCTGTACCGGTACCCCCTGTATATAGCCTCCACGTTGACTCTGTACCGGTACCCCCTGTATATAGCCTCCACATTGACTCTGTATCGGTACCCCCTGTATGTAGCCTCCACATTGACTCTGTACCGGTACCCCCTGTATATAGCCTCCACATTGACTCTGTACCGGTACCCCCTGTATATAGCCTCCACGTTGACTCTGTACCGGTACCCCCTGTATATAGCCTCCACATTGACTCTGTACCGGTACCCCCTGTATATAGCCTCCACATTGACTCTGTACGGGTACCCCCTGTATATAGTCTCCACATTGACTCTGTACCTGTACCCCCTGTATGTAGCCTCCACATTGACTCTGTACCGGTACCCCCTGTATATAGCCTCCACATTGACTCTGTATCGGTACCCCCTGTATATAGCCTACATATTGACTCAGTATCGGTACCCCCTGTATATAGCCTCCACATTGACTCTGTATCGGTACCCCCTGTATATAGCCTCCACATTGACTCTGTACCGGTACCCCCTGTATATAGTCTCCACATTGACTATGTATCGATACCCCCTGTATGTAGCCTCCACATTGACTCTGTACCGTAACACCCTGTATATAGCCTCCACATTGACTCTGTACCGTAACACCCTGTATATTGCCTCCACATTGACTCTGTACCGTAACACCCTGTATATAGCCTCCACATTGACTCTGTACCGTAACACCCTGTATATAGCCTCCACATTGACTCTGTACCGGTACCCCCTGTATATAGCCTCCACATTGACTCTGTACCGTAACACCCTGTATATAGGTACCCCCTGTATATAGCCTCCACATTGTTATTTTATTCTTGCTCTTTAATTATTTATTTTTCTATTTTCTTTTTTTCTTTTACTTCAGTTTATTTTAGTAAATACTTTAACACTTATTTTTCTTAAAACTGCATTGTTGGTTAAGGGCTTGTAAGTAAGCATTTTCACTGTAAGGTCTACTACACCTGTTGTATTCGGCGCATGTGACAAATAAAATACAATTTGATTTATTTTGATTTGTATTGTGTTTCTTAATCACATAACTGTCAGAGGTCATTTCTATACTAATGAATTAAGTCAAATGTTTATTCTCAGTGAATGTAGATTTCATAAGAAATGTCGAAGTAGAAGGAAACATTTGAGCTGATACAAACATAAGCCCTGTCCCTCATAATAAATACTGTACAAATCTGATCCACCTTTAAAACATGTTTTACTTTACTTTTCCAGACAATGCGAGAGAAAAAAATTTAAGAGGGTAAAAAAACGGTCATTTATTCCCCAAAAGAAAATGCACAAATTAACCCTGTCGTCGCAGTTGACAGCTATTGTTATTGGACACAAAGGAACTGGGTCCATGGATCGCAGGCTGCTCATACAGGCACATCATTCCATTCCGTCAGATCCCATAACCAGCCAAACAACGAATAAAACAGCTTCAATAAAAAAAAAAAAAAAAAACACGTGCAAAAGAAGAGAACACAGGATTCTGCCCGTGTCAACATTAACAGGGTATTCAATTCTGACATTAGAAATAGACTAGTAAAAACAACATTCCCATCGGTGTGGAAAGTGTTCGCCGTGCGTAATGGTGAGCAGTGTCAGTGAACAGGCTACAAATGATCCACGTCCTTTGTGTAGGCTAGAATGTGTAATGTTCATAGCTTGCCATATCCACATCATATTATTAAAGTCCTATAATATCACAAGCGGTAGTCAGCAGCTTTTTAGGTGCGGAAGGGCAGATCGTTTGTCCCCTTTTACAAAAGCAGAAGCGCTTTCAACTCCTTTCAGCCATTCTTTGCATTTCCTCACCACCGTCTCATCCACATGTCCATCTTCTTCTTCATACTCCACGTCATCGTATTTATATTGATCATTTAGTAAAGAGATTTTAACTATGGATGTAATGTCCTCAGCGTGTTTCAGATTGGTGACGGGAGTGGTAGTGCTTTTGGAACCACCTTGAGTCCGTTTGGATGGAAAGACTCGCCTGTGCCGAAAGTCTACGGACGCACAACACTTCTGTTGTTTGGCTAATATCTGTTTTTCTAAACTGCGCTTTTGAATAACGAGAATGGCCTCCGGTGTGAGGCTCAGAGAGAATTGAATCTCTCTTTCTTCTCCTGCCTCGTCCTTTCCCACGGAACTCCGCGAGAACTGCTTACTCCTGTCCGGGTACGTGGTGGCTTCCACCGAACTGGAACGCGGAACGCTCTTGCACGAGTCCTGAGATTGTTTGGGTAAAGTTAGAAGGTCTAAAGAACTCCTGGCTGTCTCCTGAATCGGGAGTTTGGATTTCTGTTGCTGAGGTTTTCGCCCTAAATTCCTCAGATTGGCTGTAGTCCAAGACTTCGACATCTTTTCCTTCTCCGAGTCTTTTTGCTCCAGCTGTTTCTTTTTCTTGAGCAGCTCTCTGCCAGGAGAAGAGATTCGTTGGAGATTTATCGGTGGAAAAGGCATTATTGGGATTTATGTGATCCGAACACAAACAGCAACGTCGCCTTTTAAGAATAAACTAAATAAGAATAAACTCGTCGACTGTGAAGAAATATATTGTATTCCAATTGCATTATCCGATCCCCCCTAAAAAATAATATATCTCTCTAGACCGTTAGGTGCACCTTTGCTGTAGTCCGTTTTGTAATACAACTGGCGTGAAGGCGAAGCTGCCGGTTGTCTGGAATTTCTACGGCTCGTCCGTGGGAGGCGTGGCGAACGGCAGCACGCGGCTAAACAAAGACCGAATAAAAAACAGCTCCTGCGGAGGCATCTATGATAGTGATGTCATCGATACCGGCTACCGTTAACATCTGAAGGACTGTATGTCAACGGTAGCCTATTCTTGTTCAATTTATAACGGAAAAACGGACCAATGCCATGTTTGGCTTACACTTAAAACGTTGACTTTATTATAGGGTTATAGTAGTTTTGTTATGGGGGACTGTTAAAATAGGGAGGTTACTCCTAATTGGAATTCCAGTGGAAGAATGGTCACATTTTTTTTATTTTCATTTTACATTTACATTTTAGTCATTTAGCAGACGCTCTTATCCAGAGCGACTTACAGTAGTGAACGCATACATTTCATTTCATGCATGTATTTTTTTGTACTGTCATTCTTGAACAGGAAATTCAGTCCATAAACAAAATAAAATAGATGAAAGACATTTAGAGGTCATATGAAATAGTTTTTTATCAATGCTCAATAGACATATTTATGTCAGGCGTCTCTATAAACATTTTATTTAAGTACAATAAAATTGTATTGGTCGCATACACATGTTTAAGCAGATGTTATTGCGGTCGTAGCGAAATGCTTATGCAAAGTCGCTTAGGAGCCTGAAACATTGTGGCCATGTCTATCGGCACCATCTTAGACACAACATGTATCTAGACTATATACTGTATCTACCTATATTTAATAACCCATAAAAGTCTAAGCCCTGTCTATTAAGCTATGTGGAATTGTTTTAAGTCCTGTCTATTAAGCTATGTGGAATTGTTTTAAGATGGTCATACCATGGATCATTTAGCTATTTGAGTTAGAATTTTAAGACCCCTTGAAGAGTCAACAAAATATATACAAATATATTATTGGATGTAAAAAGATTTTTGTCCTTCCTGCTATTAGTCCATATAAATGCATGGTGATGGTGCTCTTCACTGACGAGTCGCGGTTTTGTCTCACCAGGGGTGATGGTCGGATTCGCGTTTATCGTCGAAGGAATGAGCGTTACACCGAGCCCTGTACTCTGGAGCGGGATCGATTTGGAGGTGGAAGGTCCGTCATGGTCTGGGGCGGTGTGTCACAGCATCATCAGACTGAGTTTGTTGTCATTGCAGGCAATCTCAACGCTGTGCGTTACAGGGAAGACATCCTCCTCCCTCATGTGGTACCCTTCCTGCAGGCTCATCCTGACATGATCCTTCAGCATGACAATGCCACCATGGCGACGTTGTTTCCAGTGATGTCTGGTGAGGACCTGCCTTACAACAGGCCTACAAGCCATCAGTCCAGCCTCTCTCAGCCTATTGCGGACAGTCTGAGCACTGATGGAGGGATTGTGCGTTCCTGGTGTAACTCGGGCAGTTGTTGCCATCCTGTACCTGTCCCGCAGGTGTGATGTTCAGATGTACCGATCCTATGCAGGGGTTGTTACACGTGGTCTGTCACTGCGAGGACGATCAGCTGTCCGTCCTGTCTCCCTGTAGCGCTGTCTTAGGCGTCTCACAGTACGGACATTGCAATTTATTGCCCTGGCCATATCTGCAGTCCTCATGCCTCCTTGCAGCATGCCTAAGGCATGTTCACGCAGATGAGCAGGGACCCTGGGCATCTTTCTTTTGGTCTTTTTCAGAGTCAGTAGAAAGGCCTCTTTAGTGTCCTAAGTTTTCATAACTGTGACCTTAATTGCCTACCGTCTGTAAGCTGTTAGTGTCTTAACGACCGTTCCACAGGTGCATGTTCATTAATTGTTTATGGTTCATTGAACAAGCATGGGAAACAGTGTTTAAACACTTTTACAATGAAGATCTGTGAAGTTATTTGGATTTTTAGGAATTATCTTTGAAAGACAAGGTCCTGAAAAAGGGAAGTTTATTTTTTCCCCCTGAGTTTAGTCTATACATCCAACCCACACACATCTGATATTGCTCATCCAAATATTTCTATATTTCTTTATTCCACTATTTTACTTTTTAGATATGTGTATTGTTAGATATTACTGCACTGTCGGAACTAGGAACACAAGCACAGTAGCTCCTTTCCCTTTGTTGTCTTTGGCTGAGAAAAGCCGAGTGTCTGTCTGTCTGTCTGTCTGTCGCCCCAGGCAGGGATCTGGGTTTAATGTGGTGTCTGTCTGTCTGTCTGTCGCCCCAGGCAGGGATCTGGGTTTAATGTGGTGTCTGTCTGTCTGTCGCCCCAGGCAGGGATCTGGGTTTAATGTGGTGTCTGTCTGTCTGTCTGTCGCCCCAGGCAGGGATCTGGGTTTAATGTGGTGTCTGTCTGTCTGTCTCCCCCAGGCAGGGATCTGGGTTTAATGTGGTGTCTGTCTGTCTCCCCCAGGCAGGGATCTGGGTTTAATGTGGTGTCTGTCTGTCTCCCCAAGCAGGGATCTGGGTTTAATGTGATGTCTGTCTCCCCAGGCAGGGATCTGGGTTTAATGTGATGTCTGTCTGTCTGTCTCCCCAAGCAGGGATCTGGGTTTAATGTGGTGTCTGTCTGTCTGTCCCTCCAGGCAGGGCTTTGGGTTTAATGTGGTGTCTGTCTGTCTGTCTGTCTGTCTGTCTGTCTGTCTGTCTGTCTGTCTCCCCAAGCAGGGATCTGGGTTTAATGTGGTGTCTGTCTGTCTGTCCCTCCAGGCAGGGCTTTGGGTTTAATGTGGTGTCTGTCTGTCTGTCTGTCTGTCTCCCCAAGCAGGGATCTGGGTTTAATGTGGTGTCTGTCTGTCTCCCCAAGCAGGGATCTGGGTTTAATGTGATGTCTGTCTGTCTGTCTCCCCAGGCAGGGATCTGGGTTTAATGTGATGTCTGTCTGTCTGTCTCCCCAAGCAAGGATCTGGGTTTAATGTGGTGTCTGTCTGTCTGTCCCTCCAGGCAGGGCTTTGGGTTTAATGTGGTGTCTGTCTGTCTCCCCAAGCAGGGATCTGGGTTTAATGTGGTGTCTGTCTGTCTCCCCAAGCAGGGATCTGGATTTAATGTGGTGTCTGTCTGTCTCCCCAAGCAGGGATCTGGGTTTAATGTGGTGTCTGTCTGTCTCCCCAGGCAGGGCTCAGTGGGGTACTATAGTTTATTAAGCATTTAGTAACATAACTCAATGTGACTATCAGCCACATGACATACACATCACTGACTTAGACACATGGGGTACGTACACTGCACTTAGACACATGGAGTAAGGAGATTCAATTATGTTTTAAGGAATCCCTTACATAAGCATGCTCGCAGGAGCACACGCACAGACAGATGTGTATGCTTCTGCATTTTAGGAAATTATATCACACACACACACACACAAACACACACACGCGCCTCTGCTCCTAGAAAATGCTAAGCATCACACCAACATTTGAGGGTGAACTAAATTAGTTTACTGAAAGGAGCGCAGTTTTAAAATGAAAACAGTTGTCATTCATCAAAAATAGTCTTCCCATTCTTGTAAAGTCTCAGCAAGTCTGATTTTCATTAGACAAAATCCAAAAGTGGAAAAAATTAAGGCATTGAGTTGAAATTTTCAGATTTAAAGGCATCATATTGTAAATGTCTATAGGCTTTAACCAGCTCTGAAAGAACAAGATAGGACATTTTATATTTTTGCAAGGTTGGTGTCAATTCAAATTTAAAGCAGAAAAACAAAAAATTCCAATTCAATAATTGAAAAAAAAAAGTAATCTATTTGAATGACTTTGCCACTAACTGAAACGTAAAAGATATTTATTAGGAGAGTTGTTAAAAAAAAAAACTTCTGGAATGGACTGCCTTCAATTCTAATTGACACCAACCCTTTCTTCATGGATATTTCAATTTCACCTCTCACTTTCACCGGAAGCATTTAAAAACGTCAGACAGAATTTGAGTGTAACAAACAAAAATATGAGATTTTGCAGACAAGCATCAAGCAGGGTCAATTCCATTTCAACTCAAGTCAATTCAGGAAGTAAACTGATATCTCGTCAATGCTTCTCAATGAGAACAATAGAATTTCGAATTTCAGTCAACTTCCTGAATTAAATAAATTGACCCCAACCCTGGTAAGCATAATATGAATACACTTTAGTTTCAGATAACTGTTATACAATTATTGGAAATATTAATGATTCATAGTATGAAACAGCAATGAAAATATATATATATATATATATTAGAAAATAAAGAAGGAAAAACACAATTCCAAAAACAAAATATTTTACATATATCCACTCTGCATACTAGTCTTCACATGAAAAAGTGGACAGTCTGGAAACATTAGACCTGGGTTTCAATACAATTCAAAATCTTTCAAATAACTAGACAAATTGCTCTAGCTTTCCTGGAGTGTTAAGATGGGTGAGGTTTGCAGTTTTGCAATTTTCTATTGGTTCCATCACGCCAGGCATGCTCAATCAAGCCCAGCTAAACTGATTTCAAATAGTGTTTGAACCCACGTCTGTTCTCTTAACTCAGACAGCTGGTGAAGACCTTCATCACGGCGTCCCTGGAGAAGAAGGGAAAAACAGAAGTGTTAGGAGAATCGGTGATAAACGTCAAAAGACTTCATCATGAAGGATGTTTGCATGAACAATCCAGTAGGCTATATTTATCTGAAAAGTAGAAGAACAAAAAAAACAAGAATGATGAAAGCAATTGTGAATAACACTGATTTCTTTCTCGTTCTATCTAGTATTTTAAATTTAAAAAAAAATTGGTACCCACCACAGACATTTGACCCTTTCTTGATAACAATTATAGTATATCACCATAAATGTACTTTACAGTATTGTGATTGCATTTTTTTTTTATTGTTATAGGTGTGGCTCACGAATATTTAATTACGTTTTGGCGGGAAATCAGCACATGCTTAGTGATGCCCCTCCCCCTTCCAGATATTGGAATGATGCGTCACCACAGCAACAGCAAAACAAGGTCACTCATCCCATCTCAATTCTCTCTCCCTCATTCTCACTGTCAACCGCTCACTCTACCCCTATCCATGTGTTGCAAGGCAGACTTTCCTTGCCTGCCACCTTCAACACCTACTGAAGGAGCTGTGAAGCTGAACCAGTAAAGGTTTAAAAGAGGGCGAGCGAGGGCGAGCGCGAGAGAGAACGAGAGAGAACGAGTGGGTTGGTGGAAAAGACAGGTGACTCTCCTGCTTCTCTGACTTGCAGTGAGCTCCCCTCCTTCACACACACACCTTTCCTCTATCCTTATTGGCTCTACACTGGAGGCAACAGACTGCAATTTTAACAACCGGCTTCTTAAAACACACCACATAAATAAACGATAATTGACTGAAATGGATAACACTCCGGTGCAAGTCTATTCTAGGATACCCCAGATTAGGTGCGTCTCAAAAGGGCACCCTATTCCCTATAAAGCGCACTAACTTTGACCAGAGCCTTTTGGGATACCCTATGGGCCTTGGTCAAAAGTAGTGCACTATATATATATATATATATAGCTCGTCTGGAGGTTAGTTAACACAGTGTCCAAAGAAGGGCCAGAAGTATACAGAATGGTGTCGTCTGCGTAGAGGTGGATCAGATTCACCAGCAGCAAGAGCGACATCATTGATGTATACAGAGAAGAGAGTCGGCCCAAGAATTGAACCCTGTGGCACCCCCATAGAGACTGTTAGAGGTCCGGACAGCAGGCCATCCGATTTGACACATTGAACTCTATCATAGAACCATTTTTCTTGGTTAAATAACATAAATAATGCATGTATTATGTTTTTGAAAGGGAAACGGCTCCATACTATAGGGAGGAAGTGGGTTAACCCTGGCTGTCTATGTTGTTTACGGACTCAACTGGTTAAACGTTATGCTCCAAGGGAAACTATAATCATTTCATCATTGAAATATTACTCAGGCCGCGTGATAACAAAAGGAAAACAATAGAGGGTCAAATCAATAATAAAATCTTTCTGAAATGAAAACGGATTTACATTCGACTTCACATTCATTCATATGTACTTTGGATGGCGTCCATATTGAGCTTGTCCCTGCTTACAAATATCTGGGCATCTGGACAGATGAAAAGGCATCTTTTAAAAAAAAACACACTGTTGAGTTAATTAAGAAGTTGAGAATAAAATATTTTAAAAAAGGGCTTCTTCTATAGAAATAGGTCACTAAAGGCTCACTAAAATAGTAGAAAGCAGATCTTTCAGTCAACGTTCCTATCGGTTCTAGACTATGGCCACATCATCTATATGAACGCAGCTGCCACTTCATTACAGCCGTTAGATGCAGTTGATCATTAGCGCACTGCGCTTTATTACGGGCGACATTTTTAGTACTCATCACCGCATTCTCTACCAGAAAGTCGGTCGGCGCCTCTGTGATGTCATCACGGCATTCTCTACCAGGAAGTCGGTCGGCGCCTCTGTGATGTCATCACCGCATTCTCTACCAGAAAGTCGGTCGGCGCCTCTGTGATGTCATCACCGCATTCTCTACCAGAAAGTCGGTCGGCGCCTCTGTGATGTCATCACCGCATTCTCTACCAGAAAGTCGGTCGGCGCCTCTGTGATGTCATCACCGCATTCTCTACCAGAAAGTCGGTCGGCGCCTCTGTGACGTCATCACCGCATTCTCTACCAGAAAGTCGGTCGGCGCCTCTGTGACGTCATCACCGCATTCTCTACCAGAAAGTCGGTCGGCGCCTCTGTGATGTCATCACCGCATTCTCTACCAGAAAGTCGGTCGGCACCTCTGTGATGTCACATAGGTTGATGCATTGCTATGCTTTCATTTATAAAGCCCTTTTACAAATAGCGCCACTGTGCCTAACATCGTTACTCAACTTTAGACATAGGAGTTACCACACCCGGTCTCTACTGAGTTAGGTAAATCAGCTTTTATTTTCCTTGTAATGACGACGACGTGAGGAGCGTTTTATAGCCACGACGCCGACGTGAGGAGCGTTTTATAGCCACGACGCCGACGTGAGGAGCGTTTTACAGGCAGATCAGATGTAGACGCTGTTACTCTTCCATATGGGAATATTTCACATCACCTTTATGTTGGTACAGAGATGAATGCAGGAGGAGACCCATTTTAGAGGAGGGGGTGGAAGCCTCACCCAAACCTCACACTAAAGGGAGAGAAATCTCTGACTCAGTCACAGCTGGGCTGAACAAGCCATGCCTTTAAGGGCTGACGATGGGGGGGGGGCTCAGATTGTATGTGTTTAATCCTCCATGATCTTCAGAGAGAGGGATTCCAAGACAGAAATCACCACTAAAATCCCCCAAAAGCCAACTTGCAAGGGGTCAATCAGAGGTTATCACTGATAATAATATGAATACTACACAACAACAAAAATAACAGCACAGGAAAATAATTCTATGAAATGTATGAATTCACTACTGTAAGTCGCTCTGGATAAGAGCGTCTGCTAAATGACTAAAATGTAAACGTAAAAAAAAAAAAAAAAAAAAAACGACATATTAGCAAGTTTTCAAAAACTGGAAGCCTGGAGCAGGGAAGGGTGGGTGAGAACAAACCAATAGCTGGCCACCTTGACTATTTACATTGACCCCATTTTGTTTTTAACACTGCTCGCTGTTTATTATTTATGCATAGTCACTTTTCAAATTACATTGACTCAAACTCTTTCTTGAACTGCATTGTTGGTTAAGGGCTTGTAAGTAAGCATTTCACGGTAAGGTTTACACCTGTTATATTCGGCGCACGTGAGCAATAACATTTGATTTGGAGCAGGACAGGGTGGGTGAGAACATTAAACCAACAGCTGAAACAGGACAGGGTGGGTGAGAACATTAAACCAACAGCTGAAACAGGGCAGGGTGGGTGAGAACATTAAACCAACAGCTGAAACAGGGCAGGGTGGGTGAGAACATTAAACCAACAGCTGAAACAGGGCAGGGTGGGTGAGAACATTAAACCAACAGCTGAAACAGGACAGGGTGGGTGAGAACATTAAACCAACAGCTGAAACAGGGCAGGGTGGGTGAGAACATTAAACCAACAGCTGAAACAGGGCAGGGTGGGTGAGAACATTAAACCAACAGCTGAAACAGGGCAGGGTGGGTGAGAACATTAAACCAACAGCTGAAACAGGGCAGGGTGGGTGAGAACATTAAACCAACAGCTGAAACAGGGCAGGGTGGGTGAGAACATTAAACCAACAGCTGAAACAGGGCAGGGTGGGTGAGAACATTAAACCAACAGCTGAAACAGGGCAGGGTGGGTGAGAACATTAAACCAACAGCTGAAACAGGGCAGGGTGGGTGAGAACATTAAACCAACAGCTGAAACAGGGCAGGGTGGGTGAGAACATTAAACCAACAGCTGAAACAGGGCAGGGTGGGTGAGAACATTAAACCAACAGCTGAAACAGGGCAGGGTGGGTGAGAACATTAAACCAACAGCTGAAACAGGGCAGGGTGGGTGAGAACATTAAACCAACAGCTGAAACAGGGCAGGGTGGGTGAGAACATTAAACCAACAGCTGAAACAGGGCAGGGTGGGTGAGAACATTAAACCAACAGCTGAAACAGGGCAGGGTGGGTGAGAACATTAAACCAACAGCTGAAACAGGACAGGGTGGGTGAGAACATTAAACCAACAGCTGAAACAGGGCAGGGTGGGTGAGAACATTAAACCAACAGCTGAAACAGGACAGGGTGGGTGAGAACATTAAACCAACAGCTGAAACAGGGCAGGGTGGGTGAGAACATTAAACCAACAGCTGAAACAGGGCAGGGTGGGTGAGAACATTAAACCAACAGCTGAAACAGGACAGGGTGGGTGAGAACATTAAACCAACAGCTGAAACAGGACAGGGTGGGTGAGAACATTAAACCAACAGCTGAAACAGGACAGGGTGGGTGAGAACATTAAACCAACAGCTGAAACAGGGCAGGGTGGGTGAGAACATTAAACCAACAGCTGAAACAGGGCAGGGTGGGTGAGAACATTAAACCAACAGCTGAAACAGGGCAGGGTGGGTGAGAACATTAAACCAACAGCTGAAACAGGGCAGGGTGGGTGAGAACATTAAACCAACAGCTGAAACAGGGCAGGGTGGGTGAGAACATTAAACCAACAGCTGAAACAGGGCAGGGTGGGTGAGAACATTAAACCAACAGCTGAAACAGGACAGGGTGGGTGAGAACATTAAACCAACAGCTGAAACAGGACAGGGTGGGTGAGAACATTAAACCAACAGCTGAAACAGGGCAGGGTGGGTGAGAACATTAAACCAACAGCTGAAACAGGGCAGGGTGGGTGAGAACATTAAACCAACAGCTGAAACAGGGCAGGGTGGGTGAGAACATTAAACCAACAGCTGAAACAGGGCAGGGTGGGTGAGAACATTAAACCAACAGCTGAAACAGGGCAGGGTGGGTGAGAACATTAAACCAACAGCTGAAACAGGGCAGGGTGGGTGAGAACATTAAACCAACAGCTGAAACAGGGCAGGGTGGGTGAGAACATTAAACCAACAGCTGAAACAGGGCAGGGTGGGTGAGAACATTAAACCAACAGCTGAAACAGGGCAGGGTGGGTGAGAACATTAAACCAACAGCTGAAACAGGGCAGGGTGGGTGAGAACATTAAACCAACAGCTGAAACAGGGCAGGGTGGGTGAGAACATTAAACCAACAGCTGAAACAGGACAGGGTGGGTGAGAACATTAAACCAACAGCTGAAACAGGGCAGGGTGGGTGAGAACATTAAACCAACAGCTGAAACAGGGCAGGGTGGGTGAGAACATTAAACCAACAGCTGAAACAGGGCAGGGTGGGTGAGAACATTAAACCAACAGCTGAAACAGGGCAGGGTGGGTGAGAACATTAAACCAACAGCTGAAACAGGACAGGGTGGGTGAGAACATTAAACCAACAGCTGAAACAGGGCAGGGTGGGTGAGAACATTAAACCAACAGCTGAAACAGGACAGGGTGGGTGAGAACATTAAACCAACAGCTGAAACAGGGCAGGGTGGGTGAGAACATTAAACCAACAGCTGAAACAGGGCAGGGTGGGTGAGAACATTAAACCAACAGCTGAAACAGGGCAGGGTGGGTGAGAACATTAAACCAACAGCTGAAACAGGGCAGGGTGGGTGAGAACATTAAACCAACAGCTGAAACAGGACAGGGTGGGTGAGAACATTAAACCAACAGCTGAAACAGGGCAGGGTGGGTGAGAACATTAAACCAACAGCTGAAACAGGGCAGGGTGGGTGAGAACATTAAACCAACAGCTGAAACAGGGCAGGGTGGGTGAGAACATTAAACCAACAGCTGAAACAGGGCAGGGTGGGTGAGAACATTAAATCAACAGCTGAAACAGGGCAGGGTGGGTGAGAACATTAAACCAACAGCTGAAACAGGACAGGGTGGGTGAGAACATTAAACCAACAGCTGAAACAGGGCAGGGTGGGTGAGAACATTAAACCAACAGCTGAAACAGGGCAGGGTGGGTGAGAACATTAAACCAACAGCTGAAACAGGGCAGGGTGGGTGAGAACATTAAATCAACAGCTGAAACAGGGCAGGGTGGGTGAGAACATTAAACCAACAGCTGAAACAGGACAGGGTGGGTGAGAACATTAAACCAACAGCTGAAACAGGACAGGGTGGGTGAGCTTCCATTTGCATGGCTCTGTCTGATGAGCTCCGTGGGCTTAGGGCTTAGGGCTGTGTCCGAAATGGCACCCTATTCCCTATATAGTGCACTACTTTTGACCAGGGCCCTTAAGGGAGGCCCATATGGGGCTCTGGTCTAAAGTAGTGCAAGATGTAGAGAATAGACTTCCATTTGGGACGCAACCTAGAGGGGATTATCAACATATGGTGGAACCAAACAGCGGGGTGTTTAGAAGTGAATAAAAACATGTTTTCATTTAGGGACCAGTGACCAGTGTGTGTGTACTTAGTTCAGTTGGCACTTTGCCATTTGTAGATGGACGACTGCTGCTCTCAAAGATAAAAATCAGTCTCTGGGAGATTGTCATTATTCCCATAAAAGGGCGACTGCACTTCCTTATTTCGGCCTCATTATGAAGATAGGCTAAAAATAGCTTCTCCAATAGAAATCCCCGATCACACTTGTAGGCGATGCCATGGCGACGTCGGCTCGCTAAAGGTCTAGAGTAGAAACACGTCGTTGCGTCTAACGGTTATCTGACGCCAAACTGCAGCTCTGGGTTTAGAAACTGACTGTACATTAAGAAATGCTAGCAGCAAGGCCTCCCTAGTGGCGGCAGTGGTCTGTGGCACTGCATCGCAATGCTTGAGGAGTCACTACAGACCAGGGTTCGTTCCCAGGCTGTATCATAACCAGACGTGACCGGGAGGTCCCATAGGGCGGTGCACAATTGGTCCAGCGTCGTCCGGGTTAAGGGAGGGTTCAGTGCCGTTTAGAAAGTTGTAAACAACTAACTATTACCTGCCTATTACCTTACCTGTCTGGCAGTGTCTCATCGGAGATTATGTTACTACTCAGGTCGCAGGGAGGACACAAGATGCTCGTGAATGGATTTTGGAATATTGACAAGTTGCAGTTGGGATACAAGTGCTCTCTGATCATCATAACTCTAATTTTGCCCGCCAAAAAGTGGCGGACTAGAGTGAATGACAGTATCAAACACATCAGCAAGTGGCCACTCCATTAAGGGCTTAGGGCCAAGCATTATTTCAACGTAACATCGGCTGAGCGTTGTCTTATGTAAACAAGTCTGAAGCGCTGAGTAAAACGGGCAGGTCCGCCTGCGTAAAAAACGGGCAGGTCCGCCTGCGTAAAAAACGGGCAGGTCCGCCTGCGTAAAAAACGGGCAGGTCCGCCTGCGTAAAAAACGGGCAGGTCCGCCTGCGTAAAAAACGGGCAGGTCCGTCTCCGTAAAACGGGCAGGTCCGTCTCTGTAAAACGGGCAGGTCTGTCTGCCTGTCTGGAGGTTCGGACTGCTCTGATTGGATAGAGCTGATTCTCTCGTATTAGTGGGCACGATGGTAATCCAAACCCTCCCAGTACGTCACGATCAAACTTCATGACTAACACTTTGTAGTCAATTTTGACACTAGAATAAATGTTTCTGACTCATAGATGCCACACAGGACGTTTAAAAACAGAGAAGTTGGTTCTAAGGGGCAGTTGACCTTTAACCTTGTCCATGAGGTTTGTGTCAACTAAAGAATGTGCCAACTGGACCACTGAAATCACACACACACACACACACACACACACCATTAGAACCCAGGGTTCTAAAGTGCGACCAATGTGGTTGCATCGAAATATTTAGCTGTGCGACCATGAGTTTTATTTTGGGAGCCCTGTGCGACAACACAAACCTCTCCCAGATAATAGCTGTAGTAATGATAAAGCTTCGCTGTACCGTTGTTTCCCAGTGTCCTAGAGAAAAAAAGTGAGTGCAGATTCGATTGGACCATTTCTACAGCGGCTTCCTTCTAGCCCAAACAGGTCAAAAAATCTGACCCATAGTACATTTTTATCTTCCAACAGCGGATCGGCCAGGACCGCATTGTACATTAATAAACCATGCCGTGGTGGGGGGGGGGTTCTAAAACAGCTTGTTATTTTGATGTTAACAAACTGGTAACTTTACCACTATATTCACACATCTGGAGGCAGAGAAAGGACAAAAATTGTACAATTTTCAATGTAACTCAATAGGAAAATAGTGCTTTTACACAATGTAGAAACCTCATTTCAATGACAGGTATTTGTATCAACATTTAAGGTTTTTATAATAAATAACACTAAAAGACATTTAGTTTATCAGTTTCTTGGACATAACATGTGCTTCAAAAGCAGCTAGAATTCATACAGGTCCAATACAGGCTGTAAATCAGTCAATTTATACAATCTTATTCTCATGTGGTGCTTCTAACCCTTCTTCTTTTAAACTTAGGAGCACCACTCGCTCTAAATTACAGCCCTGGGTGCACCTTATGTACGGCGCTTTGACTGAAATAACACCAACAGACAGTATTGTCAGACTGAGAAGTAAAAGAGAAACAGGGTAGCACTGAACGTTAAGTTGCTCTTCTACCTGTGTAGTAAGACACTAATAAACAAATGTATTTATTACAGTTAAAACATTGGTATATAACAAAGTAAATAAGTAACAACTTTCCCCCCCGCTTCCCAATGATCCAAACCTAGCCCATAGGGGGCGTGGCTATATAGGGTGCGTGGCCTAGCCCATAGGGGGCGTGGCTATATAGGGGGGCGTGGCCTAGCCCCATAGGGGGCGTGGCCTAGCCCAGTAGGGTGCGTGGCCTAGCCCATAGGGTGCGTGGGCCTAGCCCATAGGGTGCGTGGCCTAGCCCATAGGGGCTGGCGTGGCTATATAGGGTGCGTGGCCTAGCCCATAGGGTGCGTGGTGGTGGCAGTCAAGGCACTGGGTTCCACAAATCACACCAGATAAGGTTAAGTTAGTTAGACTAACTGGATCCACAAAAGGGTTAATGTACTGTAGTTTGAAACATAATCCTCTTACCTGGCAAATGGAATATAAGAGATGCTGTACCTAAAAGAGAAAACAAGGGGGGGAACGGTGAGTATAAACACCATACAGGTGAACCAATCAGGTACAGTATCAGGTAACCTATATTATAATATACAGGTATAGTATCAGGTAACCTATATTATACAGGTACAGTATCAGGTAACCTATATTATAATATACAGGTATAGTATCAGGTAACCTATATTATAATATACAGGTATAGTATCAGGTAACCTATATTATAATATACAGGTACAGTATCAGGTAACCTATATTATAATATACAGGTATAGTATCAGGTAACCTATATTATAATATACAGGTACAGTATCAGGTAACCTATATTATAATATACAGGTATAGTATCAGGTAACCTATATTATAATATACAGGTATAGTATCAGGTAACCTATATTATAATATACAGGTACAGTATCAGGTAACCTATATTATAATATACAGGTATAGTATCAGGTAACCTATATTATAATATACAGGTACAGTATCAGGTAACCTATATTATAATATACAGGTATAGTATCAGGTAACCTATATTATACAGGTACAGTATCAGGTAACCTATATTATAATATACAGGTATAGTATCAGGTAACCTATATTATAATATACAGGTATAGTATCAGGTAACCTATATTATAATATACAGGTACAGTATCAGGTAACCTATATTACAATATACAGGTATAGTATCAGGTAACCTATATTATAATATACAGGTACAGTATCAGGTAACCTATATTATAATATACAGGTATAGTATCAGGTAACCTATATTATAATATACAGGTACAGTATCAGGTAACCTATATTATAATATACAGGTACAGTATCAGGTAACCTATATTATAATATACAGGTATAGTATCAGGTAACCTATATTATAATATACAGGTACAGTATCAGGTAACCTATATTATAATATACAGGTATAGTATCAGGTAACCTATATTATACAGGTACAGTATCAGGTAACCTATATTATAATATACAGGTATAGTATCAGGTAACCTATATTATAATATACAGGTATAGTATCAGGTAACCTATATTATAATATACAGGTACAGTATCAGGTAACCTATATTATAATATACAGGTATAGTATCAGGTAACCTATATTATAATATACAGGTACAGTATCAGGTAACCTATATTATAATATACAGGTACAGTATCAGATAACCTATATTATAATATACAGGTATAGTATCAGGTAACCTATATTATAATATACAGGTACAGTATCAGGTAACCTATATTATAATATACAGGTATAGTATCAGGTAACCTATATTATAATGTACAGTATCAGGTAACCTATATTATAATATACAGGTATAGTATCAGGTAACCTATATTATAATATACAGGTACAGTATCAGGTAACCTATATTATAATATACAGGTACAGTATCAGGTAACCTATATTATAATATACAGGTATAGTATCAGGTAACCTATATTATAATATACAGGTATAGTATCAGGTAACCTATATTATACAGGTACAGTATCAGGTAACCTATATTATAATATACAGGTATAGTATCAGGTAACCTATATTATACAGGTACAGTATCAGGTAACCTATATTATAATATACAGGTATAGTATTGGCAGCATACTGTAACAGTGGCAGCCTATCAGACGATTGCAGGCGATTCGAGGCCTAGCTTTCAGCGAGCTGTTCTTGGTCTCCCATAAGAGGGAACGTCATCAGTAGTTGTCACAAAGTGCTTTACAGATACCCAGTCTAAAACCCCAAAACAGCAAGCAATGCAGAGGCACAGTGGAATTATTAGTACCTCATTTGATGAATACCCAGTCAGTACTGCCCAGTCAGTACTATCAACGAATAATGTACACCAGGCCTTCCCTATGTGGTCTGCCAACTCCAGTGTGTGTACTCTAATCTGATCCTTCATGTCAACATATGCTGGGCTGGTTTAGTGTCTGTCTCTCTCGGTTTACATCTCGCTCTCTCTCGCTCGTCCATCTCCGTCTCTCGCTTTCCTATCCCCATCTCCTCCTGATAATAATATCACAGCATATTCTATAATAACATTGTTTCATCGATAAAAATAACTATTTGGTCTGTAAACAACAACAAAAACATTCTTATGCTGGGCAAAAATCGTACTTAAAATGTCGATGAAACAGTAGAAAAACAGGTTGAGTTAGAGAAATAAGATCGTAACAGCTGGTGTTCTACTTTGTAGTGGCTGAGCTCAACTCCAAGAGGATAACAGTCAACAATCCCACCAGTCAGGTTGTATCTAGGACACACGGGTACAACAGAGTGGCTGCGTCTTGAGTATTTAACCACTTAAGGACGTTCGCCACTGGACTTTAACTGGATTTTTGCCCAGTGACCCAAATCAGCTTGAGCCAAGTCACCTCTGCTCTCAAAGGCCAATCAAGTGAATAGCAGTCAGGTGGTAAGTGACTAACAGAATCCAATGTAGGTATGTGGTTATGTTATGACATCATGCAAATGTGCTAAGGCGGTATCCCCTTTGTGTGGCCATAAATACCCCCCAACCCCCTCAAAAAAAGATCCATGCCTTTTGCGGCCAAAGTGGCCGTTGTGCCCTTGGGCTGAACATAATAATTATTTAAAAAAATTCCCTTCTCTTGGCTGCCGATCGCTGTGCTCCGAAGCACCTCTCACTCACATGGTTCGCTCAAGATATCTTAATTCTTACCAGCCAATGCCGGTCACGTGATCAGGTGACTTCTCACAAGCATCTCAGCTAAGAAATAGGCTACAAGTGAAGACGGACGCAACTGCGCGCCTCCTTCTTATTGAATTCCGAGGCGCATTTTGAAGACGTTAGACGAAACGTCCGCAATTTAACTTTTCGTCAGCCAACAAGATAAGTAACAGACAGCACTAGCCTGTGTTAATCTACTATCCCCCCCATAGTACAACTGTTTACCTATTTCTATTGGTCAACTTGTCCTTCTGCGCAATAAATAAATATTCCAAACATAGTCTGGGACCGTTGTGGAATGCGATGGAGCCCAAATTATTACAACCACTGCAGATCCCAAAAAAAATGTTTTAGACATTTTTAAAAGCAAAATGAGGCTGATGCAATAGATCAGAATGTTTAGCTTTAAATGTTGATAAAGTATTAGGCAATTTCTTCACATTGCTGCTCTTATAATGCGCAGTAGGCAGTAAGCACAAATGTTTAGCGGGAAAACGGCATTCTCAAAAGTGACCGCAAATGTGATTATACATGTAATGCTTCATTATATAAAAAAAAAAAAAAAAAAAAAAAAAAAAAAATTGGTAAATTTTTAAATGGTGAAAATGATCTTCCCTAAACTTCACTCACCTATGTATGCCAGTTAGGCTCTACACCAGTTGTAAAGCGGATTAATGTGCTTCATTTTAACAAGTTATTTGGCCACTTTAGTTGTGATACAAACCTTATCAAAACATATAGGTATATGGACTAGGCTACATGAGGTGTGCGCCTATGATTTGCCATACTGCACACAAGCTAGGCATCATTCACAGGTGATAATATATCAATCACAAATCACAGGCTAATATTGTCACCCATCAGACTATTCTTAATTTAATGTTGTCTTTACATTTACTAAATAATATGTGTGTGAATTTAGTTTAGATTTAGAATGGACCATTAACATGCATCGGTCTGGAAACAGGGGCATGAAAAAAACTATGCACTTAAATAGCAATGAGGACCCTTTTCCTGTGGTTCATTTTCATGCCAGCCAGGTAGGCTATATTCCTGTTGTAAAGAGAAGCAATGTGCTTAGTATTAGGAAAGTTGATAAACACATATAGTAGGTCTAGCCTATAGAAAGCTGATGGGATCCTCCTCTTTTTAGTAGAGGCCATCATTCCGTTTTCTCATGCTATTACATAGCCTATAGAAATGTATAGCAACACGGGCTTTCATGAAGTGTTTGATTAGATTTTTGATTACATTTGCATTGATGTCAGGGACAATAGAGTGCTGAGTACCAGACAGTTAACAAGTTTGGTAGGCTACTAATGACCATCAGCAGCATCAGAGCTTGGAGAAACATAATCATGACTCGTGAACACCGGTGTGGCGGGCAACACGGTGACCGTAACAGCCCTAGGCCAGAGTGTGCAAGGCGGTACTGAATGTGTCCGTCTGTCACTTTGATTACTCCAACTTGTCTCTTGACCTGTGTGCACCTACGTTGTAATGTTTCATTCATAGGCTAGGTTGTAGCAACCTCATGATGGGTACAGGGACGATTAGAGTATCGTATAGTAACCTAAACCTATCAATGTTACATTGAGCTGGGTGAATGGAATATGAATGACAGTCATCCAATATGCTGTAATAGAAATAAGGCCATGCTCATCCTCCCTCATCTGAAACAACACTGACTGCCACTGGATGTGAGACTATGGGTATACTGTGTAGGCACATGATCTGAGCCATAAGGGAGACTAGGGATATATCAGATTGGGGGGGGGGGGGGTCAATGTAACCTGTGTTTCTGTCCCCCGCCCCACTTTGGTTCTGAAATCATTATTATTCCACTAACTAACTTGTGTTTGATCTAGTAATGTACCAATATTTATCATTTATAAAATTAGCTATGACATAGTCAATAATTATATAGCACAATGTTGGATTTAACCCCCACTGTTTCCAGACCGATGCATGTTAACGGTCCATTCTAAATCAAAACTAAATTTCACACGCATATTATTTAGTAAATGTAAAGACAACATTCAATTAAGAATAGTCTGATGGGTGACAATATTAGCCTGTGATTTGTGATTGATATATTATCACCTGTGAATGATGCCTAGCTTGTGTGCAGTATGGCAAATTATAGTCACACACCTCATGTAGCCTAGTCCATATACCTATATGTTTTGATAAGGTTTGTATCACAACTAAAGTGGCCAAATAATTCTAAGAAGTTAAGCACGTTAATCCCCATCTCAATCTAAATGGTTTTGAAAAAATGTTAAAACAGAGAGGAAGAGAAGCGAGGTCTTCCCTAGCAGGTGGGATTGTTTATTTTGCTCACCAAGCCAAGAGTTTTTATATAGGAGGTCAATGAGTGTCAAATCTGGTCAACAAATAAATAAAAAAATGGAGTGGCTTATTTGCTAAGTGAGGTTTATAAATCTAAGTTTCTTAATGCTTAGGTTGTTACGCGTATAAGTTGGACACATGACACCCCGGGTTGTCTCCCCGAGTTGTCTCGAGACGGCTATAGATAATCATGGGTAGAGGTAAAGCATCTCGCTCCATTGAATACAGGTGGTTAATGTCGACAATCCTCATCGAATATAGAAAAAAAAAAAAAAAAAATTCTAATAAATTAGATGCATCCACCAACCTAAAGAGAAGAATAGTTGAGAGCCGCTTTGTGGACAACGACTGCCGTTGTCAGGGCGAAGAGACAAGCATCTTGTCAGTACATCCATAAAAACTGTTTTTTTATTTTATTTTTTATAGTGAGCTTCTTTTTTCTTCCTCCCACTTTAGACATGCAGTGCGTCTCGCAAAAGTGGTTCATCGTTATGAAAGGATCAAGTTAAAGCCTGCTTATTTAAAATGATCATATACTGTACACTGATTGTTTAAAGCAAAACTACCAAAACCATTGCTGATGGTGGTGAACCTGAACAAACAAAAAAAAATACATTGTAAGCCCTTTCAGGAGGCAGGCTATAGCCAGGTGAGAGTAGAGTCTCTGTTTGCTAACTTTAAATCCATTAAAAACACAATTTTCAACAGCGCATAGATTAAAAAATAAATAATAATGTTTTAAAACATATCAAATTACATTAGGTAGTCACCCAACTAATAAAGACTAATATTGCATAAGCCATTGTAGAATTAAAATGTTGAAGGTACCACGCAGATGTGCAAGATCAGAAACAGGGTGCCGACCTCGTGTTGGTCAGCGCGTAAAGCGGGGCACATCCACAGACTGTCACTAGGCATGCCTGATGTTCCCTGGGGGGCTGTGAGGCATGACTGATGTTCCCTGGGGGGCTGTGAGGCATGACTGATGTTCCCTGGGGGGCTGTGAGGCATGCCTGATGTTCCCTGGGGGGCTGTGAGGCATGACTGATGTTCCCTGGGGGGCTGTGAGGCATGACTGATGTTCCCTGGGGGGCTGTGAGGCATGACTGATGTTCCCTGGGGGGCTGTGAGGCATGACTGATGTTCCCTGGGGGGCTGTGAGGCATGACTGATGTTCCCTGGGGGGCTGTGAGGCATGACTGATGTTCCCTGGGGGCTGTGAGGCATGACTGATGTTCCCTGGGGGGCTGTGAGGCATGACTGATGTTCCCTGGGGGGCTGTGAGGCATGACTGATGTTCCCTGGGGGGCTGTGAGGCATGCCTGATGTTCCCTGGGGGGGCTGTGAGGCATGACTGATGTTCCCTGGGGGGCTGTGAGGCATGACTGATGTTCCCTGGGGGGCTGTGAGGCATGCAAAATGACTGATGTTCCCTGGGGGGCTATGAGGCATGCAAAATGACTGATGTTCCCTGGGGGGCTGTAAGGCATGCAAAATGACTGATGTTCCCTGGGGGGCTGTGAGGCATGACTGATGTTCCCTGGGGGCTGTGAGGCATGACTGATGTTCCCTGGGGGGCTGTGAGGCATGACTGATGTTCCCTGGGGGGCTGTGAGGCATGACTGATGTTCCCTGGGGGGCTGTGAGGCATGACTGATGTTCCCTGGGGGGCTGTGAGGCATGACTGATGTTCCCTGGGGGGCTGTGAGGCATGACTGATGTTCCCTGGGGGGCTGTGAGGCAATGACTGATGTTCCCTGGGGGGCTGTGAGGCATGCAAAATGACTGATGTTCCCTGGGGGGCTGTGAGGCATGCCTGATGTTCCCTGGGGGGCTGTGAGGCATGCCTGATGTTCCCTGGGGGGCTGTGAGGCATGCCTGATGTTCCCTGGGGGGCTGTGAGGCATGCCTGATGTTCCCTGGGGGGCTGTGAGGCATGCCTGATGTTCCCTGGGGGGCTGTGAGGCATGCCTGATGTTCCCTGGGGGGCTGTGAGGCATGCCTGATGTTCCCTGGGGGGCTGTGAGGCATGACTGATGTTCCCTGGGGGGCTGTGAGGCATGACTGATGTTCCCTGGGGGGCTGTGAGGCATGACTGATGTTCCCTGGGGGGCTGTGAGGCATGACTGATGTTCCCTGGGGGGCTGTGAGGCATGACTGATGTTCCCTGGGGGCTGTGAGGCATGCAAAATCACTGATGTTCCCTGGGGGCTGTGAGGCATGACTGATGTTCCCTGGGGGGCTGTGAGGCATGCAAAATGACTGATGTTCCCTGGGGGGGCTGTGAGGCATGCAAAATGACTGATGTTCCCTGGGGGGCTGTGAGGCATGCCTGATGTTCCCTGGGGGGCTGTGAGGCATGCCTGATGTTCCCTGGGGGGCTGTGAGGCATGCCTGATGTTCCCTGGGGGGCTGTGAGGCATGCCTGATGTTCCCTGGGGGCTGTGAGGCATGCAAAATGACTGATGTTCCCTGGGGGGCTGTGAGGCATGCCTGATGTTCCCTGGGGGGCTGTGAGGCATGCCTGATGTTCCCTGGGGGGCTGTGAGGCATGCAAAATGACTGATGTTCCCTGGGGGGCTGTGAGGCATGCCTGATGTTCCCTGGGGGCTGTGAGGCATGCAAAATGACTGATGTTCCCTGGGGGGCTGCGAGGCATGCAAAATGACTGATGTTCCCTGAGGGGCTGCGAGGCATGCAAAATGACTTGAAGATCAATGACTGTCAACACTATTACAAGCCTAGTTTGACACTGAAGGAGAGGACGCGTCAGTTGTCACAAAATATGAGGTATTTTAGGAAGGTAGAAGGATAGCAATACGAGCAACAGCAAAAAAAATAAAAAAATGTAAATCTGCAATTCGTAATGTCCGATTGAGCCGACATATACGGATTGAATCTAGGCCTAAATTGAACGCACTGTAAGTGGAGTGTTACTTACCACGTCATAGCCAAGAACTGTAGAATGCAGAAGATGATGGCCAATCCCTTCTTTCCCCACTACAGAGACAGAGACAACGTCTATTCTCAGACAACGGTGTTAAAAATATGTGTTATAGTGCATTAGGCCAGCGTTTAAAACATCTGCTAACCATGTGTATGTGACAAATACAATTGGATTTGAAATCAGCTGTGTAGTGCTACGGCAACAAACAAAAAAATACTAAAATTCTGCAACCCCAGTGGGGACCCCAAAAACTGAGTTCTGGGAAACGCTGCCATAGGGTCACGATGTAGGCTACTGAACTGTTTGAGGCTTTCAGATACTTACCCAGAAAACTGCACAAAGCGTCAAAATGAGACAGAGCTGGAGGCAGAAAGAGAAAAACTAGATTTAAAAAAAACTTTTAAAATATTGATTAAATTAATGAATTATCTGATTAATCTTCTATGAGGGATTTACTTCAGATTACCACTCAGCTTTGTGCCCTAAAGGCAGATCAACTTTAAAAGATGTAATCCGCATTAGTGAAAACAACGCCGCTGTTCGCCCCCCCCCCCCAGCGTCTTTGTTATTGTTTTGCTGATGAAGACGGAGGAGAAGAGCATCTGGGAACGTGGTCAAAATATATTCTGCTGCCCACCCACCGACAGGCTAGGCCTAAACCCAAACCCACCGACAGGCTAGGCCTAAACCCAAACCCACCGACAGGCTAGGCCTAAACCCAAACCCACCGACAGGCTAGGCCTAAACCCAAACCCACCGACAGGCTAGGCCTAAACCCAAACCCACCGACAGGCCAGGCCTAAACCCAAACCCACCGACAGGCTAGGCCTAAACCCAAACCCACCGACAGGCTAGGCCTAAACCCAAACCCACCGACAGGCTAGGCCTAAACCCAAACCCACCGACAGGCTAGGCCTAAACCCACCCACCGACAGGCTAGGCCTAAACCCACCCACCGACAGGCTAGGCCTAAACCCACCCACCGACAGGCTAGACCTAAACCCACCCCCGACAGGCTAGGCCTAAACCCACCGACAGGCTAGGCCTAAACCCACCGACAGCTTACGAGCAGAAGTATCATGCAACACTGAATAAACCAGTGTCTTAAAAAGGAGAGAACGGCTGAATCCCTTAAGGCCTACATAATAGAATGATTCTTAAATAAAAAAATAAAAAAATGTAATATTTACAGCCATGTCATTTAAAATAATGTTTATAAATTCATTTTTGACAAATATAGACTAACTTAGAAATGCCTAGTGCAACATCTGTCCAGCCACATCCCTCAGTTATGGGATTACTTGCAATGATTGTGATATATGTGGTTGTTTAACATTACACGTGTGTATGTATTTTTATAATGTCAAATAAACTCAAATCTTTACAATTTTATCTTTATTTAACTGGCAAGTCAGTTAAGAACAAATTCTTATTTACAACAGCCTACCTAGGAACAGTGGGTTAACTGCCTTGTTCATGGAGCCAAACGACAGATTTGTACCTTGTCAGCTCGGGGATTCGATCTTGCAACCTTTCGGTTACTAGTCCAACGCTCTAACCACTAGGCTACGCTGCCACCCACAATACATGAAGTACAGTAGCTAGTTACCAGCATAACACAGGTGGCTATCAGTCTGGTGGGTTCAAACATTCTCTTCAGCTGCTTCAGAGGTCCCATCAGGAAACAGGTGCTGCAGACACAAGGAGAAAACACACAGGTTTAAAACCGTATAAATAAAAATGTCACATGGATTCTATTTCTATTATTTATATGTTGGAAAGACTACAGATTGATCAAAAGAGACCAGGAAAAATAAACTTTTTGTTGTTGCGGATATTATTGATGAGAGACCTTGACATGAATGCAACAACACTAAAAAAAAACAGACAAGCAAAAATAATACATTCTTATTTGAAATGTGAATAGGTATCCACTGGGGAGCCAGGCCCAGCCACTGGGGAGCCAGGCCCAGCCACTGGGGAGCCAGGCCCAGCCACTGGGGAGCCAGGCCCAGCCACTGGGGAGCCAGGCCCAGCCACTGGGGAGCCAGGCCCAGCCACTGGGGAGCCAGGCCCAGCCACTGGGGAGCCAGGCGCAGCCACTGGGGAGCCAGGCCCAGCCACTGGGGAGCCAGGCCCAGCCAATTAGAATGAGTTTATTCCCACAAAAAGGCTTTATTATAGACAGAAATACTCCTCCGTTTCATCAGCTGTCTGGGTGGCTGGTCGCAGACGATGCCGCAGATGAAGAAGCTGCTCAAAAAAATAAAGGGAACACTTAAACAACACATCCTAGATCTGAATGAAAGAAATAATCTTATTAAATACTTTTTTCTTTACATAGTTGAATGTGCTGACAACAAAATCACACAAAAACAATCAATGGAAATCCAATTTATCAACCCATGGAGGTCTGGATTTGGAGTCACACTCAAAATTAAAGTGGAAAACCACACTACAGGCTGATCCAACTTTGATGTAATGTCCTTAAAACAAGTCAAAATGAGGCTCAGTAGTGTGTGTGGCCTCCACGTGCCTGTATGACCTCCCTACAACGCCTGGGCATGCTCCTGATGAGTTGGCGGATGGTCTCCTGAGGGATCTCCTCCCAGACCTGGACTAAAGCATCTGCCAACTCCTGAACAGTCTGTGGTGCAACGTGACGTTGGTGGATGGAGCAAGACATGATGTCCCAGATGTGCTCAATTGGATTCAGGTCTGGGGAACGGGGGGGCCAGTCCATAGCATCAATGCCTTCCTCATGCAGGAACTGCTGACACACCCCAGCCACATGAGGTCTAGCATTGTCTTGCATTAGGAGGAACCCAGGGACAACCG
Organism: Salmo salar; assembly: GCF_965601325.2. Lineage (NCBI taxonomy): Eukaryota > Metazoa > Chordata > Actinopteri > Salmoniformes > Salmonidae > Salmo > Salmo salar. The sequence continues at coordinate 39,201,575 of NC_138318.1, read as the reverse complement.
CACCAGCATATGGTCTCACAAAGGGTCTGAGGATCTCATCTCAGTACCTAATGGCAGTCAGGCTACCTCTGGCGAGCACATGGAGGGCTGTGCGGCCCCCGCAAAGAAATGCCACCCCACACCATGACTGACCCACCGCCAAACCGGTCATGCTGGAGGATGTTGCAGGCAGCAGAACGTTCTCCACGGCGTCTCCAGACTCTGTCACGTCTGTCACGTGCTCAGTGTGAACCTGCTTTCATCTGTGAAGAGCACAGGGTGCAAGTGGCGAATTTGCCAATCTTGGTGTTCTCTGGCAAATGCCAAACGTCCTGCACGGTGTTGGGCTGTAAGCACAACCCCCACCTGTGGACGTCGGGCCCTCATACCACCCTCATGGAGTCTGTTTCTGACCGCTTGAGCAGACACATGCACCTTTGTGGCCTGCTGGAGGTCATTTTGCAGGGCTCTGGCAGTGCTCCTCCTGCACCTCCTTGCACAAAGGCGGAGGTAGCGGTCCTGCTGCTGGGTTGTTGCCCTCCTACGACCTCCTCCACGTCTCCTGATGTACTGGCCTGTCTCCTGGTAGCGCCTCCATGCTCTGGACACTACGCTGACAGACACAGCAAACCTTCTTGCCACAGCTCGCATTGATGTGCCATCCTGGATGAGCTGCACTACCTGAGCCACTTGTGTGGGTTGTAGACTCCGTCTCATGCTACCACTAGAGTGAAAGCACCGCCAGCATTCAAAAGTGACCAAAACATCAGCCAGGAAGCATAGGAACTGAGAAGTGGTCTGTGGTCCCCACCAGCAGAACCACTCCTTTATTGGGGGTGTCTTGCTAATTGCCTATAATTTCCACCTGTTGTCTATTCCATTTGCACAACAGCATGTGAAATTTATTGTCAGTGTTGCTTCCTAAGTGGACAGTTTGATTTCACAGAAGTGTGATTGACTTGGAGTTACATTGTGTTGTTTAAGTGTTCCCTTTATTTTTTTGAGCAGTGTATATATATTGCAATTATTCCGGAATGAGTGAGCGTTCATGTGCAAAGGCTTAGCATTTCAATTGTTATAACTCAGCTGACCCCCACTTCCCTTTTGTCCACCAAGCCGGTTTAGCCCACATTCCCCTCTAACCATATCTACTTGTTTGTTTGTTTGTGTGCATTTCTGTGATTGATTATTTAGTTAAATAATTTATTTACTAAGACAATTGATGTATGGATGACTCATAGTGAAGACTGGGTTCGTGCAGATAACCAACAATTTACGACGTTTGGAATGAGACTGACGTGAGGTAAAGAATAATTCATTAATTAGAAGACTAATTGATCAGATATTAAAATATCTGAAAGTTATATTAGGAAAATTATAACTTTGTAATCTGAATATTTTCCTTGGTGCCCCGACTTCCTAGTTAATTACAGTTACATGATTAAGTTAGTTTAATCACGTCATAATAATAATAATAATTACAGAGAATTTATTTGATAAAAATAGGTCTTCAGTTTAATGATGCCAAAGACACGACATGTATGTATTTGTATAATGGTTTTATAGGGACCTGCTGGTGGGCCTAGGTGTATATATATTATGCAACATGAAACGCATGGTTACTTATACACCTGCCTACCTGAATATACGCCTTCAATTCAAATATGACGGTCTGAGCACTTCAAGTTACTGTGTGGACAAAAGCCCTTGTCTGCATTACAAATGGCACACTATTCCTTACATAGTGTACAATAGGCCCTAGTCAAAAAAGTAGTGCACTACATAGGGAATAGGGTGCCATTTGGTGAAAAAGGCCCAGTGTAAACATGACACTACTGTTTGTGGTTCAGAACAGTAAGTTAGGACACACTGAACCAGTTTCTTTTCACAGTGTTGTCGTTGTGGAAACACATAGGATGACAGAAGACACGTGAAACAAAGAGATGTCACAGTTCACCGTCCGGTAGGAAAATGATACCGTGTCAAAAAAGACAGCTACACGAGGTTGTGATGACGCGACGCCCGTCTGTGATAACCAATCAAATGAATTTCAGTAAGCAGAAGCACAGTGGCATGGAAACACTCCCAAATAAGGGAGAAGAAGAAAAAAAACTTAGAGGGGAGGAACCAGGCTCAGAGGAGAAGAACCGCGAAAGAAGTGTTGGTCCCATGTTTCATGAGTTGAATCACAAAAAGCTATTTCTCTCAACGTTTATTCACAAATTTGTTTACATCCCTGTTTTGTGAGCATTTCTCCTTTGCCAAGATAATCCATCCACCTGACAGTTGTGGCATATCAAGAAGCTGATTAAACAGCATGATCATTATACAGGTGCACCTTGTGCTGGGGACAACAACAAAAAAGGACACTCTAAAATGTGCAGTTTTGTCACGCAACACAATGCCACAGATGTGTCATGTTTTGAGGGAGCGTAGAATTGGCATGCTGACTGAAGGAATGTCCCCCAGAGCTGTTTCCAAATCATTTAATGTTCATTTATCTACAACAAGCTGCCTCCAATGTTTTTTGTTTTCAAAAACAACATTTTAAGATATATATTTTTTTTTTTATAAAAAAATTCTGCAGTACGTCCACCAGGCCTCACAACCGCAGACCACAGGTAACCATGCCAGCCCAGGACCCCCACATCCGGCTTCTACACCTGCGGCATCATCTGAGGCGGGGTGGAGGGGTGCTGAGGAATATTTCTGTCTGTAATAAAGCCCTTTTGTGAAGAAAAACTCATTCTGATTGGCTGGACCTGGCTCCCCAGTGGGTGTGCATGGCTGCCAAGTGGGTGGGCCTATGCCCTCTAAGGCCCACCCATGGCTGCACCCCTGCCAGTCATGTAAAATCCATAGATTAGGGCCTAAAACTTAAAGAGAGAGAGGGTACCTCATGATAAGATGTAGACCACACTAAGACTGTCTATTTACCAGGACAAATCAACTAATGCTGGCACTAAGACCGCACTGAACGAGCGAAATAGGGCCATAAGAAAACAAGAAAATGCTCATCAAGAAGAGGCGCTCCTAGTGGCCGGGGTCTTTAATGCAGGCAAACTTAAATCCGTTTTACCTCATTTCTACCAGCATGTTAAATGTGCAACCAGAGAAGAAAAAAAAATACCTCTAGACCACCTATCAAACAAGAAAAGCATCAATACAGGACTAAGATGGAATCGTACTACACTGGCTCTGACGCTCGTCGAATGTGGCAGGATTTGCAAACTATTACGGACTACAAAAGGAAACCCAGCCGCGAGCTGCCCAGTGAATCGAGCCTACCAGATAGGCTGAATGCTTTTTATTCTCGCTTTTTATGCTTGCGTCGAGGCAAGCAACACTGAAGCATACAGCTGACATTTTCAACCTCTCCCTGACCAAGTCTGTAATACCTACATGTTTCAAGCAGACCACCATAGTCCCTGTGCCCAAGGAAGCAAAGGTAACCTGCCTAAATGACTACCGCCCTGTAGCTCTCACGTCAGTAGCCATTTAGTGCTTTGAAAGGCTGGTCATGGCTCACATCAACACCATCATCCTGGAAACCCTAGACCCACTCCAATTCACACATCACCCCAAAGGATCCACAGATGACACAATCTCAATCGCACTACACACTGCCCTTTCCCACGTGGACAAAAGGAACACCTATGTGAGAATGCTGTTCATCGACTACAGCTCAGCGATCAACACCATAGTGCCCACTAAGCTAAGGACCCTGGGACTAAACACCTCCCCCTGCAACTGGATCCTGGACTTCCTGATGGGCCGTCCCCAGGTGTTAAGGTATGCAACAACACGTCTATCACGCTAATCCTCAACATGGGGGCACCACAGGGGTGCATGCTTAGTCCCCTCCTGTACTCCCTGTTCACTCATGACTGCATGGCCAAACACGACTCCCAACACCGTCATTAAGTTTGCTGACGACACAACAGTGGTAGGCCTGATCACCGACAACGATGAGACAACCAATAAGGAGGTGGTCAGAGACCTGGCAGTGTGGTGCCAGGACAACAACCTCCCCCTCAACGTGAGCAAGACAAAGGATCTGATCGCAGACTACAGGAAAAGGAGGACTGAGTATGCCCCCATTCTCATCGAAGGGGCTGCAGTGGAGCAGAATGAGAGCTTCAAGTTCCTTGGCGTCCACATCACCAAACTATCATGGTCCAAACACGCCAAGACAGTCATGAAGAGGGCACGACAACACCTTTTCCCCCCTCAGGAGACTGACAGATCCTCAAAAAGTTCTACAGCTGCACCATCGAGAGCATCCTGACCGGTTGCGTCACCGCCTGGTATGGTAACTACTCGGCATCCAACCGTAAGGCGTGTAGTGTACACGGCCCAGTTCATCACTGGGACAAAGCTTCCTGCCATCCAGGACCAGGCGGTGTCAGAGGAAGGCCCCCCAAAAAATAGTCAGAGACTCCAGTCACCCAAGTCATAGACTGTTTTCTCTGCTACCACACGGCATGTGGTACCGGAGCGCCAAGTCTAGGACCAACTAGGCAAGTCAGCTACCGTCCCACCTGGCCAACATCCAGTGAAATTGCAGAGCGCCAAATTCAAAAACAGAAATACTCATTATAAAAATTCAGAAAACATACAAGTGTTATACATGGGTTTAAAGATGAACTTCAGTGCCAGATTTCAAGAAGGCTTTACGGCGAAAGCATACCATGCGATTATCTGAGAACAGCGCCCAGCAGACAAATCATTCCAAATAGTTACCAGCCAAGTAGAGGAGTTCCACAAGTCAGAGATAGCAATAGAATTAATCACTTACCTTTGATGATCTTCATATGGTTGCAACTCACAAGACTCCCATTTACTCAATAAAATGTTTGTTTTGTTCGATAAAGTCCCTCTTTATATCCAAAAACCTTAGGTTTTTTTGCGTGTTTTGTTCAGTAATCCACAGGCTCAAAGGCAGTCAGAACAGACAGACAAAAAATCCGAAAAGTATCAGTGACGTTCGTAGAAACATGCCAAACGATGTTTATAATCAATCCTCAGGTTGTTTTTAGTCATAATAATCAATAACATTTCAACCGGACAAAAGCTTCGTCAATATAAAAGGTCTTACACTCCCTCATTTTTCAGAATACAAGCCTGAAACAATTTCTAAAGACTGTTGACATCTAGTGGAAGCCATAGGAAGTGCAATTTGAGTCCTAAGTCAATGGATACTGTAATGGTATTCAATAGAAAACTACAAACATTTAAAAAATCCCACTTCCTTGATGGATTTTTCTCAGGTTTTCACCTGCCATATCGGTTCTGTTATACTCACAAGACATTATTTTAACAGTTTTGGAAACTTTAGAGTGTTTTCTATCCAAAATCTACCAATTATAAGCATATCCTAGCTTCTGGGCCTGAGTAGCAGGAAGTTTACTTTAGGCATGCTTTTCATCCGAAGGTGAAAATAGTGCCTCTACCCTAATGAAGTTAAGAAAAAAAAATCTTATTTACAATGACGGCTTACCCCGGAAGACGCTGGGCCAATTGTGCGCCGCCCTATGGGACTCCCAATCACAGTCGGATGTGATGCAGCCTGGATTCAAACCAGGGACTGCAGTGACTCCTCTTGCACTGAGATGCAGTGTCTTAGACGACAGCGCCACTCGGGAGGGGATAACTATTCATTTATTTAGTAAATGTTTTCTTAACTGCATCGTTGGTTAAGAGCTTGAAAGTAAGCATTTCACTCTAAGGTGTACCTGCTGTATTTGGTGCATGTGACAAAAATTGGATTTGATTTAATGAATTTATTGAAAATTGACTGATTTCCTTATATGAACTGTAACTCAGTAAAATCTTTGAAATTGTTGCATGTTGAGTTTATATATTTTGGTTCAGTGTTATAGTAAGTAAGCATTTGACAAGTTAGCCTTGTCCGAGCCGGAACGGCCCATAGGGGCAGGAGCCCATCTCCTGATTAGAGCAGCACAGAAAAAAATAAAATAATCTATGAAATGAAATGTATGCATTCACTACTGTAAGTCGCTCTGGATAAGAGCGTCTGCTAAATGACTAAAATGTAAAAATGTAATTAGAATTACAATCCCTGGACAAAACGCAAGTCTGTCGTGGGGCCTTATCCCCAATCAATCTCCTTCATGCCGAGTGCCAAGCAAGGCATTGGGTCCCATTTTTAGAGTCTATTGGTATGACTGGTATGTTGGAGAGAGTCACGTGTAATACATTTATCTGACAGCTCAACCCTCTCTTGATTCTAAACCCAACACACCTGTTCCACCATCAGGAATTCAATCAAAAGACATTACTGAACTGTACAAAAATGTAATGAACTATAGAAACCCTTTACCACAATGAATCCTAGACAGCTGTGCATTGTGTCCAAAGCAACTTACTTAGAGTACAGTGAGTGCATGGGGACAACAAAAAATGGTGTGTGTGTGGTCCCTGCGGGAAATTACCCTACGACCTTGGTGTTCGTTAGTGCCATGCTCTTACCTACTGAGCCACACAGGACTACCACATCAAGCTCAATGGCGAACCCGTCCAATGTGCTTCTGTTCTGTCTGAACATTTAAAAAAAAAAAAAAATGCTACACAGTATGTCAGACAAACCGAATGGTCTTACTGACACCTGAAACATAGAAATAGAACCGCTAGAACAGGGGACTGAATTCTACATTCCGTGACTTGGAACACCCCTGGACAATGAACTCAAAGTAGACTTTGGCAGCTACTTTACAGACTGCTACTGAGTACACTCCAAGCTGAGTGACGGGACAGCAGATCAATAATTGATAGGTCATTTGTAAAGTGTGGACCAAAAAAATAAAAAAACATTTAAAAAAAGGTTCGGCACCCCATCAATCACGTTAGTGGAGCGTTGCTAAACATTCAAATCAACGCACAGATGTTAGAAAACACCAACAACTCAATGTGTCTGGGTCAAGTCCATCCAAAGTCAAGTTAAATGGATAGGAGGGAACTTAGTGAAATTACCTCACATTAAAATTACAATAGAAGTGTAATGCAATTTTAAAAATGTAAAAAGTATATCAAATAAGTATGCATTTAGTGTAGCTTAATTCCTGAATTGTTTGTAGTGGAAATAGCTTTGTCTTTAGCTCTGGCAGTAACAACAGCATTGGGCTACAGCTTCCCTGTAGCTCAGTTGGTAGAGCATGGTGTTTGCAACGCCAGGGTTGTGGGTTCGATTCCCACGGGGGGCCAGCAAAAAAAAAAAAATGTATGAAATGTATGCATTCACTACTGTAAGTCGCTCTGGATAAGAGCGTCTGCTAAAATGACTTAAAAAAATTAAAAAAAATGAACATAACGAATGAATGGACTCACCTGGAGAGTGCAGCAAGGTTACCTAGTGTGTAGAACACAGCAAACAGCTTGGTGCCATTGGGTAAGAACAGCAGTGCAGTGCCCTGGTTAAAACACACACAACATGAAATCATTACCATGTCCACCTAGGCATCATCCTACCATTCAGTTTGTTTGAGCAGTCTGATCGGCTAAAGAAACTCCTGGAAGACAAGATCAATGTTACCTGGAATTAGACTATTTGGTAAATAACAGGGAAGTCAAATTATTTAAAAATGCTAATATTTGTATTGTTTCTGTATTTTATTTTGAACAAGAAGGATTAGTGGGCCTAAGGAAAACGGTTTCCTGAAATGTTACAAATACAGTGTTACGTGATCGCCACCTAGTGGTGAAACACCATATCACCTTCTACAGATGGACCTGCTGGTTCACAAACACAGGATCCTTCAGTCATTAAGCTTTTCCTTTTTAAAGTTCATCATATAGTCCAGGGCTCTACAACCCTGTTCCAGGAGCGCTACCGTCCTGTAGGTTTTCGCTCGGCTGATTCAGCTCATCAACCAGCTATATATTAAAATGAGGTGTGCCAGATAACCTGCAGGAGTGTTCTTCTCCTGGCTGTGTCTCCTACGGTGTAAACCTACAGGAGGGTTTCTATCCAGGACCAGGGTTGGAGAGCCCTGCTGTAAACCTACAGGAGGGTATCTCTCCAGGAACAGGGTTGGAGTTAAAACCTACAGGAGGGTATCTCTCCAGGAACAGGGTTGGAGTTAAAACCTACAGGACGGTATCTCTCCAGGAACAGGGTTGGAGTTAAAACCTACAGGACGGTATCTCTCCAGGAACAGGGTTGGAGTTAAAACCTACAGGATGGTATCTCTCCAGGAACAGGGTTGGAGTTAAAACCTACAGGAGGGTAACTCTCCAGGAACAGGGTTGGAGTTAAAACCTACAGGAGGGTATCTCTCCAGGAACAGGGTTGGAGAGCCCTGATGTAAACCTACAGGAGGGTATCTCTCCAGGAACAGGGTTGGAGTTAAAACCTACAGGAGGGTAACTCTCCAGGAACAGGGTTGGAGTTAAAATCTACAGGAAGGTATCTCTCCAGGAACAGGGTTGGAGTTAAAACCTACAGGACGGTATCTCTCCAGGAACAGGGTTGGAGTTAAAACCTACAGGAAGGTATCTCTCCAGGAACAGGGTTGGAGTTAAAACCTACAGGAGGGTATCTCTCCAGGAACAGGGTTGGAGTTAAAACCTACAGGATGGTATCTCTCCAGGAACAGGGTTGGAGTTAAAACCTACAGGAAGGTATCTCTCCAGGAACAGGGTTGGAGTTAAAACCTACAGGAAGGTATCTCTCCAGGAACAGGGTTGGAGTTAAAATCTACAGGACGGTATCTCTCCAGGAACAGGGTTGGAGAGAAATGCTGTAGGTTATTAGATAAAGGCTCTGTTCTTGTGGAATAAACCCATGGTGTTTAACACCAACCTGACCACTCTCCTTAAGAAAGACCAAATGGTGCATACAAATACATGATTCATGTTAGACATATTCCTGAACTAGTAGAATCAATGACGAATGAGGGGATAATATAGAGGGCCTCTGTTATGAATGGCACTCAACAGTTTTATTAACGCAGTGTGAATAATCAGTCTCCAGAGGTGTTATCAGTACAACCCTTTTGTAGACAGACCATAACCACACTAACAGAGGAGATAACTGATCTGTAGACAGACCATAACCACACTAACAGAGGAGATAACTGATCTGTAGACAGACCAGACCACACTAACAGAGGAGATAACTGATCTGTAGACAGACCAGACCACACTAACAGAGGAGATAACTGATCTGTAGACAGACCAGACCACACTAACAGAGGAGATAACTGATCTGTAGACAGACCAGACCACACTAACAGAGGAGATAACTGATCTGTAGACAGACCAGACCACACTAACAGAGGAGACAACTGATCTGTAGACAGACCAGACCACACTAACAGAGGAGATAACTGATCTGTAGACAGACCATAACCACACTAACAGAGTGGATAACTGATCTGTAGACAGACCAGACCAGACTAACAGAGGAGATAACTGATCTGTAGACAGACCAGACCACACTAACAGAGTGGATAACTGATCTGTAGACAGACCAGACCAGACTAACAGAGGAGATAACTGATCTGTAGACAGACCAGACCAGACTAACAGAGGAGATAACTGATCTGTAGACAGACCAGACCACACTAACAGAGGAGATAACTGATCTGTAGACAGACCAGACCAGACTAACAGAGGAGATAACTGATCTGTAGACAGACCAGACCAGACTAACAGAGGAGATAACTGATCTGTAGACAGACCAGACCACACTAACAGAGTGGATAACTGATCTGTAGACAGACCAGACCAGACTAACAGAGGAGATAACTGATCTGTAGACAGACCAGACCACACTAACAGAGTGGATAACTGATCTGTAGACAGACCAGACCACACTAACAGAGGAGATAACTGATCTGTAGACAGACCAGAACCACACTAACAGAGTGGATAACTGATCTGTAGACAGACCAGACCACACTAACAGAGGAGATAACTGATCTGTAGACAGACCAGACCACACTAACAGAGGAGATAACTGATCTGTAGACAGACCAGACCACACTAACAGAGGAGATAACTGATCTGTAGACAGACCAGAACCACACTAACAGAGGAGATAACTGATCTGTAGACAGACCAGACCACACTAACAGAGGAGATAACTGATCTGTAGACAGACCAGACCACACTAACAGAGGAGATAACTGATCTGTAGACAGACCAGAACCACACTAACAGAGTGGATAACTGATCTGTAGACAGACCAGACCAGACTAACAGAGGAGATAACTGATCTGTAGACAGACCAGACCACACTAACAGAGGAGATAACTGATCTGTAGACAGACCAGACCAGACCACACTAACAGAGGAGATAACTGATCTGTAGACAGACCAGACCACACTAACAGAGTGGAAAGGTACAGATACTATCCACTGTGACTAAGGTTTTACTTTTGTTTTCTCTGACACAGAGACTGAACTCATGTACCTTCTCACCTGAGGGTGAGATCCCCAACAGAATTAGGAAAAGGTCAACAAAACACGTCAATCAGCTGTCCAAACAACGGTGGGAACGGACTCTAGAACAAGCTCCGGGGAAACTTAGTTGGACAAGGAAATGCTGAATAACCTTACGGCTTGATAGAGCTGCTGTGGTTTACTGTAGAGTACAGTCATCACTGGCATCATGCCGTGGTTTACTGTAGAGTACAGTCATCACTGGCATCATGTGGTTTACTGTAGAGTACAGTCATCACTGGTATCATGCTGTGGACAGATACTTGTTTGTGGAGGTGGATGGCAGAAGGAGAATACTGTACAGTGTAAACAAGGAAGAGAATGTGAAAACAAAGTGCTTTGTGGATGGAAACAGCCGTGGGTATTGGAAGGGAAGAGGGGAATGTGCAACCAAACATTACAACAGATAGTGAAACAATAATAAGTATTTTCTACAACTAAAAACGTCAACAACACACAAACTGATGAAACTACCGGCGTGGTCCAGACAGACAGGCCACAGCCTGTAAACTGCCTCAGAGTAGTATTGATCTCTATTGATCTCTGATCAGTTTGGCCTTTTAGATTACAGTTTACGCAATTATATGGACGGGGGGGCCTAACTCATATAGGCTGGTTAGCTGACGTCGTCACCAAAACCATGCGTGCTCGTCAACGCGGCAGAAGGCCGTGTGTTGCTATGGTTCTGAATGGCCAGATAGCCAGCAACAATGACGAAGAAGCTGTCATGATGGGAATGGTCAGTGACTCCTTCCAGCTAGTCTCATCTTGTTATTGATACCATGTCTTGTTTTGAATGATGCTAATATGGTTAAAATTAGCTAGCTAGTCAACTACTGTAACAATATATTTGAAAAGACAAGTGGTCATTGTCTAACTTTATGTTTTCAATAAACATTAAAGATGAAATATAGTTTACATTGGGGTGGCGGGTAACCTAGTGGTTAGAGCGTTGGACTAGTAACCGGAAGGTTGCTAGATCGAATCCCCCGAGCTGACAAGGTAAAAATCTGTCGTTCTGCCCCCAGAACAAGGCAGTTAACACACTGTTCCTAGTCTGTCATTGTAAATAAGAACTTGTTCTTAACTGACTTGCCTAGTTAAAAAAAAGTTTTATTAAAACATACCATCAATAATCTAAGCCAAACCCCATCTGTTTTGTCCCATAGTTGCACATGCATCAGTTTTGTTGCTAAAAAAACCAACCCATCTATAGGTCTATAGAGTACAGCCCGGGTCAACAATAGTGCACTATATTAGGGAAAAGGGTACGATTACAGACTCAGAATACCACTGAAATAGGGTGAAATCTCACCAGTATGGAGCACAGGATGCCTGACGCGAAGCATATGACGAACCACTTCACCCGGGTGCTGTAGCTGAGCGTCGAGGCATCCAGGACCTGAGGAGAGAGAGAGAGAGAGAACAATGGCAGGATGTCACAAGACAGACGGGCAACAACCCAAAGCACAGACCCAGGATCCCAAGGTCTCTCTTCCTACTGGATGGTTCTACCAAGCTGACCAGTGGCAAAGAAGAGAGTGTAAGTTAAAGTAAGGTCAATGTTTGTGTACACACACAAAAAAAACATCCAATTACACAAACAGTTACACACAAACAAAGGAACATAGGTCAACTTCTATGACACCAGCGCAAATCAATATTTGTTTCAAGACATTGATAAACACAAGACAGGAAATGGAAAGCCATGTAATGTAAATTAGCTGAGCATCATTGTGTTTTTTTAAACTAATGTTCGGTTTTTGAAGTGTCCATTACTAGCAGGGGAAATAAACACAACGTCTACATGTCTTCAAACTAAGTGAATAAATTAGACACAGCCTGTCTTCTTCATGTGGATGAAAACCAGTGTTCAACACAAACCTTACCTCATCTGATCCATCTCCTTATGAAAGCATGTAAAAAAGAGCAGCGATGCATAACAATACACAGGATTAAAACGATAAGAAGACAGTATTAGTTGTCAAAAGAGCCATACAATTCAATTAGGGATGTCTATGGTCACAACTCGCTAGTTTTACTCCTACTACCTAGTTTACCAAACTAGATTTCAGCTACAGTCGACATACAACACAACACAATGTGTATTAGTTATAAACACAAGCTATATAGAGTGGAGAGATTAAAATAGTCGTGACTCCAAGAACAAGGAAATAATGCATTTGATGTGGTCCCACATTAATGTACCACTCGACTCAAGGTTGTTAGCTAGTTAGTTAGTTAGCTAGTTAGTTAGTTAGCTAGTTAGTTAGTTAGCTAGTTAGTTAGCTAGCCAGTTAGTTAGTTATCTAGCCAGTTAGTTAGTTAGCTAGCCAGTTAGTTAGTTAGCTAGCCAGTTAGTTAGTTAGCTAGTTAGTTAGCTAGCCAGTTAGCTAGTCAGTCCTTTAGCTAGCCAGTTAGCTAGCCAGTTAGCTAGCCAGTTAGCTAGTTAGTTAGCTAGTCAGTTAGCTAGCCAGTTAGTTAGTTAGCCAGTTAGTTAGTTAGCTTGCTAGCTAACTGGCTAACTAACTCAAAGCCCAGATAAAATACAACACCCCGCTGTGTTTACCTGCGCCGTGAGCCCTGCTTCCTCGTTGTCTTCTCGTCCTCCTATCATACTACGAAGTTTGTCCATCGTTGACAATAAATATGTCTATAAGTGTATTTATTTATTTGTTTTAGGAGCTAAATGAGCTAGCTAAGTAAATAACTTCCGGAGACCTTCACGGTGAGGCGTGTCTGTTTGTTACCACCTGACAGAGCAGAGGAAAAACACACCGGTGAACCACGGCCCGTAATAATGTTATAATAATGTCTCAGCTGGCATTAAAAGTGGCCTCTCTGATCCGCGGTTTACACTGATCCAACACTGGCCGGTTTGCACTGATCCAACACTGGCCGGTTTATACTGATCCAACACTGGCCGGTTTGCACTGATCCAACACTGGCCGGTTTGCACTGATCCAACACTGGCCGGTTTGCACTGATCCAACACTGGCCGGTTTACACTGATCCAACACTGGCCGGTTTGCACTGATCCAACACTGGCCGGTTTGCACTGATCCAACACTGGCCGGTCTATACTGCTACGTTAACTGCGGCGTAAATTCTCCTAACCTGGTACGTTAACTGCGGCGTAAATTCTCCTAACCTGGTACGTTAACTATACTGCTACGTTAACTGCGGCGTAAATTCTCCTAACTTGCTACGTTAACTATACTGCTACGTTAACTGCGGCGTAAATTCTCCTAACCTGCTACGTTAACTATACTGCTACGTTAACTGCGGCGTAAATTCTCCTAACTTGCTACGTTAACTATACTGCTACGTTAACTGCGGCGTAAATTCTCCTAACTTGCTACGTTAACTATACTGCTACGTTAACTGCGGCGTAAATTCTCCTAACTTGCTACGTTAACTATACTGCTACGTTAACTGCGGCGTAAATTCTCCTAACTTGCTACGTTAACTATACTGCTACGTTAACTGCGGCGTAAATTCTCCTAACCTGCTACGTTAACTATACTGCTACGTTAACTGCGGCGTAAATTCTCCTAACCTGCTGCGAAAAGAGTGCTTTCCATTTACGGTTCAGGCAGAGAGGAAGAGGTGTATGGAAGCATCTAGGTGCTTATTCATAATTCCAATTTCCTTTCATCTTGTCAAGGCCAAAAACAATAGGACATTCAGCGTTTTATCATTTTTGTAGTTGAAAACAAAAAAACATTGTATATCAACTCGTGTTCTCGTTTATAGTTTCCAAATTGGGCATCGAGTAAAAGAAAACAAATATGTAAAAAAAAGACAAAATGTAAAAAAATAACAAAATATGTGTTTCTTCATATCTGGAAGGACACGGTATGGGGGCAGAATGTGCCCGCTGGAGGAGGACACAGTATGGGGGGTTCAGAATGTGCCCGCTGGAGGAGAACACGGTATGGGGGGGTTCAGAATGTGCCCGCTGGAGGTGAACACGGTATGGGGCAGAATGTGCCCGCTGGAGGAGAACACAGTATGTGGGGTTCAGAATTTGCCCGCTGGAGGAGAACACGGTATGGGGGCAGAATGTGCCCGCTGGAGGAGAACACGGTATGGAGGCGGGTTCAGAATGTGCCCGCTGGAGGAGAACACGGTATGGAGGCGGGTTCAGAATGTGCCCGCTGGAGGAGAACACGGTATGGAGGCGGGTTCAGAATGTGCCCGCTGGAGGATGACACGGTATGGGGGCAGAATGTGCCCGCTGGAGGAGAACAAGATATGGGGGGGTTCAGAATGTGCCCGCTGGAGGAGAACACAGTATGGGGGCAGAATGTGCCCGCTGGAGGAGAACACGGTATGGAGGCGGTTTCAGAATGTGCCCGCTGGAGGAGAACACGGTATGGAGGCGGGTTCAGAATGTGCCCGCTGGAGGAGAACACGGTATGGAGGCGGGTTCAGAATGTGCCCGCTGGAGGAGAACACGGTATGGGGGCAGAATGTGCCCGCTGGAGGAGACAACAGTATGGCATCTGAGCAGATCATCATGAACTTAATCCAGTTACATCAGCCAATACAATAAATAAAAAAATCTGCCTTTTTTTTATTGGTGTGGGCATAATTCACAAACCTCCTTTCCTGCTTACTGAAAGGCAGATGTAGAAAAGGAGTAATGGTGAGGACACTACATGAATTGATATGACAAAATGGCCTACTTTTCTTAATGTATATCTACCACCTTTCAGGGGAGCAGATGATCAATGATATACAGAGAAAGTCTGATATTACTTGATTATGGAACTTGAAGCATAAAGCCCATTTTCCAGTTGGGTTTGGCTCAGTAAAACACACCAATCCCTGTCCTAATTTCAACAATGGGTACTAATGTGGTATATCTTGTATTTGTTTTGTAGTAAATCTCACTAATTTGTGAGATTGTAAACGGTCATATTTTTTTTAAACATATTTCCAACTTCAGTATCCAAAATGTTTTGGCTGCTCCCATAGGATATAGTAATTACAAAAATGTACAACGCTGAAAGTCGGGCTTTGGTGTTTGTCATTAGCATTTTGGTGAGCACTATGCTGGCCAGCCCAAAGGTTACATGGCCACAATCAAGCTACATTATGACTCAAAATGTCATGGGAATTATACACCACAATTCATTTGACCAGGAAAAGAGGACTGACTGCCAGATGCCTCTGGATCTGCAGATAGAGAAGATATTGGCTCAACACTCACCTTCCAATCGGTGTTGGCAACTCAAATAGCATTGTAAATTACGCCCTTCAAGTACTGAGCAAATATCATAATTAATGAAAATGCCCTTCATTTGCATTGCGAATGTTGCTTTCATGGTTGTGATCAACAATACGAATGTAAGAGTGGTAATGAAATGAATTACAGGAGTATTTTTATGACCCAGCAGATGGCTGTAGTCCACCTTCAATAACAGCCCAATGAGTTGGTGCCAGAGGTTCAGGCTTGAGATCCAAAGGCCTTGAATTCACACAAAATGTGCCTATGATCCAGGGTTTCCCAAACTCAGTCCTCGGGACCCCAAGGGGTGCACATTTTGGTTTTTGCACCTAGCACTACACAGCTGATTCAAATCATCAAGCTTTGAACATTTATCAACTGTGTAAATTCTTATTTACAATGACTGCCAAACACAGACAACGCTGGGCCAATTGTGCGCCGCCCTATGGCCTTTTTTGCCTTTACCTCCCTTATCTCACATAATTTGCTCACATTGTATATAGTCTTATTTTTTTCTACTGCATCATTGATTGTATGTTGTTTTACTCCATGTGTAACTCTGTGTTTTTGTATGTTGTCGAACTGCTTTGCTTTATCTTGGCCAGGTCGCAATTGTAAATGAGAACTTGTTCTCAACTTGCCTACCTGGTTAAATAAAGGTGAAATAAATAAAAATGGGACTCCCAATCACAGCCAGATGTGATGCAGCCTGGATTCGAACCAGGGGATGTAGTGACACCTCTTGCACTGAGCTGCAGTGCCTTAAACCGCTGCGCCACTCAGGACAAACACCAAAATGTGCACCGCTTGGACCGAGTTTGGGAAACACTGCTTTATCCAAATGGAGCAGCATGAGGGCCATTTGCTCAGTGTTGAAGTCATTAAACCCACAGCATGAGGGCCATTTGCTCAGTGTTGAAGTCATTAAACCCACAGCATGAGGGCCATTTGCTCAGTGTTGAAGTCATTAAACCCACAGCTTGAGGGCCATTTGCTCAGTGTTGAAGTCATTAAACCCACAGCATGAGGGCCATTTGCTCAGTGTTGAAGTCATTAAACCCACAGCATGAGGGCCATTTGCTCAGTGTTGAAGTCATTAAACCCACAGCTTGAGGGCCATTTGCTCAGTGTTGAAGTCATTAAACCCACAGCATGAGGGCCATTTGCTCAGTGTTGAAGTCATTAAACCCACAGCTTGAGGGCCATTTGCTCAGTGTTGAAGTCATTAAACCCACAGCTTGAGGGCCATTTGCTCAGTGTTGAAGTCATTAAACCCACAGCATGAGGGCCATTTGCTCAGTGTTGAAGTCATTAAACCCACAGCTTGAGGGCCATTTGCTCAGTGTTGAAGTCATTAAACCCACAGCATGAGGGCCATTTGCTCAGTGTTGAAGTCATTAAACCCACAGCTTGAGGGCCATTTGCTCAGTGTTGAAGTCATTAAACCCACAGCATGAGGGCCATTTGCTCAGTGTTGAAGTCATTAAACCCACAGCTTGAGAGCCATTTGCTCAGTGTTGAAGTCATTAAACCCACAGCTTGAGGGCCATTTGCTCAGTGTTGAAGTCATTCCCACCTATGTGATACTGTGGGACAATGTCAGTTTCCACCGAGCTGCTCAGGTAAGGGAATGGTTTAACATCAATGGGCAGTTTATGAACTTGTACCTCCCTCCATACTCGCCTTTCCTGAATCCGATTGAGGAGTTTTTCTCCTCTTGGAGATGGAAAGTGTATGATAGACAACCCTACACCAGAGTAAATCTGCTGCAAGCCATGGATTTAACCTGTGGTGAAATAGGTGAGGAATCATGTCGGGGCTGGATACGGCACACAAGAGGCTTCTTCCCCCGTTGCCTCAGGAGGGACAATATTGCTTGTGATGTCGACGAAGTGCTCTGGCCTGACCCAGCCCAAAGACAAGAAGAAGCACATTGATCACATGTTTACTCCTTTGATTTTTGTCCCTTTTAGTATTGTATACTGTAGTACAGTGCATTGTAGGCTGTATACTGTACAATGGACAAATTGTATGGCCCTGAACATTGTGCTTAACATTTATTAACAGTACTGACTGCTCAATAGATTTTGACTGGTTGCAGGTTCATATCAACAAAGAACAATAATTACAGTATCACAGAGACAAAGGACACGTTTGTGAGATGCAGGGTACAGTACTGTAAAAATAGGGGTACAAGGAGGAGGAAGAACAAAAAACGAAATTGCAAAGAGCAAAGCCTTCCCTGTGGCTCAGTTGGTAGAGCATAGTGTGTGCAATGCCAGGGTTTTGGGTTCAATTCCCACGTGGGGTGAGTACAAAAAAAAAATGCATGAAATGAAATGTATGCATTCACTACTGTAAGTCGCTCTGGATAAGAGCGTCTGCTAAGTGACTAAAATGTCATTTCTGACCAACTTTGAGCTACTATGACAGAACATGTTTTCGTTCATCAAAAGACAATGACGGAAAAATATGAATATTTTTTTAGATTAAAAATGTACTTCTCCCTGAGAATTGTATGTTTTGAACAATGTGTTTTCTATTTTTCGGTGTATTGTTTACTGACTGTTTGAGAGTGTATATCATTTTGAGCACTTTGTTTATGATGTGAGAGCAGTGTTTGATTTTGAACACAGGTAAAACTGTTTTGAGGCGAATGTTTCATTTTGCGAGAGGAGTCAGAGGTTATGTAAATAGTGCTTGAAGATGAGGAGAGGAGAGGAGAGGAGTCAGAGGTTATGTAAATAGTGCTTGAAGATGAGGTTTTGTGTTTAATGTTTTCAGGAAATGAAGCAAGGTTTCAGAAATTGTGTTTTAGCGATTGAGAAAAACTGTAAACCCACAGCTTGAACTGCCATTACTCAGTGTTGAAGTCATTACAGTTTTTCTCAGTCGCTTTGGTGCATTTCTTAGATCAAAAGTGCCATTCTTGATACTACTTGTACAAATTCCAAATCATCTAGTCACTTGTGCACATCATTAAAGCAATTTCTTATTCCTTTGAACAAATTGCAATTGCTTTTGTACATATTGCAATTGATAATGTACAAGTGTCAGCTTTTTTCCACCTTTTCAATTGCTCATGTCATGTTGATCAAAATATAGTAGATGGTTCTCTGTTGAATAGTCTTACCCCTCAAAACATCTAGGCATTAGTTCCTTGCATAAGCCATTACATGCAAAATTGTTGAACTATTTGTCATAAACTGTCAAGCATAGTTTTACACATTTCTATTAGACCTTTTGTACAAAACCGTGAATTGATGAATGGTGGGGGTGAAATTGACCCTCACTCATGAAGGAATGTAAAGCGTTAGTTCAACCAACAATCAACCAGTTGTCTAAATTGCTCAAAGGTGCATCTCATGAAGAATCAATTGGCAAGCATATATAGACAGACCACAACACAGAGTTGCAATTTTCCAATAATGGATGGACCAGGAAACGAACAGGGTCAACAGCCAAGAGGAGGAGGAAGAGGAGCAAGGATGCGTGGTGGAAGGCAAAACAGAGGAAGAGGCAGAAGAGGACATACGGGCCACTATTATAGACCATGTTGTCAATCATGGCCTTACAATGGCTGAGGCGGGTCGACGGGTGCAGCCGAATATTGGGAGATCAACCGTGTCCTCAATAGTTCAAACGTTTCGAAGAAAGAACAGGTATGTCCACCAATGTACAGTGCACAGTTACTGTATATAAGCAGTATACTGTATACTTCCTACAATGCTTCATATTACAGTAGCCCACTTGTATTTCACAGCATACAGAAATATACTCTATACAGATACATACTGCACCTTACATGCACCCACCTGTATGTTTTACAGTAAAATGTGTGTTCACATAGTTTTTGTCTATGTGAAAGTGTGCGATGCATCACTGCATTTTTTCCCCCCACATAGGACTGCAAGATTACCTCAAACCGGTGGCAGAGGACGCCTTTTCACACCTCAACAGGAGGAGGCTATTTGCACCATGGGCCGAGCAAACAATGCCATGAGACTCAGGGAAATACAAAGGACCATTATAGAAGACAACGATGTCTTTGAAAACATCCATACGGTTAGCATGTCAACCATCGACAGGGTGCTGCATAGAAACCAGATGAGTATGAAACAGCTGTACCGTGTACCATTCCAAAGGAATGAGGACAGAGTTAAGGAGCTACGGTACCAGTATATACAGGTAAAACATATATCTATGTAACTACAGCAACATTTTATAGTGATACATAGTACAGTAAGCATAAACTGCACACATTTCCATTGCTGTGGAAGGAACATGCAATATATGTACATTTTATGTCACTCTTCCTTACCAAAACAAATTCAACTGTGTGTTCTGGGATATAGCGTATAATGGAGTTGGAATCAAGTGAACCCTCTCACAACTTTGTATACGTGGATGAGGCTGGCTTCAACCTGACCAGATGCAGGAGGCGGGGTCGGAATATCATCGGTCACAGAGCTACTGTGGATTTGCCAGGCCAACGGGGAGGAAATATCACCATGTGTGCTGCTATTTCGGAAGCATGGTGTCCTAACCCATATCCCCCTTATAGGGCCATACAACACCCAGCATCTACTCAACTTTTTACAGACTCTCTACAGGGCTCTCATCCCTGATGATGAGAGGGGTCTGTTTAGAGAGGATTTGCCAAAGTATGTGGTCATTTGTGATAATGTGAGTTTCCATCGATCAAACATCGTAAGGCAATGGTTTGTGACCCACCCGAGGATGCTCATAGAATTCCTCCCACCTTATTCACCATTCCTTAACCCAATTGAGGAGTTATTTTCAGCATGGAGGTGGAAGGTGTACGATCGTCAGCCACACGCACAGATGACCCTGCTGGCTGCAATGGATGCAGCATGTGAGGACATCACAGTAGACAAAGTAAGGAAAAGTTGTGCCTTAGGGGTGGTTTCTTTATAATTTCGTTTTTTTTCCTTTGAGCCCCTTGGGTTGTCCAGTCTCTTTCAATCAATAACCCACATACAGTAATATGTAAATAGTACTGTTGAAATTGATATATGCCATAGAAGTGCAGCCTTGTGCATTTTCAATACAGTAACTGTCATCCAAACTGTAGCCTAAGTTTACATCAGGTAATACTGTCAAAGTACACAGTTCCATTGACAACATGCCTAAACATTTTGACGACCTTGTTCGTGAACAATGACTCAATGACTTATCATTCTGATGACAGTGACATGATCATTGCCATGAATATTTACTTTTGAGAGATGTACTAAGGATTTTTAGTGACTGACTAGCTTTAGAAACACATCTATTGTATATTGCAGTTTGTATAAATTGTTCTGAGAAACGCACTTATTGCACTTATTATTTTGCACGTTAGGGATGATGTGAAAAATGCACCAAAGCGACTTAGTGTAACAGTGTAGGTTCCGTCCCTCTCTTCGCCCCAACCTGGGCTCGAACCAGGGACCCTCTGCACACATCAACAACTGACACCCCCACGAAGCATCGTTACCCATTGCGCCACAAAAGCCGCGGGGAAACCCTACTTCAAGTCTCAGAGCGAGTGACGTCACTGATTGAAATGCTATTAGCGCGCACCACCGCTAACTAACTAGCCATTTCACATCGGTTACATGAGTAACTGTAACATGAGCATAAATATTACATTTTAGTAATTTAGCAGCCGCTCTTATCCAGTGCGACTTACAGTAGTGAATGCATACATTTCATTTCATGCATTTTTTTATTAAAAATAAAAAATAAATTGTACTGGCTCCCTGTGGGAATCGAACCCCACCCGGCGGCACACCCTGCGGCATTGCAAACACCATGCTCTACCAAGTTTGTAATATTGATGGGCACCAAAATTATTTATTTTTCAAGTCCATTTCTGCTTGATACCTGGTATGTCAAATTGTTTTTCTTTGGTAAATGTTCTTTTTTTGTAAATAAAGTATGCAATTTATCTTATCTCCTTGGTGTTTGAGCTTTATTTTCTGAAAATATTTTGGGATGTTCAACACTTACAGACCCAGATTAAATATTTCTAAAAACAGTGACCCAAGTCTCTCCAGTATGTGTGGTGTGTTAGGACCTCACTGTCTGCCACATTGAAGAACTCCGGGGTTCAGTGAATTATCACTTCTACCTCTAAAATCAGCAATCAAAGGATTCATTCATGCTCCTTAGATGCCAGGTTAGGGTTACACACTAATGTTCTGTCATGTTCTATTGATCCCCTGAAGTAGCCTTGGTCACCCCCTGGCCACCCCATGTAGAAAACTCTAGTTCTGCCACTGCTTCCTATGGAGTTTGTCCTAGCCACTGTGCTTCTGCATCGCTTGCCGTTTGGGGTTTTTGGCTGGGTTTCTGTACAGCACTTTGATGACATCTGCTGATGTAAAAAGGGGCTTTATAAATACATTTGATTTGATTGAGATACCAACATAAAAAAAAGGGGTAGTTGCATCGGGTGTGACCACCATTTGCCTCATGCAGCGCGACATCTCCGTTGCATAAAGTTGATCAGGCTGTTGACTGTGGAATGTTGTCCCACTCCTTTTCAATGGTTGTGGGAAGTTGCTGGACATTGGGGGGAACTGGAACACACTGTCGTACAAGTCGATCCAGAGCATCCCAAACATGCTCAATGGGTGACATGTCGTGATTATGCAGGCCATGGAAGAACTGGGAAATGTTCAGCTTCCAGGAATTGTGTACAGATCCTTGCGACATGGGGCCGTGCATTATCATGCTGAAACATGAGGTGATGGCACCGACAATGGACCTCAGGATCACATCACAGTATCTCTGTGTACTCAAATTTCCAACAATAAAATGCAATTGTGTTCGTTGTCCGTAGCTTATGCCTGCCCATACCCTAACCCCTCCTCCACCATGGGGCACTCTGTTCACAACGTTGACATCAGCAAACCGCTAGTTCACACAACGCCATACACGCTGTCTGCCATCTGCCCGGTACAGTTGAAACCGGGATTCACCCATTTAGAGCACACTTCTCCAGTGGCCATTTAAGGTGAGCATTTGCCCACTGAAGTCAGTTACGACACCAAACTGCAGTCAGGTCAAGACCCTGGTCAGGACGACGAGCACGTAGGTAACTGCCACTTGAGTAAATGAGGGATACAATATTGAAAGCATGATGTGCTTCTACACAGGAAGTTGCAGACACTTATAGAATCTATGCTAAGGCGCATTGAAGCTTTTCTGGCAGCTCAATTACGATCCAATCAAATTGTATTAATCACAAGCGCCAAACAGGTGTAGACCTTACAGTGAAATGCTTACTTACAACCACTTAATCAACAATGCAGTTAAAAAAAATATATGGATAAAAATAAAAAGTAACAAGTAATTAAAGAGCAGCAATAAAATAACAATAGCGAGACTATATTCAGGGGAGTACCGGTACAGAGTCAATGTGCAGGGGCACCGGTTAGTTGAGGTAATATGTACATGCAGGTAGAGTTATTAAAGTGACTATGCATAGATGATAACAACAGAGAGTAGCAGCGGTGTAAAAATGGGGGGGGGGGGGGGGCAATGCAAATAGTCTGGGTAGCCATTTGATTAGGTGTTCAGGAGTCTTATGGCTTGGGGGTAGAAGCTGTTTAGAAGCCTCTTGGACCTAGACTTGGCGCTCCGGTACCGCTTGCCGTGCGGTAGCAGAGAGAACAGTCTATGACTAGGGTGGTTGGAGTCTTGACAATTTTTAGGGCCTTTCTCTGACACCTCCTGGTATAGAGGTCCTGGATGGCAGGAAGCTTTGCCCCAGTGATGTACTGGGTCATTCGCACTACCCTCTGTAGTGCCTTGCGGTCAGAGGCCGAGCAGTTGCCATACCAGGCAGTGATACATACAGTCAGGATGCTCTCGATGGTGCAGCTGTAGAACCTTTTGAGGATCTGAGGACCCATGCCAAATCTTTTCAGTCTCCTGAAGGAGAATAGGTTTTGTCGTGCCCTCTTCACGACTGTCTTGGTATGCTTGGACCATGTTAGTTTGTGATGATGTGGACACCAAGGAACTTGAAGCTCTCAACCTGCTCCACTGCAGCCCCGTCGATGAGAATGGGGGCGTGCTCGGTCCTCCTTTTCCTGTAGTCCACAATCATCTCCTTTGTTTTGATCACGTTGAGGGAGAGGTTGTTGTCCTGGCAACACACTGCCAGGTCTCTGACCTCCTCCCTAAGACACTTTCAGTTGGTGTTTCCTTTATTTTGGCAGTTACCTGTAACTGCAGGCTACACGGAGAATGGAACAGCTTGAGTCGCGCAAAAGGGAATTTAACATTGCAGATAAAGTTTTGAATGAGACAATTGTGTGTACAACATCTAAAGTCCTGCATTACTATACTGAGAGCTTTGGTGTTTGTCCGATGGGCATTATGATCTGGTTGCATGCAGCTGTGCACTGAATTTATGATTATTTGGGTTCTGCCAGCTGTGGGCATGTGGTCAGGATTAAACCCAACCCAAGGTAAACAGTTACTGTATGGTACCCTTCGTTCTGTGATGTATCATTTTTTCCTATCATCTCACCAAATGTCCGTTTTGGACGAGACTGATTTGACAAATTACAATACTTACACTTTATAGTCAATTTTGACACTAAAATAAATGTTTCTCGCTCATATCGATTCCATATAGCCCATTTTCTAAATGAAAAGTAGCTTTTTCGGGGCAGTCGCTCCAGGGCCCTCAAACTCAACTCTGGACCTCAAAGCTAGTTCCACTGTTTTTTCCTTTTCCCCCAGTAATCAGGGACTGATTTTGACCTGGGACACCAGGTGGGTGCAATGAATTATCAGGTAAAACAGAAAACCAGCAGGCTCCAGGCCTCGTAGGGTAAGAGTTGAATTCCCCCTGCTCTAGGGTAGGGCTCTCCAACCCTGTTCCTGGAGAGCTACCATGCAGGTTTTCGCTCCAACCCCAGTTGTAACTAACCTGATTCAGCTTATCAACCAGCTAATTATTAAAATCAGGTGTAGTAGAGTGTTGGTGTGAAGAGCTGTACAAAGAACAGGGTTGGAACCTGCTGGTTTAGGGTTTAGTTAGGGACGTCCCAAGGATTCCATAAAGCACTAACTTTGGTGAATCATTACCACATACATGTAATCTCTCTTTGCATAATCCTCGCTCCCTTTCCTCCCCTCCTTAGCTTTCCTAGATCCATTTCCTCCTATCTTAATTTCTAGCCTCCTTTCTTTTATCCCTTCCCCGCCACCCTACCCTTTTGCTCTAATTTCTTCTAACATCCTTTCCTTTCCTCCTATTCTAGTTTCCTTTCCTTCTTCATTTGCTCACATTTCCTTCCCTAACTGTATTTTCTCTTCTCCTTCCCATTCCTAGATCTCAATTCAAGATTGGCTTAAAAAAAAAAAAGAATAAAAAAAGAATAATAATAATAATTTAAAAAAAAGATCGTGTTGATGCAGAGATTGAAGTTCAATCATAGGAATGTGGGCGTATGGATAATTTATAATAATCAGAAATACATAGTTATCACACAAAACACTAGATGGAAAAGGTTTGTTTGAAACATAATGAATATCTAAGTCTTCTACGAGCACTTCCGGTAAAAAAAAAACAATCTCTCTCCCGATTGGTCGAATTTAAAAAAGAGACCGCGACAGTTCTGGATGACAACAGAAAACTGTTTTTCGTTGCGAAACATTTTATTTTTTGTTGGGGAAAAACAAAAAGTCTGTCACGTAAGTAGACATTAAAAACCCTAATATCAATAAGAAAAATACTATATATATATATTTTTTTTTTTTTCTCATAATGATTCGAATATATAGGGTAAGTTAGTGGTTTTGCATGTCTCTTCCATTATGTTACAAAAAGACTTGACGTTAGCTAGTTAAGTTAGCTGTGTTGGCGTCGCATCGTCGGGAATAGTGTTTAGACAACTTAACTAGCTGTCGGTGCAAATACCAATTTGTTTCGTTAAAGCCAACAACATGTTTTACTCCGCTTGCTAGCAAGTAGTACTTTGATCTGCTTACGTTGAATGTCGAAGGTGATTGTTGTTAGCTAGCTAGTTGCTAGTGTAGAAGGTGCGTTGGTAACTAACTATAGCCAGTGTTTTTTGCTCAACACCTGTTTTCTTTGATCCCACCACATTTATTTGACACAGGATGATGGAATCAGGTTATCACAGCAGATTGGGAAGCGTGGAGAGGGAAATGAACGTCGACGACCTGAGGAAAGACCTTTTATCAGAGTTTCACTCACAGGAGTCATGCCTAGAAGAGAACGAGCACTTGCAGGTGTACCTCCGCATTAGACCGTTCACATCAATTGAAAGTGAAAATGGCGAATCACAGGTAATGTAACACACTGCTCCTCTGGCTTGAAATAGTTTTTTCACAAGAAGCACACACACACGTCAGGTAACAAGAGCCTTGGATAATAACTGTTGACCAAAGTTTAAATTGACCATTGACTCGCTGTCCTTTTGCTGTACGAATTCAAGGAGTGCGTTTCCATTGAGCCCCCAGACAAGGTCCTCCTCAAGGCTCCAAGGACCTCCCTGTCAGCAGGGCTTAGTGACAAATCAGTCCTGCAGACAGCTCAAAGGTTCCAGTTCTCACAGGTCAGTCAGCAGGGCCTGGCAGTGGCTCAGTTGGTAGAGCATGGTGTTTGCAACGACAGGGTTGTGGGTTAGATTCCCACGGGGGACCAGTACAGGGGAAAAAATGTATGAAATCTATGCTTTCACTACTGTAAGTCGCTCTGGAAAAGAGCGTCTGCTAAATGACTAAAATGTAAATGTGTGTGTGTATATATATATTTTTTTTTTTTGTTGCCTGCCAGCTAAATCTGACGCATTTACGGTAATGGCGATTTTTAAATGTGCACTATCCCTGTAATCAAATCAAATGTATTTATATAGCCCTTCTTACATCAGCTGATATCTCAAAGTGCTGTACAGAAACCCAGCCTAAAACCCCAAACAGCAAGCAATGCAGGTGTAGAAGCACGGTGGCTAGGAAAAACTCCCTAGAAAGGTCAAAACCTAGGAAGAAACCTAGAGAGGAACCAGGCTATGAGGGGTGGACCAGTCCTCTTCTGGCTGTGCCGGGTGGAGATTATAACAGAACATGGCCAAGATGTTCAGATGTTCATAAATGACCAGCATGGTCAAATAATAATAAAACACATTTTAACAAGGTAGAACAAAAACACACATGAAAATAAATAATAACCACGTTGTAATAAAGGAACAGAAGATGTATCCTCTAACAACACTGTTTATTTTTGTCCTCAGGTCTTGGGGCCAGAAACCTCTCAGAGGGAGATGTTTGATGGCACCGTGAGAAGTCTGGTCAAGGATGTTTTGGAAGGTGGAAATTCTCTGGTTTTCACATACGGAGTCACAAATGCGGGAAAGACGTTCACATTTCTAGGTTTGATTTCTGGATTATTTTTTTTGTTTTTCTTGCCTTGCAGCGTTGTGGAAAGATGCATACTGTTTTGTCATCACATCCTACTTGTACACGAGGGCTAGCCTGAGTTAGCTGTCGCACAGACTCACTGTATGAATAACACTGTGAAACACAATCCTTTTTAAAGTCAAATCATATGTTTACCGTTCACCCACTTTCAAACCCTGCTCTTTATGACCAACTCCCACAAACACACTAAGACAACATGATTCACACATTAACAGATCTTCAACACCTGTTGTTTTTTCTTAAGGTCCAGAGGCCAACGCAGGGATCCTCCCCAGGTCTTTGAATGTCATCTTCAACAGCATCGAGGGGCGTGTTTACAACCAGATGACTATCAAGCCACAGCGATGCAGAGAGTTCATCAGGCTCACTAAAGATCAGCAGAGTGAGGAGGCCACTAGCAAGAGAAATCTCTTCAGGCTCCTCAAGGAGGTACAGCATTGGTTTATTAACCTAAATTCATATATATTTTTTTAAATCTTTGTTTTAATTTTTTAAAGCCATTGCATTACTCAACAAGTTTTTCTTTGGGTTTAATAATTTATATTATATCATTGCTCTTCCCCCATAGAGTGATAACCCGAAAAGCTCCACCAGCCAGACAAGCTCCACCAGCCAGACAACCCTGCAAGGCAAGGAGATGCATCATTTATGTGTTCTTACACTACTATGCATGTTCATGTTTTGCATTTATACATGATTGTCACATGTCACATTGCTCCTCTCGCTCTCTCGCTCTCGCTCTCTCTCTCCCGAAGTTTGGTGCATCGTTTGTCATCACAACAGACTTCTATCCAACAAGAGGGTTTGTAAACAGTCTAACAGCACCACTTGTTTCTCTGACAGGGTCCACACTAAGTGACATTGAGAGGACTGTGACTGAAGACGCTTTCAGTCTGGTTTTTGACGCACACACCAAGTTCTCAGTCTGGGTGTCCTTCTGTGAAATCTACAACGAGAATATTCACGACTTGCTGGAGCCCATACCGATCGGAGCCCTGAAGAGATCCACGCTGCGGCTGTCGCAGGATGTCAAAGGCAACTCCTTTGTGAAAGGTAACAGATGCATTGGAGGTGTAAAATATTAACCCACAATCCTGTTGTTAAAGCACCACGCTCTACCAACTGAGCTGCAAAGGACCAAATGTTCCTGCGTGTAATTTCAGATCTGAAGTGGATACAAGTGAACAATGCGGAGGAAGCCTACAAGGTGATGAAGCTAGGGAAGAAGAACCAGAGCTTTGCCAGCACAAAGCTAAACCTCCTCTCAAGCAGGAGGTATGATCATTTTTAAGCGCGTCAATACCTTTTTCAATGATTAATTTGAATGTTTCTTTGGGCTGCTACTAACTTGCTTTGAGCCAGGTTCACACAGTAGAGTAGATTTGACTGCTTAATAAAATAAATTCTGTTCCGTTCCTATGCTCAGCCACAGCATATTTTCTGTTCGTATCCTGCGGATTGAAGATGCTAGGATTCCTCGTGTTAACTCTGTCAGCGAGTAAGTGAAATGCATATTTCATTCATTTGCTCACAATAAATATCTTCTATGAGCCCCGTGCAGTATTTGTGGGTGTCTAAGGCAGGGCATTCCCCCCCCCCCCCCCTTTCTGTTCAGGCTGTCCCTGTGTGACCTGGCTGGGTCTGAGAGGTGTGCTAAAACTCAGAATAAAGGGGAGCGTTTGAAAGAGGCCGGGAACATCAACACTTCCCTGATGACGCTGGGCAAGTGCATCAACGCTTTACGTCAAAGCCAGCAATCCAAGTGAGCCTTGTCTGCTTTTTAACATATGTAATACAGAGTCTACCAAACATTAGGAACGCCTTCCTAATATTGGGGGGTATACATAATCTTTTAGCTGAATCTGCTGCAACTCATTTCTCAGTGCTCTGAGAAGTGTGTTTTTGTTGTACATTGTCCCTGTCCAAATCTAATAAATACATTTTTATATTCTGACCTGCCCCTTGTTGCTAGGCTACCACAGCACATCCCTTTCAGGGAGAGCAAGCTCACCCACTACCTGCAGGGCTTCTTCTGTGGGCGGGGCAAAGCCTGCATGGTAGTCAACATCAACCAGTGTGCCTCCATGTACGACGAGACGATCAACGTGCTCAAGTTCTCCGCTGTGGCTCAGAAGGTGGTGGTGCTGACATCCAAGACCGCCCCTTATCTCGCCGCCAAGACGTCGACCCAGGAACTGTCCATGATCGTCGACCACGCAGACAGGAAGAAACTGTTGGGTCAGCGGAGAAGGAGCTCCCTGGTTGGCTGGGAGACCAGTCTGGAGGATGTGCAGGAGGATGACATGGAAGCGGAGAGCACGACAGAGGACAGCGTGATTGAGGAGACCATGCAAGAAGTGGACGATGACAAGTTTCTCATCGATAAAGATGCTTATGAGGTAAGGGTCTCCCCCTAGCTACTAGGGCTGGGAGTTGCCAGGGACCTCATTACACCCTACTGAGGGCCCTCATTACACCAGGCCTCATTGCACCCGACCTCATTGCACCCTACTGAGGGACCTCATTGCACCCTACTGAGGGACCTCATTGCACCCTACTGAGGGACCTCATTGCACCCTACTGAGGGACCTCATTGCACCCTACTGAGGGACCTCATTGCACCCTACTGAGGGACCTCATTGCACCCTACTGAGGGACCTCATTGCACCCTACCTCATTGCACCCTACCTCATTGCACCCTACCTCATTGCACCCTACTGAGGGACCTCATTGCACCCTACCTCATTGCACCCTACTGAGAGACCTCATTGCACCCTACCTCATTGCACCCTACTGAGGGACCTCATTGCACCCTACTGAGAGACCTCATTGCACCCTACCTCATTGCACCCTACTGAGAGACCTCATTGCACCCTACTGAGAGACCTCATTGCACCCTACCTCATTGCACCCTACTGAGGGACCTCATTGCACCCTACTGAGGGACCTCATTGCACCCTACTGAGGGACCTCATTGCACCCTACTGAGGGACCTCATTGCACCCTACTGAGGGACCTCATTGCACCCTACTGAGGGACCTCATTGCACCCTACTGAGGGACCTCATTGCACCCTACCTCATTGCACCCTACCTCATTGCACCCTACCTCATTGCACCCTACCTCATTGCACCCTACCTCATTGCACCCTACTGAGGGACCTCATTGCACCCTACCTCATTGCACCCTACCTCATTGCACCCTACCTCATTGCACCCTACCTCATTGCACCCTACTGAGAGACCTCATTGCACCCTACCTCATTGCACCCTACTGAGGGACCTCATTGCACCCTACTGAGAGACCTCATTGCACCCTACCTCATTACACCCTACTGAGAGACCTCATTGCACCCTACCTCATTGCACCCTACTGAGGGACCTCATTGCACCCTACTGAGAGACCTCATTGCACCCTACCTCATTGCACCCTACTGAGAGACCTCATTGCACCCTACCTCATTGCACCCTACTGAGGGACCTCATTGCACCCTGCTGAGGGACCTCATGCACCCTGCTGAGGGACCTCATTGCACCCTGCTGAGGGACCTCATTGCACCCTGCTGAGGGACCTCATTGCACCCTGCTGAGGGACCTCATTGCACCCTACCTCATTGCACCCGACTGAAGGACCTCATTGCATGATATTATCACCATACTGGGGTGCCATTACAATATGTGTTGTGATTTGATACTTTGATTATTTTTTTTGCGTTCCGAACATATTGCTCACCACATGTCTGCTGCAGAGGGACAAGAGGGTCATGATAACTAGTTTTGATCAGTTGTGGAAATAAGTGCTGAAAACAAATTGCATTCCTATTTTAAAAGGTGGAGAACAAGCTATGAAGGAAAAATGAGTTTTGGTGCAGGTACAGCCAACTAGCGCAAAAATAATACAGCGACGTTGTCAAAAAGATAATATCACGATATGTAAAATAATACAGCGACGTTGTCAAAAAGATAATATCACGATATGTAACCGGATTGATTTGTTCCCCCATCACTACTAACCTCTGTTTAGTAGTCACCTACATTACCAGGCCCTGATTAGATATTTCGGGAAGATTCAGGCCTACTAATAGTCTCGTAAAGGGACCAGAGTTTTGCCTAATCAGGTCACATTGTCAAAAAACTGGTTACTTTTTATTAATGTGACGTTCACCCAGAACTAAAGTCTTGTATAATTTGGTCAGATGCTTGATTTAATATACACTGCTCAAAAAAATAAAGGGAACACTAAAATAACACATCCTAGATCTGAATGAATGAAATAATCTTAAATACTTTTTTTCTTTACATAGTTGAATGTGCTGACAACAAAATCACACAAAAATAATCAATGGAAATCCAATTTATCAACCCATGGAGGTCTGGATTTGGAGTCACACTCAAAATTAAAGTGGAAAACCACACTACAGGCTGATCCAACTTTGATGTAATGTCCTTAAAACAAGTCAAAATGAGGCTCAGTAGTGTGTGTGGCCTCCACGTACCTGTATGACCTCCCTACAACGCCTGGGCATGCTCCTGATGAGGTGGCGGATGGTCTCCTGAGGGATCTCCTCCCAGACCTGGACTAAAGCATTCGCCAACTCCTGGACAGTCTGTGGTGCAACGTGGCGTTGGTGGATGGAGCGAGACATGATGTCCCAGATGTGCTCAATTGGATTCAGGTCTGGGGAACGGGCGGGCCAGTCCATAGCATCAATGCCTTCCTCTTGCAGGAACTGCTGACACACTCCAGCCACATGAGGTCTAGCATTGTCTTGCATTAGGAGGAACCCAGGGCCAACCGCACCAGCATATGCTCTCACAAGGGGTCTGAGGATCTCATCTTGGTACCTAATGGCAGTCAGGCTACCTCTGGCGAGCACATGGAGGGCTGTGCGGCCCCCCAAAGAAATGCCACCCCACACCATGACTGACCCACTGCCAAACCGGTCATGCTGGAGGATGTTGCAGGCAGCAGAACGTTCTCCACGGCGTCTCCAGACTGTCATGTCTGTCACATGTGCTCAGTGTGAACCTGCTTTCATCTGTGAAGAGCACAGGGTGCCAGTGGCTAATTTGCCAATCTTGGTGTTCTCTGGCAAATGCCAAACGTCCTGCACGGTGTTGGGCTGTAAGCACAACCCCCACCTGTGGACGTCGGGCCCTCATACCACCCTCATGGAGTCTGTTTCTGACCGTTTGAGCAGACACATGCACATTTGTGGCCTGCTGGAGGTCATTTTGCAGGGCTCTGGCAGTGCTCCTCTTGCCCCTCCTTGCACAAAGGCGGAGGTAGCGGTCCTGCTGCTGGGTTGTTGCCCTCCTACAGCCTCCTCCATGTCTCCTGATGTACTGGCCTGTCTCCTGGTAGCGCCTCCATGCTCTGGACACTACGCTGACAGACGCAGCAAACCTTCTTGCCACAGCTCTCATTGATGTGCCATCCTGGATGAGCTGCACTACCTGAGCCACTTGTGTGGGTTGTAGACTCCGTCTCATGCTACCACTAGAGTGAAAGCACCGCCAGCATTCAAAAGTGACCAAAACATCAGCCAGGAAGCATAGGAACTGAGAAGTGGTCTGTGGTTACCACCTGCAGAACCACTCCTTTATTGGGGGTGTCTTGCTAATTGCCTATAATTTCCACCTGTTGTCTATTCCATTTGCACAACAGCATGTGAAATTTATTGTCAATCAGTGTTGCTTCCTAAGTGGACAGTTTGATTTCACAGAAGTGTGATTGACTTGGAGTTACATTGTGTTGTTTAAGTGTTCCCTTTATTTTTTTGAGCAGTATATATATTTTTTTTAAGTCTGTCAACGAGAGATGAATGTGAAGTTTTTTAAAAATGCTATATGTCTGTCAACCCTTTCAGAGCCAGCTCCTCCAGTTGAAGGAGCTCCGGGAACAACTCCAGAAAGAGAGATCTGAAAACCTGGCGTTGGAATCCCGCATCCGTGACGAGGTCACAAAGGAGTTCTCTGACCTCTTCTCTGAAATGCAGACCGATTACAAGTGAGCTCTTCTCGGCCATTTTGTTTTAAGTCATAATTTTTGTTTGGCTGCTTTAAATAATAATAGATTGGATTTATACATTGCCTTTCTATCAACTGAGGTACTCAAAGCTTTACATAGTAAGGGGGATTTAAAGGTAAATATTTTTATTACATAAAACTGAACAAGCTGTAGCTATAATAACTTGATTTCTGTGTCTTAAAGGGAACGTCTGGCCAAAGAGAAGGAGATTGTCGAGGAGAGAGCGGAGAGGCGTCTAGAGATCCTGAAGAATCTAGTGAACAAGAACACCAGTCAAGGGGAGCTGGACAGAGCAGAGCGAGCCACGGTAATGCGGCCTAACTATAGACACGTTGGCCGTCTAGCAGTGTCAACCTCCATGTTGCCTTGTCTCTTCTGTCACCTGACTTTGCTCATAACTACTCTATTGAGGAAATATATACTATGACATGAGGTCTCACCTAGCTATCTATCTTAAGACGAATGTACGAACTAAGCTGGATAAGAGCTTCTGCTAAATGACTCAAAATGTGTATCGTCTCATGTAGAAGGAGAGCTCGTCGTTGGGAGGCATGTTTGACTCCATGTGCAGTGACCTGGCAGGCATAAAGATGGCGGCTGAGACGGCCAAGACATGTCTGGTGGTCGCCCACCCCAGTAGTGACACCGTCTCCAACCTCTCAGTGCAGCTCCCTGTCGAAACCAATGGTAACCATCTGGCGCCCAGTTGTTTTTCATTCTAGCACTACACAATGGATTCCACTAAGCAAAGGCTTGATGATGATTTGAATCGGGGGGGGGGGGGGTGTGTGTGTAATGTTTAAAAACCAAGATGTGCACCCCAGGACCAGGATTATGAAACACCGTCAGCGTCTGTGGAACTCTGTCAGCGATAACCTGTTAATCATCAGTTTTCAGTATCCATCAATGACATAAGCAGACTGGTTTACCTGATGGGTTTTTTCCAGTGGCTATGAGGGAACATGCTAGGTTTCCTTCTGGTTGATTAGTCCGTTGTCTTCCGTTGATTTCAGAACTGGAAAATGATCGCAGACGAGCACCGCAATCAAAGGAACAGCTTGACGAGGCTAGGAAGGTACTGTCAAATTGTATTTTGGGTGGGGTATTTTTTTGCAGCAAATGGGACTTATTTTTGGTTCTGACTAATCAATCGTGGACAGACTACATACACCACATTGATGCTGCAGTTTTAGTTCTGTGTTAACTGAGAGTCGTACTGACAAACCCTTATTTGTGTTTTTCTCTTGAGTCTCAGGAGCTGAAGTTCTCCGACCTTCTGGAGATGTGTCATGAGAAGGACGAGATGATCTCCTCGCTTCAGAACACCGTGGACCAGCAGGTCAAAGACACTATCAAAGATGTAAGTTCATTTTTAAATGACAAGCGA
The DNA here is from genome assembly GCF_965601325.2 of Salmo salar. Taxonomy (NCBI): domain Eukaryota; kingdom Metazoa; phylum Chordata; class Actinopteri; order Salmoniformes; family Salmonidae; genus Salmo; species Salmo salar. Next base: position 39,167,011 of record NC_138318.1, on the reverse strand, counting down.
TCAGCCTGTTTCATAACCCAGGGGTTCTCAAACCTTTTGGGGGCCGGGGACCCCTTTTTGTGACAGCAAATTCATCAGGGACCACCCTCGTAATCACAACACATCAAATGTGATTGGTCACATAGACATGATTAGCAGATGTTATTGCGAGTGTTGTGAAATGCTTGTGCTTCTAGTTCCGACAGTGCAGTAATATCTAACAATTCCACAACAACTACCTAATACACACATCTAAGTAAAGGAATGGAATAAGAATATTTTAATATATGGATGAGCAGCATAGGCAAGATGCAATAGATGGCATGTAATGTACAGTTGAAGTTGGAAGCTTACAAACCCAAGCCAAATACATTTAAACTGTTTTTCACAATTCCTGACATTTAATCCTAGTAAACGTTCCCTGTTTTAGGTCAGTTAGGATCACCACTTTATTTTAAGAAGGTGTAATGTCAGAATAATAGTAGAGATTTATTTCAGCTTTTATTTCTTTCATCACATTCCCAGTGGGTCTGAAGTTTACATGCACTCAATTAGTATTTGGTAGCATTGCCTTTAAATTGTTTAACTTGGGTCTAACGTTTCGGTTAGCCTTCCACAAGCTTCCCACAATAAATTGGGTGAATTCTGGCCCATTTATCCTGACAGAGCTGGTATAACTGAGTCAGGTTTGTGGGCCTCCTTGCTCACACACGCCTTTTCAGTTCTGCCCACCCATTTTTCTATGGGATTGAGGTCAGGGCTTTGTGATGGCCACTCCAATACCTTGACTTTGTTGTCCTTAAGCCATTTTGCCACAACTTTGGAAGTATGTTTGGGGGTCATTGTCCATTTGGAAGACCCATTTGCGACCAAGCTTTAACTTCCTGACTGATGTCTTGAGATGTTGCTTCAATATATCCACATCATTTTCTTTCCTAATGATGCCATCTATTTTGTGAAGTGCACCAGTCCCTCCTGCAGCAAAGCACCCCCACAACATGATGCTGCCACCCCCGTGCTTCATGGATGGGGTTCTTTGGCTTGCAAGCATCCCCCCCCTTTTTCCTCCTAACATAACGATGGTCATTATGGCCAAACAATTCTATTTTTGTTTCATCAGACCAGAGGATATTTCTTTAAAGTACAGTCTTCGTCCCCATGTGCAGTTGCAAACCATAGTCTGGCTTTTTTATGGCGGCTTTGGAGCAGTGGCTTCTTCCTTGCTGAGCGGCCTTTCAGGTTATGTCAATATAGGACTCGTTTTACTGTGGCTATAGATACTTTTCTACCTGTTTCCTCCAGCATTTTCACAAGGTCCTTTGCTGTTGTTCTGGGATTGATTTGCACCAAAGTACGTTCATCTCTAGGAGACAGAATGCGTCTCCTTCCTGAGTGGTATGACGGCTGCGTGGTCCCATGGTGTTTATACTTGCGTATTATTGTTTGTACAGATGAACGTGGTACCTTCAGGCATTTGGCAATTGCTCCCAAGGATGAACCAGATTTCTGGAGGTCTAGAATTTATTTTCTGAGGTCTTGGCTGATTTATTTTGATTTTTTTTTCCCAATGATGTCAAGCAAAGAGGCACTGAGTTTGAAGGTACAGTGGGGGGAAAAGTATTTGATCCCCTGCTGATTTTGTACATTTGCCCACTTACAAAGAAATGATCAGTCTATAATTTTAATAGTAGGTTTATTTGAACACAGAGACAGAATAACAAAAAATCCAGAAAAACGCATGTCAAATGTTATAAAATGATTTACATTTTAATGAGGGAAATGAGTATTTGACCCCTCTGCAAAACATGACTTAGTACTTGGTGGCAAAACCCTTGTTGGCAATCAGAGGTCAGATGTTTCTTGTAGTTGGCCACCAGGTTTGCACACATCTCAGGAGGGATTTTGTCCCACTCCTCTTTGCAGATCTTCTCCAAGTCATTAAGGTTTCGAGGCTGACGTTTGGCAACTCGAACCTTCAGCTTTCTCCACAGATTTTCTATGGGTTTAAGGTCTGGCGACTGGCAAGACCACTCCAGGACCTTAATGTGCTTCTTCTTGAGCCACTCCTTTGTTGCCTTGGCCGTGTGTTTTGGGTCATTGTCATGCTGGAATACCCATCCACGACCCATTTTCAATGCCCTGGCTGAGGGAAGGAGGTTCTCACCCAAGATTTGACGGTACATGGCCCCGTCCATCGTCCCTTTGATGCGGTGAAGTTGTCCTGTCCCCTTAGCAGAAACACACCCCCAAAGCATAATGTTTCCACCTCCATGTCTGATGGTGTTCTTGGGGTCATAGGCAGCATTCCTCCTCCTCCAAACACGGCGAGTTGAGTTGATGTCAAAGAGCTTCATTTTGGTCTCATCTGACCACAGCACTTTCACCCAGTTGTCCTCTGAATCATTCAGATGTTCATTGGCAAACTTCAGACGGGCATGTATATGTATTCTTGAGCAGGGGGACCTTGCGGGCGCTGCAGGATTTCAGTCCTTCATGGCGTAGTGTGTTACCAATTGTTTTCTTGGTGACTATGGTCCCAGCTGCCTTGAGATCATTGACAAGATCCTCCCGTGTAGTTCTGGGCTGATTCCTCACCGTTCTCATGATCATTGCAACTCTACGAGGTGAGATCTTGCATGGAGCCCCAGGCCGAGGGATATTGACAGTTCTTTTGTGTTTCTTCCATTTGCGAATAATTGCACCAACTGTTGTCACCTTCTCACCAAGCTGCTTGGCGATGGTCTTGTAGCCCATTCCAGCCTTGTGTAGGTCTACAATCTTGTCCCTGACACCTTTGGAGAGCTCTTTGGTCTTGGCCATGGTGGAGAGTTTGGAATCTGATTGCTTCTGTGGACAGGTGTCTTTTTTACAGGTAACAAGCTGCGGTTAGGAGCACTCCCTTTAACCTCTCTGGGCCAGTGGGACGCTTGCGTCCCACCTACTCAACAGCCAGTGTAATCCCGTGGCGCGATATTCAAATACCTTAGAAATGCTATTACTTCAATTTCTCAAACATATGACTATTTTACAGCTATTTAAATACAAGACTCTCGTTAATCTAACCACACTGTCCGATTTCAAAAAGGCTTTACAACGAAAGCAAAACATTAGATTATGTCAGCAGAGTACCAAGCCAGAAATAATCAGACACCCATTTTTCAAGCTAGCATATAATATCACATAAACCCAAACCACAGCTAAATGCAGCACTAACCTTTGATCTTCATCAGATGACAATCCTAGGACATTATGTTATACAATACATGCATGTTTTTTTTTCAATCAAGTTCATATTTATATCAAAAAACAGCTTTTTACATTAGCATGTGACTAGCATTCCCACCGAACACTTCCGGTGAATTTACTAAATTACTCACGATAAACGTTCACAAAAAACATAATTATTTTAAGAATTATAGATACAGAACTCCTTTATGCACTCGCTATGTCCGATTTTTAAAATAGCTTTTCGGTGAAAGCACATTTTGCAATATTCTCAGTAGATAGCCCGGCCATCACAGGCTAGCTATTTTGACACTCACCAAGTGTGGTACTCACCAAACTCCGATTTACTATTAGAAAAGTTCGATTACCTTTGCTGTTCTTCGTCAGAATGCACTCCCAGGACTTCTACTTCAATAACAAATGTTGGTTTGGTTCCAAATAATCCATAGTTATATCCAAATAGCAACGTTTTGTTCGTGCGTTCAAGACACTATCCGAAGGGTGACGCGTTTCGTGACAAAAAAATTCTAAATATTCCATTACTGTACTTCGAAGCATGTCAACCGCTGTTTAAAATCAATTTTTATGCTATTTTTCTCGTAAAAAAGCGATAATATTCCGACCGGGAGTCGTTGTTTTCGTTCAAAGAGAGAGAAAGTAAACATGGTGTCGGCTCGTGCACGCGCCTCCAGTCTCATTGTTCTCTGATCGACCACTATCCAAATGCGCTAATGTTTTTCAGCCATGGCCTGCAAAGCCACCATTCATTGTTCTGGGGCCTTCTGAGAGCCTACGGGAGCGTTAGAAAATGTCACGTTATGCCAGAGATCCCCTGTTTTGGTTAGAGATGATCAAGAAGGCCAAGAATTAGTCAGAGCGCTTCCTGTTTGGAATCTTCTCAGGTTTTGGCCTGCCATATGAGTTCTGTTATACTCAGACACCATTCAAACAGTTTTAGAAACTTTAGGGTGTTTTCTATCCAAATCAAACAATTATGTGCATATTCTAGTTACTGGGCAGCAGTAGTAACCAGATTAAATCGGGTAAGTTTTTTTTATCCGGCCGTGCAAATACTGCCCCCTATCCCCAACAGGTTAAGAGTGTGCTCCTTATCTCAGCTCGTTACCTGTATAAAAGACACCTGGGAGCCAGAAATCTTTCTGATTGAGAGGTGGTCAAATACTCATTTCCCTCATTAAAATGCTGATCAATTTCTGACATGTGTTTTTCTGGATATTTTTGTTATTCTGTCTCTCACTGTTCAAATAAACCTACCATTAAAATTATAGACTGATCCTTTCTTTGTCAGTGGGCAAATGTACAAAATCACCAGGGGATCAAATACTCTTTTCCCCCACTGTAGGCCTTGAAATACACTAATTGGAGGAGTACCTGTGGATGTATGTAAACTTCTGACCCACTGGAATTGTGATGCATTGAAATAATCTGTTTGTAAACAATTGTTGGAAAAATTACTTGTGTCATGCACAAAGTAGATGTCCTAACCGACTTGCCAAAACTATAGTTTGTTAACAAGAAATTTGTGGAGTGGATGAAAAACGAGTTTTAATGACTCCAACCTAAGTGTATGTAAACTTCTGACTTCAACTGTACATATGAGATGAGTAATGCAAGGTATGTAAACATTAAAGTGACTAGTAATCCATTTTATTGAAGTGGCCAATGATTTCAAGTCTGTATGTAGGCAGCAGCCTCTCTGTGTGTTAGTGATGAACATAATTCCATATGAGTACTGCTATGACTTTAGCAGTGCATCATGGCTGGACGAACCAAGTCTCAGACCCTGGGAAGGAATATATTTTTTTTTTTATTTTTTAAAGGCCCATGTCTTGGCATCAGAATATTGCATTTCGACACATTTTGTGATGGTGCATAGTTGTAAAATTTACTGTGGATACCAATATCCCTGTGAGCCACCAAGGCCCGTGTTACTCCGGGTTAAGAACATGCATTGTAAATTAATAATACTCTAATACACCCTCTTAACTTATTCCATGGATGTGTTGCCAAAATGTGTTTAATCTGTTAGTAATATATATATATATATATATATATATATATTATATTATTTTTAAATCTGAACGTTGACCCCCTGCAGTAACTAGCCGACCCCACTTTGAGAACATCTGTCATGCGCCATATTTGACAATACCTCTCCCATTTTATAGCTCACTGGTGCCAATTTCCCATCCAAATGTGACCTTTTTTATAAATGCTCATATCCAGAACGTGCCTTTTTTTAAAATATATATTTTTTATATTCCAGCTTGAGTAGGCCATGCTAGATGTTTTAACACCGTTGTTGGGGTGGGGGGGGGGGTGTCCTTGACAGAAGACTACATTCGACGGCATCAAGGATGAGCTCCTGCGTCTGAAGAGCAGCTGCACTTGCTCCAGAGGGGAGAAGCGCAGCTCTCGCACAGAGAGCCGCAAACGGCTGGTGGATCTCCAGCCGGACCTGGAGGAACAGCCCCCCAGCAAGAAAGGTATGGGGTTGGCTCCGAGCACTGCCGGGATGTCCCTCCCACCGTTTGTGGGGGGAGAACAGGGGGGAGAGAGTAATGCCAGAGGTCGCAAAAACATCCGCTCGAAAAGGCGGCTGTCTGCGCTCCAGAAGTAATGCTGCCTCAACTTCCTTATGGATAAATGCTTCTATTCCTCATGTGTTTTTTTTTTTTTTTAAAGTGGTTGTCGTATTCATGATTTTAAACCATAATAAACCGTTTTTTTGTTGGTTTTCTGTACTCAGACATTTTTTTTTTTAAAACATTGTACAGCTGTGGAAGGATTTGAGGTGTCACGTCATTAGTAGAGAAACCATGTTCTGAGAAATGGTCTTCACTAACCATACTCGCTAATATGGACTTAGAAACGTTTTATTTTCCAATATCAATTGCTGACCAAAATTGCAATGTGTCCAGTTGTTTGCTGTTTAGCAAACCAACTAGCCCTAATCCTATTCCACTGGCTAACGCTTAAGGACAGAACACCAGATCCATTCAGTTAAATACTGTTAAGCATCTCGTTAACCTAAACTAACATCCCACCATACCTCAGATCATCCTATTATAATATGCTTTGTTTGCAACGCCTTTTAGAGATGACTCATCAGATGTCCTGCTTCTTTGTTAGGTTTCCATGGGGAGGGTAGTGGAGAGGACGAGAAGATGGACAGATTGTGCTGGGAGCAGGTGGTGAAATCCTCAGAAGTGGCGGGACTAGTAGAGACTCTGCAGCTTGACCAGGTAGCACACGAAGAGGGTGACTTGAAAGTGCAGGAGGTGAATATCTCCTGTATGAAGGCACATGAGCTGGAGGTGCAGACGCGTGCTCGCGAGGAGGCCCTGTCCGTGGTGGTGGAGGGGAGGCGGCGGTGGCGGCGGCGAGGAGGGAGAATGCCAGGCTGCTCCAGGAACGGGAAGACTTGCAGCGGGAGATGCGCATACTTCGAGGGGAATCCCAGGCTCTAATTGGGAAGCTGCAGGCCATGGAGAGGGAGGTCAGTCTGCAGACAGCCAGAGCAGAAAAGGCTGCAGAGGACCGACAGGCCACGCATGACCACGAGGTCAGAGAGAAAACTGCCCTGATTGACTCCCTGATACAGGAAGTGACACGCCTAGGGAAGGAAGTCGTGACCTCTCAAGCTGCGTCGGGAGCACAAAGGGACAGCAGGCTTCTCAGAGACAAGATGGCGGAACTGAAGAGGGAATGCTCAGAGGCCCTAGAGGAGAGGCTCCTGCTGAAAGAGAAACTGTCCCAACAGCAGATCTCTGAACAGGAGCTGAAAGAGAAACTGGCCCAACAGCAGATCTCTGAACAGGAGCTGAAAGAGGAACTGGCCCAACAGCAGATCTCTGAACAGGAGCTGAAAGAGAAACTGGCCCAACAGCAGATCTCCGAACAGGAGCTGAAAGAGAAACTGGCCCAACAGCAGATCTCCGAACAGGAGCTGAAAGAGAAACTGGCCCAACAGCAGATCTCCGAACAGGAGCTGAAAGAGAAACTGGCCCAACAGCAGATCTCCGAACAGGAGCTGAAAGAGAAACTGGCCCAACAGCAGATCTCCGAACAGGAGCTGAAAGAGAAACTGGCCCAACAGCAGATCTCCGAACAGGAGCTGAAAGAGAAACTGGCCCAACAGCAGATCTCCGAACAGGAGCTGAAAGAGAAACTGGCCCAACAGCAGATCTCCGAACAGGAGCTGAAAGAGAAACTGGCCCAACAGCAGATCTCCGAACAGGAGCTGAAAGAGAAACTGGCCCAACAGCAGATCTCTGAACAGGAGCTGAAAGAGAAACTGGCCCAACAGCAGATCTCCGAACAGGAGCTGAAAGAGAAACTGGCCCAACAGCAGATCTCCGAACAGGAGCTGAAAGAGAAACTGGCCCAACAGCAGATCTCCGAACAGGAGCTGAAAGAGAAACTGGCCCAACAGCAGATCTCTGAACAGGAGCTGAAAGAGAAACTGGCCCAACAGCAGATCTCCGAACAGGAGCTGAAAGAGAAACTGGCCCAACAGCAGATCTCCGAACAGGAGCTGAAAGAGAAACTGGCCCAACAGCAGATCTCCGAACAGGAGCTGAAAGAGAAACTGGCCCAACAGCAGATCTCCGAACAGGAGCTGAAAGAGAAACTGGCCCAACAGGAATTGACCTTGGAGCAGCTCAAGGTGGAAATGGAGGCTAAAGAAGAGGCCCACGTTGACAGCAAAAACTCTGTATCTGAGAGAGAGACCGCTGAGGGCCTGAGGAAACTAAACTCTGATCTGGAGGCTGAGGTCGTGACCTTGAAGGGAAAGATGGCCTATCTGGAGGGAGAGGAGCGCACCCGCCAAATGGAGAGGGAGGTGGCTGTAACCGTGTCCCAAACGGAGAGAGTGGCAGAGTTGGAGAAGATACTGTTCGAGAAGGAGGCGGAGGTGTCGGGCCTGCAGAGGAGCCTGCGGGAGGTGCAGGAGAGGTGGGAGGATGAGGAGACCGCTGCGGTGCAGGAGGCTCGTAGGAGGGAGGTGGAGAGGAGGAGGGAGCTGCTGGCCGTGGCTGAGGAGGCCATCGCTCAGAAGGACGCTGAGCTGAAGAAGAGAGCCCAGGACATCACCAGGTTAGTGGGCTGGCTGGAACCATTCACTATGGCTAGTGGGGAAGCCTACGTGCCAATCCTAAATCATCCTCTAAACCCTATGCACGTGTGGAGATCTGAGAGGATTTGATTGGTGTATGCAGTACGGTGACAGTTCCACCTAGCCTATCAGAGGGCAAGGTGCAGCTATTACAAGATTGATTACAAGTGTTTCCTCAGATCTCTACAAGTCTATAGGGCACCGGGTTTCTTTATTTTCCCTGCTCATCCTGACTGTTAAACCTCTCTAATATAGTGGTGTTTTAAGTTAATCTCATGTGTTTGTGACCACAGATTGAAGGAGACCATTAAACTTGACTCGGACAAAGTGAAGATTTTGAGCTTGGACCTTGAGAGGAAAGACGATGACATTTCTGATCTCAAAGAGAAGCTGGCCGACTCTAAAAAACAGATACAGCAAGTTCAAAAGGAGGTAAAGGCTGATAAGATTTATATATTTTTTTCATGCAAGAGAGTAATATACAGTATATACACACACAAGTATGTGGACACCTGCTCGTCGAACATCTCATTCCAAAATCATGGGCATTAATATGGAGTTGGTCCCCCCCTTTTGCTGCTATAACAGCCTCCACTCTTCTGGAAAGGCTTTCCACTAGATGTTGGAACATTGCTGAGGGGACTTGCTTCCATTCAGCCACAAGAGCATCAGTGAGGTTGGGCACTGATGTTGGGCGATTAGGCCTGGCTCGCAAATTCATCCCCAAGGTGTTTGATGGGGTTAAGGTCAGGGATCTGTGCAGGCCAGTCAAGTTCTTCCACATCGAACTCGACAAACCATTTCTGTATGGACCTCTCGCTTTATGTTCGGGGACATTGTCATGCTGAAACAGGAAAGGGACTTCCCCAAACTGCTGCCACAAAGTTGGAGGCACAGAATCGTCTAGAATGTCATGGTATGTTGTAGCGTTAAGATTTCCCTTCACTGGAACTAAGGGGCCCGAACCATGAAAAACAGCCCCAGACCCTTATTCCTCCTCCACCAAACTTTACAGTTGGCACTATGCATTCGGGCAGGTAGCGTTCTCCTTGCGTCCGCCAAATCCAGATTTGTCCATCAGACTGCCAGATGATGAAGTGTGATTTATCTCTCCAGAGAACTAATTTTCACTGCTCCAGAGTCCAATGGCGGTGAGCTTTACACCACTCCAGCCAACGCTTGGCATTGCGTATGGTGATCTTAGGCTTGTGTGCGGCTGCTCGGCAATGGAAACCCATTTCGTGAAGCGTCCGACAAACAGTTATTGTGCTGACGTTGCTTCAAGAAGTAATTTGAAACTTGGTAGTGAGGGTTGCCACCGAGGGGCAGACTATTTTTACGCGCTTCAGCACTTGGTGGTCCCATTCTGTGAGCTTGTGTGGCCTACCACTTCTCGGCTGAGCCGTTGTTGCTCCTAGACCTTTTCATTTACATTTAAGTCATTTAGCAGACGCTCTTATCCAGAGCGACTTACAAATTGGTGCATTCACCTTATGATATCCAGTGGAACAACCACTCTACAATAGTGCAGCTAAATCATTTGGGGCGGGGGGGGGTTAGAAGGATTACTTTATCCTATCCCAGGTATTCCTTAAAGAGGTGGGGTTTCAGGTGTTAGGTTCTAATTCTGAGTAAGACACTCAACGGACATTTATGAAAGCTTAACCAAGTTTAATTCTTCCCAGAGGATCAATACAGCTGCATTAGACAAACATTATCAGACAAGGTCTGGTATTTAACCGTTCCTCATAGGCTGAGTCTCCTCCTACACATCTCTATAAACATCGTTCTTTACTGCTGGGCAGGACACTAGTGATACGAGCCATAAACTTTTCTTTCCCCCTTAACGTGACCTGACCTCGACACCCTTCATCACTAATCCATGGCTCGCTCCCCTTTATCAATGCCTGCCACATGTAATCAATCCCCAGCACTTAACACATTCCAAGCTTAATTGTACAGACTGTATACCTTCCTCCTATAACCATTAACTTCTGGTGTAGACCCTCTAAACCTCAGCCCATCCCTCGGTGACATGAATAAGTACATTTCCTACCCTCAGAACCCGACACACAGTTGACCGGGGGTAGCTCAAGCAGGGCAGAAATTTGACGACATGACTTGTTTGGAATGGGAACATCCTATGACTGTGCTGCGTTGAAAGTCACTGAGCTCTTTAGTACGGGCCATTCTACTGCCAATGTTTTGTCTATGGAAATTGCATGGCTGTGTGCTTTATTTTTTTATATTTTATATACACCTGTCAACAATGGGTGCGGCTGAAATGGATAAATCCACTCATTTTGTACGGGTGTCCACATACTTTTTGTAATGTAGTTGGTGAATAATTCTACACGTAATCACTATTAATAACATATTAAACACTAGTAATACAATATGAATAACACATTAAACACTTAAATAACGTATCAAAGACTTGATAACGTGTGCCCTTTTTTTTGTTATCCTTACCCAAGATCACCTTGGAGAAATCTCTGAAACTTAAACTGCAGGACTTGGAGAAAGTGAAGAAACAGCAGCAAGCAGACTTGGCTAATAAAGACCGGACCATACACCAACTGAAAACTGTATGTTGTGTACTCTCTGGGTTATTTTCATTCTAACAAAGAGGTGTGTGTGGTGTGTGTGTGGGGGGGGGGGGGGATGTATGTATGCCCTTGTTGTTGACCGGCTCTTCCTCTATCCAGGAACATTCCGCTGACTCGAAGTCTGAGGAGAACTTAAAGCTTTATCAGAACGCCTGCAAAGGTACATGGCTCAGTACTGTTCTACTGTTATGTGTCTGTGTTTTTGAAATCTGTCTTCCCCGACTACTTAGTAAAACTGTGTACTAATCGTCCTATAGACTCTTTAGAACACACTGTTCTAAAAATCTATGCCTGTTTTACTCGCAAATATCAACATGTGAGACTTATGCACACTGAGAACGCATCTAATGCAGTGTTACTGAGGCACGCTGAGAATAGTGTTACTGAGGCACGCTGAGAATAGTGTTACTGAGGCACGCTGAGAATAGTGTTACTGAGGCACGCTGAGAATAGTGTTACTGAGGCACGCTGAGAATAGTGTTACTGAGGCACGCTGAGAATAGTGTTACTGGGGCACGCTGAGAATAGTGTTACTGGGGCACGCTGAGAATAGTGTTACTGGGGCACGCTGAGAATAGTGTTACTGGGGCACGCTGAGAATAGTGTTACTGGGGCACGCTGAGAATAGTGTTACTGGGGCACGCTGAGAATAGTGTTACTGGGGCACGCTGAGAATAGTGTTACTGGGGCACGCTGAGAATAGTGTTACTGGGGCACGCTGAGAATAGTGTTACTGGGGCACGCTGAGAATAGTGTTACTGGGGCACGCTGAGAATAGTGTTACTGGGGCACGCTGAGAATAGTGTTACTGGGGCACGCTGAGAATAGTGTTACTGGGGCACGCTGAGAATAGTGTTACTGGGGCACGCTGAGAATAGTGTTACTGGGGCACGCTGAGAATAGTGTTACTGGGGCACGCTGAGAATAGTGTTACTGGGGCACGCTGAGAATAGTGTTACTGGGGCACGCTGAGAATAGTGTTACTGGGGCACGCTGAGAATAGTGTTACTGGGGCATGCTGAGAATAGTGTTACTGGGGCACGCTGAGAATAGTGTTACTGGGGCACGCTGAGAATAGTGTTACTGGGGCACGCTGAGAATAGTGTTACTGAGGCACGCTGAGAATAGTGTTACTGAGGCACGCTGAGAATAGTGTTACTGAGGCACGCTGAGAATAGTGTTACTGAGGCACGCTGAGAATAGTGTTACTGAGGCACGCTGAGAATAGTGTTACTGAGGCACGCTGAGAATAGTGTTACTGAGGCACGCTGAGAATAGTGTTACTGAGGCACGCTGAGAATAGTGTTACTGAGGCACGCTGAGAATAGTGTTACTGAGGCACGCTGAGAATAGTGTTACTGAGGCACGCTGAGAATAGTGTTACTGAGGCACGCTGAGAATAGTGTTACTGAGGCACGCTGAGAATAGTGTTACTGAGGCACGCTGAGAATAGTGTTACTGGGGCACGCTGAGAATAGTGTTACTGGGGCACGCTGAGAATAGTGTTACTGAGGCACGCTGAGAATAGTGTTACTGGGGCACGCTGAGAATAGTGTTACTGGGGCACGCTGAGAATAGTGTTACTGAGGCACGCTGAGAATAGAGTGTTACTGAGGCACGCTGAGAATAGAGTGTTACTGAGGCACGCTGAGAATGCAGTGTTACTGGGGCACGCTGAGAATAGTGTTACTGAGGCACGCTGAGAATAGTGTTACTGAGGCACGCTGAGAATGCAGTGTTACTGGGGCACGCTGAGAATGCAGTGTTACTGGGGCACGCTGAGAATGCAGTGTTACTGGGGCACGCTGAGAATGCAGTGTTACTGGGGCACGCTGAGAATGCAGTGTTACTCGGGCACGCTGAGAAGGCATCATCTAATGCAGTGTCCCCACTCCAGTACCCCCACCAACAGCACACTTTTTATTGTATCCCCGGACAAACTCACCTGATTCAACTCACTGAGGGCTTGATGATGATAAGTTGACAAGTTGAATCAGGTGTGTTTGTCTGGGGCTACAATAAAATGTGTACTGTTGGGAGGACTGGAGTTGGGAAACAATGATCTAATGCGCAATTTTGTGTTTTCCTGATTTATTTGTTTATTTTTTTTGGTACAGCCATTCCCCTTATCTGATTATTAGACACGTGGGTATGAAAATATGCTTTTCCTCCAATAGCATGCAGAGAATTATATTACTGTAGATGAAAGCCAAAATGAGTTTCCACATCTTGGCATTTTTAAAGCATTACTTTAAGTTTCAAAATTGCACATACTAGAAAACGTTCTATTTCCACATACCCAAAATGGCTACTATTTAGAATGCAAGTACAAGTATTGGAACACGGTCATAGTGTTGACTACACACGGTAGTTCAGGTATTGTGACACAGCCATAGTGTTTGACAGTACATACGGTAGTCTATTCCCATATGCTCTTCTCTGTGCGTCTCTGTCCTGTATTCATGGGGTTCATTGTGCTTCCTCAGACCTTCAGGCTAAGGAGCGTTTGATTGAAGACATGCGTCTGGCTCTGACTGAGCAGGAGGACACCCAGACCCAACAGGAGCAGGTGCTGGAGGCTAAACTGGAAGAGATTGACGCCCTCACAGAAGGTGGGATTATCAAATCACTATTTAAAGTGCATTTTAAACACGTGTCAATACACTTAACAAAAAAATATGTATTAAAAATGAATAATACAATTTTTTTTTAATATATATATATAGCTGCCCACACAAGCAGCAATGAACGGGGTTCACAGGATGACAGAAATGACACAAGATCAGTCTTTTATATGTAATCATTGAAGGCATTACCATATTAATAACAAATGTAATGACTAAATACAAAATCTGGATTGAATCTGAAGTTCCTGAGGAGAAGTTGATTGTAGCTGATTGTGAGAACTAACGTTACATTATGCCAAGAATCAATACTAAATTCAGTGTAGTTCATTTTAGGGATGTCCGTGATAGCAATGACACGTTTCAAATTGATAGGCAACTGTGGAGTGGATGTACAGTGGTGAAAATCGAAAACTTAAAATCTGATTTTTTTTTTTTATTTATCAATAAATCAGCCATCTTTCGACCAATCCCTTAGCATTTCTCTGTACCATGGGCCGACATTCCAAATTTGGTGTCTGAATATTTGAAGTATTTTTAGCATATTAGCTAATATGCGTCTACTTGTATAGTGTGGCAATCTTTTGAATGCATCAGTTATTTTCTCAAACTCTTTAGGGGGTATTGTTAGGAGTGAATTTAACTTTTTAGTCCATGAAGATTTTTTTAATGTATTTTTGGCATTAGAATTACATAGTCAAATAAGTGAATTGTTAGTTTCCTTATTTAAGATATCAATGGTAAACTTAACCTGGCTCATCGTGTTAATTTCTTTGACGCTGAACAGTTTCATAGGTCATTGTTGAGTGGTACCAAGGATTTAAATGGACACGTAAAATCAGATTTCCTGATTTGTATCAGTAACTCAGCCATCTCTTAACCAATCCCTTAGCTTTTCTCAAACTAAGTTAAGAGATGTACAATGAGCCTACATACCGAGATGTCCAAGATGGAGGAAAACCTATCCTGATGGAACTTATGGGCCCTTGAGACACATTTTGTTCAGCATGAGGATAGACACCAACATACAAAGTTTAAGTCGCTAGGTCAAACGGGGCGGCGGATATAAGCGTTTAAGTGAGACACCCCCCCCCCTTTATAACAGCACCACCTACTGGCCAATCAGTGCCATTATTTTGACCAAATTACTCATAGCCTCTAGTTTCTTTTGTCAAATTTAGAAAAAATATATATAATCTAAGAATAACGATAGATTACAGGTTGGCTGTGAACCCTTAAACAAGACTGTGGGGATGTGGTTTTCCATTCAGATTACAGCTCTTTATATTTGGTGACGGTACTCAAGTGTCTTTCTTTTATTTATTGTCATTTTCAGAGGTGGAGAAAGTGAAAGGACTGTTACGCTACCAGGACAATAGAAAAGACACTGCGTCCCTGAGAGACAGCCAATCGGACGAAGCCAAATTAGCCAAACAGGAAGCCATTCAGGCTCAAGTGACCTTGAAGGTGAACTTCTAAATATTTAGTTGATAATGCATATTTTGTCCCGTCTTTTTAGATTGGATTAATCTGTGTTTGTACGTGTTTTCCCCCAAGTAATCATATGAGTTAGAGCCGGGATGATAAAACAAAAAATGACCGTGACGACTGAACAGACCTCTTATCGAGGACATTTTACTGATATCGATAATTACGATAAATAGTCTATAGCCTTCTAGATGTGACGTTTGACATAAGTCTACTAATATGGGTGGTTGGTAACGGGACAATTGCTAGCTACAACGTTCAAACTAGAAGTATGAGTTTTTTTAAGGGTCATGTAAAAAGTAATTGAGGGCAACATTAATGTTAGAAACCTATTGATCTATTTATCATTATTGCGTATTTTTGTCGTGTGTGTGTGTGTGTGTGTGTGTGTGTGTGTGTGTGTGTGTGTGTGTGTGTGTGTGTGTGTGTGTGTGTGTGTGTGTGTGTGTGTTTCTAGCTGTGTACTGAGAAGCACCAGGCTGACAGGAGGAAGTGGCTAGAGGAGAAGATGGTTCTCATCCGGCAGGCCAAGGAAGCCGAGGACAAGAGGAACCAGGAGATGAGGAAGTTCGCAGACGGCCGTGAGCGACACGCCAAACAGCAAACCCAAGTGGTAAAAGGACTTCCTGTAGAAATGACCCCTTAGAACCTCTCCTCCGGGGACCCCAGCCGTTCCGTGTATTTGAACTATTCCACAACCGTAACACCTGGTTCAACTGATCATCAAGCACTTTAAATAGGTGAATCAAGTGGGCTACAACAAAATGGTGAAATGTCTAGGGGTCCCCTGAGGAGAGGTTTGAAAACCCCTGCCCTTGAGTTTATTTATTTTTTTATTTTGTTTCACCTTTATTTAACCAGGTAGGCAAGTTGAGAACAAGTTCTCATTTACAATTGCGACCTGGCCAAGATAAAGCAAAGAAGTTCGAAAACATACAACAACACAGAGTTACACATGGAGTAAAACAAACATACAGTCAATAATACAGTAGAAAAATAAGTCTATATACAATGTGAGAAAATGAGGTGAGATAAGGGAGGTAAAGGACAAAAAAAGGCCATGGTGGCAAAGTAAATACAATATAGCAAGTAAAACACTGGAATGGTAGATTTGTAGTGGAAGAAAGTGCAAAATAGAAATAGAAATAATGGGGTGCAAAACAGACAGAGCCTACTAAGAAACCCCTCTGTCTGTGACCCTGCAGGAAGATCTCGTGGCCCAGCTCGGTGAGAAAGAGCAGGACCTAGTGAAATGGAGGAAGGAGAGGGACACCCTTGTAACAGCTCTGGAGGTCCAGCTAACCAAACTCATCTCCAGCATCGCCAACAAGGATGAGCAGATAGCCCGTCTGCGCTGCAACGACACCTCTCAGCCAGCAGAGGTCAGTTCAAACACACACGTGATGGACTGTTAGGTTGGTTGGGGCTGTTGGAGAATGTTCTCGTTTGGGATTGTACATGTTATTAAGGTTGGTTGCAGGGTTGATGGTCATTTTCCATTTGAACTTTGCAGAAGAAGAAGAACAGAAGAAGTGATTTGGAGTTTGCACTGTTTTGAAAACCTTATTGAAAAAAATAGTGGGCACTTATTTTAAGCACGTTGTGGCTCAGTTGGTAGATCATGGTGTTTGCAACGCCAGCGTGGTGTTTGCAACGCCAGGGTTGTGGGTTCGATTCCCACGGGAGGCCAGTACAAAAAAAAAAAAATGTATGCGTTCACTACTGTAAGTCGCTCTGGATAAGAGCGTCTGCTAAATGACTAAAATGTAAAAAAATGCACATTGAGTGTGGAAAATGCTCTCTACAAAGGTATTGTTACTGTAGGTTAATTATTATCAATCATTTTGAAATGGAATTGTTTCAAATGGGGCACAGTTCACATTCCATAATGTGTTGTGGTACCTTAACAGCACGAAAATGAACACGACTTTGGACCATGAGGATGGATGACGTCATTGGTCCATTATATCCTAATGGTTGGTTGTGTTGATGTTTTTCGTCCTTCCTCAGAGGCACCATGGCCAGGTGGAGGTAGAGGAGCTGCAGAGCCTTCTGTCTGAGAGAGATGCTGAGATCTTTAACCTGAAGGAACAACTGAAAGCTATTTCCAAAGCCAGCTGCAATGTCTCATCTGCGCCTCCCACTAAGCCCAGAGAGACCGCCACTCTGGTGAGAGAGCAGTCTCCTTTATAACAAATCAAAGTTTATTGGTCACGGATACAGGGTGTAAACGGTACAGTGAAATGCTTTACTTGCGAGCTCTCAACACTACAGTACACATTATCATAAATAGAACTTTATTCAATTTCCCATCTATATTTTGTAAGTTGGTCTTGTTGACACAATGGATGTTGTCCATGATGGCGCTCTCTCGCTCAATCTCTCTCTCGCTCAATCTCTCTTGCTCTCGCTCTCTCTCTCTCTCTCTCTCTCTTAGACTAAAGCAGAGGAGTGCCCTCCCAAAGTCAGTGAGAGAACTCTCCATGACGACAACAGTCAACTAGTACATGGAGTGAAGACTGAGAAGAGGACCAGTCAGGTAATCGTCTCTCTAGACATCCGGGTTTCCTCCCATAATGTTCCAATGCCTTAACACATCTTTCTGTACGTCACAGAACGTCAGTTTGGCGTAGAGGAAGTACGTCATTGCCTTGCCCGGCCTGTTGCCCACATCCCCCACAATAGTAGTTATCAAGGTGAAGAGATCAGAGGTTATTTTTAAGGAGTGTATTTCTCAAGTTTAATCTAGTTTGCATCAACTATCTTCACTTAAAACCACTGCAAAGGTTTATCCTGTAAACCTGTGGTTTTCGAATCGCACCGTTTTGTCATGTCTGCCTCGTGATTGGTTGGGAGTAGCTGCTGTTGCCTCGGGTCAGGTTCATGGACATGACATCAGAGCATCATGTCTGTCTGTCTGCTCTGAGAGGTGAAGGTTAACGAATGTAACCACAGTTATGTGAGCTATTGAATCAATCCAATATGGTATCCTTCCGCGCGTCGGGAGACACTCCGAGTAAGGCTTTTCAGTTGTAAAAACATTCTCTAAAGGTATGGGCCTCGTTCTGGTCCACGCTCATTTTCTGAAGTGTGTTTTCTGCCCTTTTTAAAAAAAAATGTTTTTCCATGTGGCAATTTGAAACACTAGTGAATGAAGAGCTGACTAGGCTCCTCCTATAGGTTAACCCAACTGACTAGGCTCCTCCTATAGGTTAACCCAACTGACTAGGCTCCTCCTATAGGTTAACCCAACTGACTAGGCTCCTCCTATAGGTTAACCCAACTGACTAGGCTCCTCCTATAGGTTAACCCAACTGACTAGGCTCCTCCTATAGGTTAACCCAACTGACTAGGCTCCTCCTATAGGTTAACCCAACTGACTAGGCTCCTCCTATAGGTTAACCCAACTGACTAGGCTCCTCCTATAGGTTAACCCAACTGACTAGGCTCCTCCTATAGGTTAACCCAACTGACTAGGCTCCTCCTATAGGTTAACCCAACTGACTAGGCTCCTCCTATAGGTTAACCCAACTGGCTAGGCTCCTCCTATAGGTTAACCCAACTGGCTAGGCTCTCCTGGAGGTTTAACCCAACTGGCTAGGCTCTCCTGGAGGTTTAACCCAACTGGCTAGGCTCCTCCTATAGGTTAACCCAACTGGCTAGGCTCCTCCTATAGGTTAACCCAACTGGCTAGGCTCCTCCTATAGGGTTAACCCAACTGGCTAGGCTCCTCCTATAGGTTAACCCAACTGACTAGGCTCCTCCTATAGGTTAACCCAACTGACTAGGCTCCTCCTATAGGTTAACCCAACTGGCTAGGCTCCTCCTATAGGTTAACCCAACTGGCTAGGCTCCTCCTATAGGGTTAACCCAACCGGCTAGGCTCCTCCTATAGGTTAACCCAACTGGCTAGGCTCCTCCTATAGGGTTAACCCAACTGGCTAGGCTCCTCCTATAGGTTAACCCAACTGGCTAGGCTCCTCCTATAGGTTAACCCAACTGGCTAGGCTCCTCCTATAGGTTAACCCAACTGACTAGGCTCCTCCTATAGGTTTAACCCAACTGACTAGGCTCCTCCTATAGGTTAACCCAACTGACTAGGCTCCTCCTATAGGTTTAACCCAACTGACTAGGCTCCTCCTATAGGTTAACCCAACTGACTAGGCTCCTCCTATAGGTTTAACCCAACTGACTAGGCTCCTCCTATAGGTTAACCCAACTGGCTAGGCTCCTCCTATAGGTTAACCCAACTGGCTAGGCTCCTCCTATAGGTTAACCCAACTGACTAGGCTCCTCCTATAGGTTTAACCCAACTGACTAGGCTCCTCCTATAGGTTAACCCAACTGACTAGGCTCCTCCTATAGGTTAACCCAACCGGCTAGGCTCCTCCTATAGGTTAACCCAACTGGCTAGGCTCTCCTGGAGGTTAACCCACCCTCACTGTCATACTGTGTACCCCTGTCTTTAGGGGTCTGGGGGCTACCCGTCGGTGCTCGACTCCTCAGAGATCATAACGGAGGGAGGCAGGACCAGCCGCTTCCCCAAGCCTGAGCTTGAGATCTCCTTCAGCCCGCTGCAGCCCAACAGGATGGCCTTGAAACGCCAGGGAGAGGACGTGATTAACGTCAAAATCACTCGCAAGAGGAAGAGCTCTGAGATTGACAAGGTAGACAGTGTTAAAGGGATAGTTCCCCCCCCCCCCCCCCCAAAATTACCAAATTACATTTTTTTTGTTACCTTTACCTAGTAAGAGCTGTTTGGATTTGAGTATGCTATCGCTCCTGTGACTTGAATGGGATTTGTGCCACAAATGCTAAAACGTTAGCATTTGCAAACCGTGCCAGGGTAACTAAACCAAAGCATGGGTTGCTGCCACACCTTGTCCATATACTGTTTAAAGGGTAAGCAAACCAATGTAATTTAGGTGAACTGTCCCTTTTTTAAATTTGCAGCGAGGGATTGGATGTTCAGTCCGGGGTATAACTGTGTGGTCCTCCTGCCACTGCACGCCTGTAGCTTGGTGGAACACTCCACTGAGATGCAGACCTGGTCCAGCTTAACCATTAACCATTCCTGTCAGTCATCTTAAAGACATGCTCCTGAACTTATGGCGACTAATAAGTGTTTTTTTTTTGTTTGTTTTTTAAACCTCCTCTTTTTGGGCTGGATGTGTCAATGTGTAGTCCATACATGCATAATCTATGAGTAGAATTCCTGTTTTCAGTTAGCCATGAAATCCCTAGTATGACAGACTATATTTTTCTGTAAGCTGTGCTGCGGCCCCCCCCCCCACGTGGGCCGGCCCCCTAGCGGTCAGAGTTCTAGCCAATGAGCTTCAACCCCCTCACCATTTTGAGTGACAGGTGGTGCACTTACCTTCACATGGTTTTAATTGCCTCCGATAAGCTGTTTTATGAAGTGTTTTTAATTAGGTTCTACTTAACAGCAAGTCGTTCAACATATTAATAGTTTATTGCCCTGTCTTACGTTATGCGTTGAAGAGGGAAGTAAAAGGTTGGAAGTTTTCCCCTATTACATGTGGTGTGATCTAACACCAAGCACAGTTATTTTGTGACTACAATGAGTTGATGTAGTGTGTATGGGGGTCTCTGCTGCAGGGACGTAGGAGTGAGTGGAGGCTATGGTGCCGTATTTCCTCCATATAGGAGGAGTATTTCAAACCTCTGGAGTTAGAAACTCATGTAATTCCCTGCTGACTGTCCCAGGTGTATGATAGATAGGGGAGGAGAGTGAGACTAGGGGTGAATCTCAATTCCTCGCGTCCTCAACTCCCCGTCTCAAAATGCGTTGGTGGAGGAAGTTCGAGGGGAGGAACCTCATATCTTCTGCTCCAATGTGCTTTGAGAAGGAGACTGGGAGAGGAAACAAGGAGAGATTCAACTGAGGACTTAGGAAAGTGAGAGCTGACAGCACAAAGGCAGCCTCTGCAGAGGCTTTTGGTCAAAAGACACTACCTTTAGACCTGTAGCCTTGTACGATCCAGAACGGCTCATAGGAGCAGGAGCCGATCACCTGTTTCTGTAGCGTGAGGCAGCTTGATGTTACTAGTACACCCTCTGGACAGGATGCTAGGATATCACCTGTTTCTGTAGCGTGAGGCAGCTTGATGTTACTAGTATATCACCTGTTTCTGTAGCGTGAGGCAGCTTGATGTTACTAGTACACCCTCTGGACAGGATGCTAGGATATCACCTGTTTCTGTAGCGTGAGGCAGCTTGATGTTACTAGTACACCCTCTGGACAGGATGCTAGTATATCACCTGTTTCTGTAGCGTGAGGCAGCTTGATGTTACTAGTACACCCTCTGGACAGGATATCACCTGTTTCTGTAGCGTGAGGCAGCTTGATGTTACTAGTACACCCTCTGGACAGGATATCACCTGTTTCTGTAGCGTGAGGCAGCTTGATGTTACTAGTACACCCTCTGGACAGGATATCACCTGTTTCTGTAGCGTGAGGCAGCTTGATGTTACTAGTACACCCTCTGGACAGGATATCACCTGTTTCTGTAGCGTGAGGCAGCTTGATGTTACTAGTACACCCTCTGGACAGGATATCACCTGTTTCTGTAGCGTGAGGCAGCTTGATGTTACTAGTACACCCTCTGGACAGGATGCTAGGATATCACCTGTTTCTGTAGCGTGAGGCAGCTTGATGTTACAAGTACACCCTCTGGACAGGACGCTAGTATATTGCAGGGTCTTACCTCCAATCTATCTCCCTAATGCTGAGTGCCAAGCAGTCCCATTTCCCCCCCCCAGTCTGGTATGACACTAAGTAGGCCTTTTAGACTTGTCCTGTGCTTACCAACAGAGGAACTACTATAACTAAAGCCCACACAGCTCAGCAGGGGAGCCCCTGGGAGCGCTGAGGTTCCTAGTCCTATTTTTACTCTTATTCAGCCAATCTGTTATATGACTCATTCACCTTTTTTTGGGGACACGAAAACAAGACTGTTTTCCCTGTGTCACATCACATTTGACTCCCCATTGCTGGGAATAAAATCACAAACATGTTTGTTGACCGCTAGACAGGCGGGTGGGCGCACCGACAGAATTGATAATAACAAGTGAGAGTCCAGACGCAGGTAACTGCCAAAATAAAGGAAACACCAACAGTGTCTTTTTTAATAGGCCGTTGGTCGACCACAAGCCCCCAGAACAACTTCAGTGTGCCTTGGCAGATCGTCTGGACCTCTATTGGAGGAATGCCAGAGGATGTTTTGATGGTGGAAAATACTGTCTCAGTTGGGTTGAGATCTGGTGACTGAGACCCTTCTTTTTAAAATCACTGAGATTTCTTCTAGCCATGGTATTTGGGGCATTTTGAAACATGACCCTAAGCTCTACCATGCTCTACCAACTGTAGCTCAGTTGGTAGAGCATGGTGTTTGCAACGCCAGGGTTGTGGGTTCGATTCCCACGGGGGGCCAGCACAGAAAAAAAAAAATGTATGAAATTGTATGCATTCACTACTGTAAGTCGCTCTGGATAAGAGCGTCTGCTAAATGACTAAAATGTAAAATGTAAATGTAAGCATGATGGGATGTTAATTGTTTAATTAACTCCGGAACCTGTGTGAAAGCACCTGCTTTCAATATACTTTGTATCCATCATTTAGTGTTTCCTTTTATTTTGGCAGTTACCCGTATCTTTAACAACGTTCTCTATTTAGTCAGAAATGTGTTATTTACCTAACAGCTTTTCTCTCTGACAATTTTAACATGTTTTTTTATCATGTTCACAACAAACACATGAACAGGGCAATGGTTTTAGTATTAAAGATGAACGCATCTGAAGGACTTCGCCGTTCACGGTTATTCTTGTTGCTACCTGATGGACGTCTTGCATCAGTTGATTTCTGCCTTAACACTTCTTTATAAATTTGTTGTTAATCCTCACTGCCATCTTAGTTAGGAGGAGGTTTGTTATTTTTTTTTTCTAACACGTCTTTCTTTTTAAAGAAGAAAGGTTGGCACAGTAAGGCTAAACGGAGAGCAACACGTGAGCTCCCATCTCAGGTATTCAAACCAGTCAGACCTGTACTCATCAGTCCATCGTACCATTTCAGCCATCTTGGGGTTACATTTTTTAACCTTCTTCATGCATGTTTTGTGATCATGCATGTTACTCCATCCATCGTCATTCTTCTCGATTGTTGTTGTTGTATTACTTTGTTCAGTAATGTTTAGGTTGGCGTAATGGCAAAACTATACGTTCTCTGAGAGACGATATGGAAGGTCCTGATTTGAAATGACAAGTGTTTCAGCGCTGGGTATTTCCTGCTTTTATGGTAATTTATATAAATAATATATATATATACTCATTGATTTCTTGAAGACTAACTTTTTTATAAAATGCAGAAACACGAACTCCAGAGATCGTAATTTTTTAAGTTTGAAACACGCTCAATATCTTTATGTAAAACAAACACAAATCAAATGTAACACCTGTTTTAGCAGATGTTATTGCGGGTGATGCGAAATGCTTGTATTTCTAACTCCATCAGTGCAGTAATATATCTAACAATACACACAATCTAAAGTTAAAGGAATGGAATTTAAGAATAAATAAATGCATGTATGGACAAGCAATGTCCGAGTGGCATAGACTAAGATGCAGTAGGCTAGAGTGGATATACATATGAGATGAGTAATGCCAAATATGTAAACATTATTAAAGTGACTAGTATTCCCTTTTTTTTAAAATTTTTTTAAATTAAAGTGGCCAGTAATTTCAAGTCTGTGTACACTGATACAATGTTGGACAGGTGTTACCAATTAACTTATTGAACATACTTTTATTTTGGAATACACATTTATGTTTTTAGATTAGGTGTACTTTTGCCTTTTGCGTTTCTGGACATTTTCAGACTAGATTTGTGTCGGGTTGGCTTTCACTGGAGCTGTGAACTATGCTTTTGTTAATCCACATCAATAATTGGAAACCTACTGACTTATTTTCATCTGCATTTGCATGAGACTCTTGAAATGTTTGGTAAATCTTAATTGTATTTATTCAATTGATCTTTTGAAATCCTATACATTCATGAAATTAAATCAATTTGTTCTATCTAATCCCGATCATTAGAGGAGAGAACTGTTGTTGCCTACATGTTAGATTTGAATTTGACTTTGTTTTGGCTCGTACGTATGTAGCTTTAAAAACCACAGCATTTTAATTTCTCTCCCTGGTCTCCTCTCTCCGCCATGTGCTGGTGTTTCTCAGGATGAGGTGAACAGTGAGAACCGAAGGAACAACAGAACTAGGATGACTTCTAAACTGGCTGTACATCAAGAGGAGGTGAGAGACACGTTTTAAACAACGACTACCCCCCCCCCAAAAAGGCTGTGTTTTTAAAACGAGAGGTTGCTTTATGTGGCATCCCTAAAGATGCATCGGTAGAGCATGGTACTTGCAACGCCAAGATTGTGAGTTGGGCTCCCGTGGGTTAACCATACATCACATTTGTATTTTATTAGGATCCCCACTGGCTGTTGGTGTTTTGTTAGGGTCCCCATTCAGCGACTCTTCCTGGGGTCCGCACGAAACATGACATAAGACAGAACATGAATAGACAAGAACAGCTCAAGGACAGAACAACCATTAAAAACATTAAGGCACACGTAGCCTACATATCAATACATACACACACTATCTGGGTCAAATAGGGGAGAGGCGTTGTGCCGCGAGGTGTTGCTTTGTTTTTTGAAACCAGGTTTGCTGTTCATTGGAGCAATATGAGATGGAAGTCCCATGCAATAAGGGCTCTATATAATACTGTAGGCTTTCTTGAATTTGTTCTGGATTTGCGGACTGTGAAAATACCGTGTGTGTGTGTGTGTGTGTGCGTCAGAGCTGTGTATACAGCGGTTCCTCCTTTAACAGTTGCGTGACTTAGAGGTACCCAGCGTCACTACTTCATTGCTCCAGACCACCACAAGGGGGAGTTAGAGCACTCATTATGCATTTGAGGCCCCAAGGTTTCAATATGACCAATCATATCGAGTGGTTCCAATGACGGATTTGACGCGGGCCACCCGTTCCCTGGTAACTGGCTGACAAAACATTACGGGGAAACCAAATGTAAGTAGTTATAACGTCATAATGAGTCAAGCAAAAAATATATATAATTGAGAGGAATATGTTAGTTTAATGTAGAGACAAACGATTGTGCATATTTTATTTTTTTGTCATAAAGTACGTTTACGAAAATCACTATTTAAAGTTTTTTTTTCAGCCACATCCAATACCAGGTGTATCAAACTCATTCATTATACACTTCAACTGTGTTTACCACTCTTGCTCCTGGGACATCAATGATTACACATTGTAACTATGCAATAGACTGGAAACATGATTTAAGTAAAGGCTGATTTTGTAATTCATATATACAGAATGAAAAACAGTACATCCTGCCAGCACGCCCACAAGCGAGCCACTCAGGTGGAGAATGACTTGTGGAAAAGAGCGAGGAACGAGATGGGAGTAACAATCCAGGCTATTTTGCTCTGAGACCGGCATAATAATGTAATGAAACAAGCAGGGAGCAGGTTTTAAACCCTCAACATTCTAGCCTGAAGTCCAGCATCCTATTGACTGAGCCTAAATGTATTAATTGGGGTTGGGGCCGATTGTGGCTAAAAAAACATGTTAAAGATTCCAATCGATAAAATGTGAAAAACTAACAATAATACTTTCCCCCTTTTTCCACAAGCGTAGCAGGATGGGTTATTAGCTGAACAATAGACCATTCAACCTTTACTAAAGAATTGTCTTAATAGCCGAGCTAGGTGTGAATCCCCCCCCCCAACTTGCATCAAATCATTTTCAGGACTTTTAGGATTTTAGAAGTAGGATTTTTTTTTTTTTTTATATATATATATATTTTTTAAATTATTTTATTATGCCTACTTATAATTGCAACTGATAAAAAATGTAGCATCCTACATAAAACAATAATTTAAAGAAAAAAAGTCTCCACTTTTGAACTAAAACAATGTAACTAAAAATAGAGCGCACATTTGTAATTCCCAAACACTAAAAGTAATTGGAAAGGTAGATGCAAATGATGTGACATTGTGGTTACAATAAAAGAATGTAGCCCATCATGCAAATGTTTCCTATTAGCAGGACAATAGACTTTTTATAACCCGGCTACTGTTGTGAAAATCCCTCAACTTGCAATGTATTCGATGCTTAAATACTCTAAAGTGTTTACATTTCTAACTCAAAACAGCATTTCTTCATCAACATCTTTATGCTTTCGTTAATCTTGATCTTTTTTTTTCTGTAGCAATTTTGAGCAAATTGCTCAAGGGCCACGATTTGATTCGTCGGTGAAGATGACATTATTGAATGTCTCGCCAGCTTTGATCTGGGCCTGCAGGACGCAAAGTTCTTTGTTTGTCAGACAAATCATTGGGTCAGAACTACAGAACACACATGGTTAATGTTCTGCTATTCCAAGGATGTGAAACGGAAGAGACGCCACGAGTGGGCACAGAATTCATAGCCTTCCTGCTGCGCCATCTATTTCAGCACCGTTTTGTGCTGCTCTGAGACCAGCGTGGAGAAACGGAAATGTTCAAATATGTTCTTAAGATATGTGTTGACTGAATATAAGCAAGTGATTTTTGCTAAATAATGAAGTTGGGTTTCTCCAGGAATAAATCATTCTAAATAACTGGCTTTATTTTCATATTAGTGAGAATGCCTCACCCCATGTTCAAGAATTGCCTTTTTTTCTCGCTCACTCTAGGTTAAATGAAATCTCCAAATTATAGTTTTTAAACAAAGCGATTATTAATTAATTTTGAATGATATAAAAGCCCCTTAGGATCTGTAGGAATATCTGAGAATATCTAATGGAAAATACCCCTTAGATATTAATTTCGAGTACTCCAATCCTCTAAATGTAATAATTGGCGGAGAGTCAAGTCATTGGGGAAAAAAATATCTATTTTTCGATATACTTTAGGTCTACCATAGGTGAAATGAGTCTCGCTAGT
The DNA here is from genome assembly GCF_965601325.2 of Salmo salar. NCBI lineage: Eukaryota > Metazoa > Chordata > Actinopteri > Salmoniformes > Salmonidae > Salmo > Salmo salar. The sequence continues at coordinate 39,139,914 of NC_138318.1, read as the reverse complement.
GTTGAGTAATGTGCTGTTAAAAATGGTGTAGGTCTTATTTATTTATAGAGCATATTGAAGTTAGAAGCAAAAGCCTACAACTGTTTTAGCACCGTTTAGCGATGCTCTGAGGCAAGCATGGGGACTGGTCTTGATAAATCAATTCGATTTTTATTTTCACTTAATCTCCATTTGGGTATTAGTTAGACAAGAATTAGAAAATTAGGGTGCGGAAATGTTATGCTCTTAGTGTAACCTTTTATTTAACTAGGCAAATCAGTTAAGAACAAATTCTTATTTACAAGGAGAGCCTACATCTTCCTCATAAATAGCCCAGTACTGTACTGCTGACCATCATTTTCCGTTCCAGCAAGTACCAGTCAAAAGTTTGGACACACCTACTCATTCCAGGATTTTTCTATATTTTTACTATTTTCCACATTGTAGAATAATAGTGAAGACATCACAACTATGAAATAACACACATGGAATCAGTTAAGAACAAATTCCTATTTACAAGGACGGCTTACTCTTTCCTCCCCAACGGGGATTTGAACCCCGGTCTCCCGTGTGCCCTGCATTCTGTAGTACAAACATGGCCTGCTCTCCCTTATGAAAGGAATTAGGCACTTTCCCATGTTTACTACAGTATGTATTGTAGACTAATAAACATTTTATTAATAAAATAATGATAAATACTTTCAAAATGCAGATGTTGATTTAGTTATGGATCCATAACGAATTACTATGGGATTAAATATCTGATTCTCAGAAATATTGGAACAAAGTTGTCTAATGAAGGCAAACAATTTAGAATCCTCCAATCCTGTAGCCTACTCCCAACCGTCACGTTGTACAGCGCCATATTTTCCATTCAATCCTAACGGAAACCCTGAGGGTTTTGTTTTTCTCTGAGTAGAAACACCACAATATTAAGCCCATATACTATGTTATTACAAAAAAGGTTTTAAATTCTATGCTAATGCCAATACAGAAGACTATCAAATGCTTCTCAAAGATGTCCTCTGGTGGTCAAACTATCAATAACTTGCAGTAACAGAGAAAATGGCTGACAATTAGATAACGTGCCACAGAATGCTGCAGCAGCACGCAAGGTGTGCTGCAGTATGACACAACTTTTAAAGGAGGAATCACTAAGTTGACAATGCAAACAATTTGGGGTTTTCAACACAATGGCTACATCACTTCTTTTTACAAGAAACAATCTCTCCTCAACTCTTAACCAAGAGAGACTGGCATGCATAGTATTTATATCAGCCCTCTGATTACAATGAAGGGAAAGACGTGTTGCTCTGTTCTGGGCCAGCTGCAGCTTAACTAGGTCTTTCCTTGCAGCACTGGACCACACAACTGGACAATAATCAAGATTAGACAAAACTGGAGCCTGCAGAACTTGCTTTGTGGAGTGTGGTGTCAAAAAAGCAGAGCATCTCTTTATTACAGACAGACTTCTCCCTGTCTTTACAACCATTGTATCTATATGTTTTGACCATGACAGTTTACAATCTAAGGTAACGCCAAGTAATTTAGTCTGAACTTATTCAACAGCCACACCATTCATTACCAGATTCCGTTGCTCTTAGTTTTAGAGATGTTCAGGACCAGTTTATTACATCGTCCACATAAGAGTCACAGAAAAATCTTTTGTATGATCTCTTATACACTATTTTAGGCCCAGCTGTTGGAACTTTGTCTTTCCTGGATATAGCCACTATATTGTGATCACTGCATCCAATGGGTACGGATACAGCTTGAGAACAAAGTTCTACAGCGTTAGTAAAAATGTGATCGATACATGTGGATGATCTTGTTCCTGTAGTGTTTGTAAACATCCTGGTAGGTTGATTAATAACCTGAACCAGATTACAAGCGCTGGCTACAGTAAGAAGCTTCCTCTTGAGCGGACAGCTTGATGAAAACCTGTCAATATTCAGGTCCCCAAGAAAGTAGACCTCTCTGTTTACATCACATACACTATCAAGCATTTCACACGTAATATTTTGATACTGACTGTTAGCACTTGGTGGCCTGTAGAAAAGGCTTTAGATGTGCCAAGTGAACCTGCAACATAAGATCTCTAAGCGTTACAGGGATATGGCTCTGAATATATCCGTCTCTCAACCCCTCACCCACAAGCATTTCTGTCTCTTCTATAGATGTTATATCCTTTGTATTGCTACTGATGTATCATCAAATGAAAATGGATAATACAGCTCTGGGAAGAAATTAAGAGACCACTGCAAAATGATCTGTTTCTTTTGTTAGCAAGTTACGGATTTTCATTAACCTTATTTCTAAGGCTACATATATTAATATGGGCTGTTTTCATCCCTTTCCTGGGTGGCTGATCAGAGACGGATATAATATGGAAAAGAGCAAATGGAACAAGAGGGAAAAAAAATACATTCAGCAGTCCATGAATTAATTGGTGTGTGTGGCTGCTGCGGGGTTGACGCTATGAACCCATAGGCTTGGCTCTCATCCCTTCCAGGCTTCTGGGAGGGAGGGTGGACAGTAAAACCTGTCATAGCGGATGTACGCAATGTCCCCACGCGCTCTGGCAGCTTTCATGGCATGGGATCAGTTCTTTCCTCTTCTGGCGCACAGCTTCAGGAAAGTCCTCGTTGAGGGAGATGGATATACGTTCCTCTCAAGTTCTTGGCTCTTTCCAGAACAGCTACCTTGTCCTTGAACCTCAGGAACTTGACCATTATCGACCTGTCACCTGGGCCTGTCACCTGGGCTAGTGGTGGGTTTTCCAGTCCTGTGGGTGCGCTCTACCTCAATCTTCCTGTGGCCCATCTTCAATTTCTAAGAGAGAACTTTCCTCACTTTGTCCTCAGACTCCGTCCACAACCATGTTGTTCCAACTTGATTGTCTCGAGATTTTTCTTTTTGTTATCATGGATTTACACACACAAATGATGTCCTCTCAATGACTTACAGATAGATGTCTGTCATCTTGCCGTTGTCATGTTTCAACTCATTGAGCTGACCCTAGGATCACTGCAAACTGTTCTTCAGGTCCTGGACCTCTCTGGTCAGGTCGACCGTTCTTTTATTAGTTGAATCCACTAGTATTTGGACAAACCACTCAAAGCTATTTTGTTGTTGTAACAACTGCTTGTATTAATATTTTTGTTTGTTTTAAAAGATCCTTCACGTGTGATAGAGAGACACCACTGTCCTCAACGGTACTCCCACCGGCTTTGGTCTTTGTCATGGTTGCTAACAACGTAGGTTACACCGTTACTCCTCTCAGTTCCAGACAGGGCAGGTCACGGGGAAGATTGAAAACAACAAACAGCAGGGATCTAGACAGCCACAAACCCGGGCCAATCCGCGGTCTCAGCCACAATGGCTAACAGTGTCACGGGCTGCGTTCAAGCCCTCAAGAAAACCCCGCTAGCTTGATAGGCAGCTAGGCTAGCTGCGACGCCAAATAGCTCCTCAGACCCGGCCTTAGTAGGCAGGATCTCTGGACAGAGACTAGCAGTCCCAGCAACTGATGCCAACTGCGGATAGGCTGTGCAAACTAAAAAGTTAGCTAGCTACTAAGAAACTTTCCAATTCCCTTTTCAAAACAACAAACCCATCTCTGGATAAAAGCCTCTGTAAAATATAATATATTACACATACACTACATGGCCAAAAGATGCTCATCCAACATTTAATTCCAAAATTATGGGCATTAATATGGAGTTGCCCCCCCCCCCCTCCCCTCTCTTGCAGCTATAACAGCCTCCACTCTTCTGGGAAGGCTTTCCCCACTAGTGAGGTCAGGCACTGATGTTGGGTGATTTAGGCCTGGCTCGCAGTCAGCGTTTCCATTTTATCCCAAAGGTGTTCAATGGGGTTGAGGTCAGGTCTCTGTGCAGGCCAGTCAAGTTCTTCCACATCGATCTCGACAAACCGTTTCTGTATAGACCTCACTTTGTGCACCGGGGCATTGTCATGCTGAGACAGGAAAGAGCCTTCTCCAAGATGTTTTGTACTTCCACAAAGTTGGAGGCACAGAATCGTCTTGAATGTCATTGTATGCTGTAGTGTTAAGATTTCTCTTCAATGAAACTAAGGGGCCCGAACCATGAAAAACATCCCCAAGACCATTATTCCTCCTCCACCAAACTTTACAGTTGGCACTATGCATTGGGGCAGGTAGTGTTCTCCTGGCATCCACCAAATCCAGATTCATCTGTTGGACTGCCAGATGGTGTAGCGTGATTCATCACACCAGAGCACGTGTTTCCACTGCTCCAGAGTCCAATGGCAGCGAGTTTTACACCACTCCAGCTGACGCTTGGCATTGCGCATGGTGATCTTAGGCTTGTGTGCGGCTGCTCGGCCGTGGAAAACAATTTCATGAAGCTCCTGGCAATCAGTTCTTGTGCTGATGTTGCTTCGAGAGGCAGTTTGGAACTCGGTAGTGAATGTTGCAGCTGATTTTTACACGAGTCAGCACTCGTCTGTCCCGTTCTGTGAGCGTGTGTGGCCTACCACTTCGCGGCTGAGCCGTTGTTGCTCCTAGACCTTTGACCAACCGGCTCAAATCGGTCTTATGTAGCAATATTTGAAATTGTTGTTTTTTTTATATTGGATAGTAGAGACTCAGCGCTACAACATGATATATCATACACTACAGTTGAGGAACAATGGGGAAAGTAATTCTGCTTTGAAAGTTGATAAACTTGTAACTCCACTTTTAAGAAAATGACCTTAAAATGTTTTGGTACACCTACTGAAGAGCTCTCCTGTCTCCACCCATTCAGCATCGTTCACACCCTCTTAAGCTTTAGCCCCACCCATCTCTTGTGTGGTCATGTGCTAAACAGTGAGTAGTGTAGTAAATTTATGATTAAAAGTGGTAGTAGCCTACATTAAGGATAAATTCCAGGTTAACAAAACTTCCAGATAACAAAATAATTTATAAATATTAGATGTTTACCCAGACACACTTGTCTAAATTGATGGGTCATGTGAAAGAAATGTTCCACTTCACAATAACAGCACTTACAATTGACCTGGGCAGCTCTAGACATTTTACAAACTGAAACTTGTTGGAAAGGTGGCATCCTATGACGGTTCTGCGTTGAAAGTCGCTGAGGTCTTCAGTACAGTCCGTTCTACTGCCAATGTTTGTCTGTGGAGATTGCATGGCGGTGTGCTCGATTCCAGCAATGGTTGTTTTGAAGGGGTGTACACATACTTATTATTATAAACTGGCTGGTTTGAGCCCTGTATGCTGATTGGCTGAAAGCCATGGCGTATACCACGGGTATGACAAAACCATTTTATTTTTACTGCTCTAATTACGTTGGTAACAAGTTTTTATAAAAGCAATAAGGCACCTTGGGTTTGTTATATGGCCAATTAACCACGGCTAAGGGCTGTGGCAGCGTTGCATTGTGCCTAAGAACAATCCTTAGCCGTGGTATATTGGCCATATACCACATCACCTCGGGCCTTATTGCTTAATTATATCATGGTTTCGTAGACATCTCCGGCGAGGGGCAGTAAAGACCCGGACTCCATTAGGCCCCAGGACTCCCAGTCCAGCCTTCGGAGCAGGAAAGAAGGAACGATGCAGAAGATCGGCGACTTCCTCCAGAGCTCCCCAACGTTTTTCGGTAGCAAGGGTAAGAGTTGACACTATAGCTATTCTGTGCTACTGTTACAGCGTCCAGCACAGACTCCATCATCATCATCAGACCAAAGAGTCAGAAACACAGAAACCACACTGGAGCCAAAGTACCATCTGCAGTGGTATAAATCACACCTTGATGGTCAAGTTCAATATTACCTGCCACAGTGTCTCTCTCTCTGTCCATCCAGTCTCTCTCTCTCTGTCCATCCAGTCTCTCTCTCTCTGTCCATCCAGTCTCTCTCTCTCTGTCCATCCAGTCTCTCTCTCTCTGTCCATCCAGTCTCTCTCTCTCTGTCCATCCAGTCTCTCTCTCTCTGTCCATCCAGTCTCTCTCTCTCTGTCCATCCAGTCTCTCTCTCTCTGTCCATCCAGTCTCTCTCTCTCTGTCCATCCAGTCTCTCTCTCTCTGTCCATCCAGTCTCTCTCTCTGTCCATCCAGTCTCTCTCTCTGTCCATCCAGTCTCTCTCTCTGTCCATCCAGTCTCTCTCTCTGTCCATCCAGTCTCTCTCTCTGTCCATCCAGTCTCTCTCTCTGTCCATCCAGTCTCTCTCTCTGTCCATCCGCAGTCTCTCTCTCTCTGTCTATCCGTCCATCCAGTCTCTCTCTCTCTGTCCATCCGCAGTCTCTCTCTCTCTCTATCCGTCCATCCAGTCTCTCTCTCTCTCTCTCTCTCTCTATCCGTCCATCCAGTCTCTCTCTGTCTGGCCTGGCCCCAGAACTGTTTGTGCTTTTAACTACTACACAGTGCTTGTCAAGCATGGCAATTCCATAATAAGCTGGCAATAGAAGGGAAACCGACTGGAATCCCAGGCGTATTGTTTCTGGCCCACAGTAATGGTTTGCTCTGGCTTGACCCTTTTAGTGGCCTATGCTGCTGAGCTTTTTTTTAAAGCCCTTACATCCCTCTTTCTCTTTGCAGCTAAAAAGATAATGGGATTGGTGAGCGGGAAATCCCCAGAGACAGAGGGTGGGGCATCCATGAGCTTCAGACCCAAGAAGTCCAAGAGGAAGCTTTACAGACCAGAGATCTCCACCCCGATGGACTTCCCCTCCCACCCGGTGAGAATGGTTAGGCTTGGGCGACATGGTTAGGCTTGGGCGACATGGTTAGGCTTGGGCGACATGGTTAGGCTTGGGCGACATGGTTAGGCTTGGGCGACATGGTTAGGCTTGGGCGACATGGTTAGGCGACATGGTTAGGCTTGGGCGACATGGTTGGGCTTGGGCGACATGGTTAGGCTTGGGCGACATGGTTGGGCGACATGGCTTGGGCGACATGGTTGGGCTTGGGCGACATGGTTAGGCGACATGGTTAGGCTTGGGCGACATGGTTGGGCGTCATGGTTGGGCGACATGGTTAGGCGACATGGTTAGGCTTGGGCGACATGGTTGGGCTTGGGCGACATGGTTAGGCGACATGGTTAGGCGTCATGGTTAGGCGACATGGTTAGGCTTGGGCGACATGGTTAGGCGACATGGTTAGGCGACATGGTTGGCTTGGGCGACATGGTTAGGCGTCATGGTTAGGCGTCATGGTTAGGCTTGGGCGACATGGTTAGGGCTTGGGGCGACATGGTTGGGCATTGGCTTGGGCGACATGGTTAGGCGACATGGTTAGGCGACATGGTTGGGCTTGGGCGACATGGTTAGGCTTGGGCGACATGGTTAGGCGACATGGTTAGGCGACATGGTTAGGCGACATGGTTGGGCTTGGGCGACATGGTTGGGCGACATGGTTGGGCGACATGGTTGGGCGACATGGTTAGGCGACATGGTTGGGCTTGGGCGACATGGTTGGGCGACATGGTTGGGCTTGGGCGACATGGTTGGGCTTGGGCGACATGGTTAGGCGACATGGTTGGGCGACATGGTTGGGCGACATGGTTGGGCTTGGGCGACATGGTTAGGCTTGGGCGACATGGTAAGGCGACATGGTTGGGCTTGGGCGTCATGGTTGGGCTTGGGCGTCATGGTTGGGCTTGGGCGACATCGTTGGGCGACATGGTTAGGCTTGGGCGTCATGGTTAGGCGTCATGGTTAGGCGTCATGGTTGGGCGTGGGTGTCATGGTTGGGCTTGGGCGACATGGTTAGGCGACATGGTTGGGCTTGGGCGACATGGTTAGGCGACATGGTTGGGCTTGGGCGACATGGTTAGGCGTCATGGTTAGGCTTGGGCGTCATGGTTAGGCGTCATGGTTAGGCTTGGGCGACATGGTTAGGCTTGGGCGTCATGGTTAGGCGACATGGTTAGGCTTGGGCGACATGGTTAGGCTTGGGCGACATGGTTAGGCTTGGGCGACATGGTTAGGCTTGGGCGACATGGTTGGGCGTCATGGTTAGGCGACATGGTTGGGCGACATGGTTAGGCTTGGGCGACATGGTTAGGCGTCATGGTTAGGCTTGGGCGTCATGGTTGGGCTTGGGCGTCATGGTTGGGCGTCATGGTTGGGCTTGGGCGACATGGTTAGGCGTCATGGTTAGGCGACATGGTTAGGCTTGGGCGTCATGGTTAGGCGACATGGTTAGGCTTGGGCGACATGGTTAGGCTTGGGCGTCATGGTTAGGCGACATGGTTAGGCGACATGGTTAGGCTTGGGCGACATGGTTAGGCTTGGGCGTCATGGTTAGGCGACATGGTTAGGCTTGGGCGTCATGGTTAGGCTTGGGCGACATGGTTAGGCTTGGGCGACATGGTTGGGCGACATGGTTGGGCGACATGGTTGGGCGTCATGGTTAGGCGACATGGTTGGGCTTGGGCGTCATGGTTTGGCTTGGGCGTCATGGTTTGGCTTGGGCGACATGGTTAGGCTTGGGCGACATGGTTAGGCTTGGGCGACATGGTTAGGCTTGGGCGACATGGTTAGGCTTGGGCGACATGGTTGGGCGACATGGTTGGGCGACATGGTTGGGCGACATGGTTGGGCGACATGGTTGGGCTTGGGCGACATGGTTGGGCTTGGGCGACATGGTTGGGCTTGGGCGTCATGGTTAGGCGACATGGTTAGGCGACATGGTTGGGCTTGGGCGTCATGGTTAGGCGACATGGTTAGGCGACATGGTTGGGCTTGGGCGTCATGGTTAGGCGACATGGTTAGGCGACATGGTTGGGCTTGGGCGACATGGTTAGGCGACATGGTTAGGCGTCATGGTTAGGCGTCATGGTTAGGCTTGGGCGACATGGTTGGGCTTGGGCGACATGGTTAGGCGACATGGTTAGGCTTGGGCGACATGGTTAGGCTTGGGCGACATGGTTAGGCTTGGGCGTCATGGTTAGGCGACATGGTTGGGCTTGGGCGACATGGTTGGGCGACATGGTTGGGCGACATGGTTGGGCGACATGGTTAGGCGACATGGTTAGGCGACATGGTTAGGCGACATGGTTGGGCTTGGGCGACATGGTTGGGCTTGGGCGACATGGTTGGGCTTGGGCGACATGGTTGGGCTTGGGCGACATGGTTGGGCTTGGGCAACATGGTTAGGCGACATGGTTAGGCTTGGGCGTCATGGTTAGGCGTCATGGTTAGGCGTCATGGTTAGGTGACATGGTTAGGCTTGGGCGACATGGTTGGGCTTGGGCGACATGGTTGGGCTTGGGCGACATCGTTGGGCGACATGGTTAGGCTTGGGCGTCATGGTTAGGCGTCATGGTTAGGCTTGGGCGACATGGTTAGGCGTCATGGTTAGGCGACATGGTTAGGCGACATGGTTGGGCTTGGGCGACATGGTTAGGCGACATGGTTAGGCGACATGGTTGGGCTTGGGCGACATGGTTGGGCTTGGGCGACATGGTTGGGCGACATGGTTAGGCGACATGGTTGGGCTTGGGGGACATGGTTAGGCGACATGGTTAGGCTTGGGCGACATGGTTAGGCGTCATGGTTAGGCTTGGGCGACATGGTTAGGCTTGGGCGACATGGTTGGGCTTGGGCGACATGGTTAGGCGTCATGGTTAGGCGACATGGTTGGGCTTGGGGCGACATGGTTGGGCTTGGGGCGACATGGTTGGGCTTGGGCGACATGGTTGGGCGACATGGTTGGGCTTGGGGCGACATGGTTGGGCTTGGGGCGACATGGTTGGGCTTGGGCGACATGGTTGGTCGACATGGTTGGGCTTGGGCGACATGGTTGGGCGACATGGTTGGGCTTGGGCGACATGGTTGGGCGACATGGTTAGGCGACATGGTTGGGCGACATGGTTGGGCTTGGGCGACATGGTTAGGCTTGGGCGACATGGTTAGGCTTGGGCGACATGGTTGGGCTTGGGCGACATGGTTAGGCGACATGGTTAGGCTTGGGCGACATGGTTGGGCTTGGGCGACATGGTTAGGCGACATGGTTGGGCTTGGGCGTCATGGTTGGGCTTGGGCGACATCGTTGGGCGACATGGTTAGGCTTGGGCGTCATGGTTAGGCGTCATGGTTAGGCGACATGGTTAGGCGTCATGGTTGGGCGTGGGTGTCATGGTTGGGCTTGGGCGACATGGTTGGGCTTGGGCGACATGGTTAGGCGACATGGTTAGGCTTGGGCGACATGGTTAGGCGTCATGGTTAGGCTTGGGCGACATGGTTAGGCGTCATGGTTAGGCTTGGGCGACATGGTTAGGCGTCATGGTTAGGCTTGGGCGTCATGGTTAGGCTTGGGCGTCATGGTTAGGCTTGGGCGTCATGGTTAGGCGTCATGGTTAGGCGACATGGTTAGGCTTGGGCGACATGGTTAGGCTTGGGCGACATGGTTAGGCTTGGGCGACATGGTTAGGCTTGGGCGACATGGTTAGGCTTGGGCGACATGGTTAGGCTTGGGCGACATGGTTAGGCTTGGGCGACATGGTTGGGCTTGGGCGACATGGTTAGGCGACATGGTTAGGCGACATGGTTAGGCGACATGGTTAGGCGACATGGTTAGGCTTGGGCGACATGGTTAGGCTTGGGCGACATGGTTAGGCTTGGGCGACATGGTTAGGCTTGGGCGACATGGTTAGGCTTGGGCGACATGGTTAGGCTTGGGCGACATGGTTAGGCTTGGGCGACATGGTTAGGCTTGGGCGACATGGTTAGGCTTGGGCGACATGGTTGGGCGACATGGTTGGGCGTCATGGTTGGGCGTCATGGTTGGGCGTCATGGTTAGGCGACATGGTTGGGCTTGGGCGACATGGTTGGGCTTGGGCGACATGGTTGGGCTTGGGCGTCATGGTTAGGCGACATGGTTGGGCTTGGGCGTCATGGTTAGGCGACATGGTTAGGCGACATGGTTGGGCTTGGGCGACATGGTTAGGCGACATGGTTAGGCGACATGGTTGGGCTTGGGCGTCATGGTTAGGCGTCATGGTTAGGCGACATGGTTAGGCGACATGGTTGGGCTTGGGCGTCATGGTTAGGCGACATGGTTAGGCGACATGGTTGGGCGACATGGTTAGGCGACATGATTGGGCGTCATGGTTAGGCTTGGGCGACATGGTTGGGCTTGGGCGACATGGTTAGGCGACATGGTTAGGCGTCATGGTTAGGCGTCATGGTTGGGCTTGGGCGACATGGTTAGGCGTCATGGTTAGGCGTCATGGTTAGGCGACATGGTTGGGCGTCATGGTTGGTCTTGGGCGACATGGTTGGGCGACATGGTTAGGCGACATGGTTGGGCTTGGGGGACATGGTTAGGCTTGGGCGACATGGTTAGGCTTGGGCGACATGGTTAGGCGTCATGGTTGGGCTTGGGGCGACATGGTTGGGCTTGGGCGACATGGTTGGGCTTGGGCGACATGGTTGGGCGACATGGTTGGGGTTGGGCGACATGGTTGGGCTTGGGCGACATGGTTGGGCTTGGGCGACATGGTTGGGCGACATGGTTGGGCTTGGGCGACATGGTTGGGCGACATGGTTAGGCTTGGGCGACATGGTTGGGCGACATGGTTGGGCTTGGGCGACATGGTTAGGCGACATGGTTAGGCGACATGGTTGGGCGACATGGTTGGGCGACATGGTTGGGCGACATGGTTGGGCGACATGGTTGGGCTTGGGCGACATGGTTAGGCTTGGGCGACATGGTTAGGCTTGGGCGACATGGTTGGGCTTGGGCGACATCGTTGGGCGACATGGTTAGGCTTGGGCGTCATGGTTAGGCGACATGGTTAGGCGTCATGGTTGGGCGTGGGTGTCATGGTTGGGCTTGGGCGACATGGTTGGGCGACATGGTTAGGCTTGGGCGACATGGTTAGGCGACATGGTTAGGCGACATGGTTAGGCGTCATGGTTAGGCTTGGGCGACATGGTTAGGCGACATGGTTAGGCGACATGGTTAGGCGACATGGTTAGGCGTCATGGTTAGGCTTGGGCGACATGGTTAGGCGACATGGTTAGGCGTCATGGTTAGGCGACATGGTTGGGCTTGGGCGACATGGTTAGGCGACATGGTTGGGCGACATGGTTAGGCGACATGGTTAGGCGACATGGTTAGGCGACATGGTTAGGCTTGGGCGTCATGGTTAGGCGTCATGGTTAGGCGACATGGTTGGGCGACATGGTTGGGCGACATGGTTGGGCGACATGGTTAGGCTTGGGCGACATGGTTAGGCTTGGGCGTCATGGCCACAACATCATAGCACAATGTTTATCATTTTCTATAAAAAAAGAAAAATTCTGAATAATAGACGTTTTAAATATGTTTTATCGGTAGTACAGGACCTTAGGATGGCTACAAATGAATTGTACGTGGTTTTAATGGGCTTTATCCATTCTGATTTTGTTAATACTCAACCAAAACCTGACAGAGAAGTAGTCCAATTTTGTTTAACTTTTCATTTATTTAGCACTGGATCAACAAATCGTTGTAGAAGGTATTGTAATAAATCCCTAGCTGTATGTTTATACATCCATACGATATGTGACTGCTCCAAACCTGGGCCAACACCGATTTATTGGGACAGTAGGGCTTCCTGTTTACAGTTATTCACCACCCAGGGTGCTTGATCAAAGTATTTAATTTTTGGATATGTTTTTATCCCAGTTGTGTCAGGTGTGTGTAACCACAAAGCAAGGTATAGTCACGTAGACAACCCTATCAGTTCAGGTCTGATGCCTTGTTCTATGGGTAAGGATTCCCATTTATATGATGGGTGTCATGCAAGACATACGTGTTGATTTTTAACTTCAGTTGTAAATATTGTAATGAAACGGGCAGGGAGCAGGTCTCGGACCTTCGACCTTCTAGCCCGAAGTCCAGCGCGCTATCGACTGTGCCGCAAAAGCGTGCTCGTGCGGCAGAGTCGATATCCTCGCTTATAAACCCAGGGTCGTTACAATATAGGTCAACCTTATGGATACGTTATAAAGGTTTTGTGTGTGTGTGTAATTTCAGCCACTTGTTTTAAAAGTAGCACTCGCGATGCCAAAATCGGGACGTCATCCGTTTTGTATGAAATGTTAATAGATGGTTCATTCACTGCTCTAGAATGTAGTGAAGTACGGGGTCAATTCAAGAGGGTGCTACTAAATCAACGTCTTCACCTGTTTTTATTTGTGCCCTATGTCATTATGAATCACATTCAATGAATCATTAGATTGTTCTCTACAATATTACAACTTTAAACACACTTTTTTTAGATGACCGTGTTGATGAAATAAGAACGTTAATTTGTACTTTACATTGTGCTGCTCTTGGCTGTAAACTCTTCCTTATTTCAGCGTTAGGAGGTGGGGGCATTTCCGCTCTTTGGACCAATCAAAATCAACTTGATACCCTCGTCATGTTCAACTCCAGATCCGGGTATTTTTATTCCTCTAACCCCGGTCAATCAATGTTGAGAGGGGCCGTTTCCATGGCGATTTAAAGGGGAAGACTCGGAAATTCACAATGGAAACTAGAAAACGTTTTATTTTTTTTGTCGGGTAGGGTATATCTTGAAATTTAGTCTAACTTTTGGTAATTAATGTATACCCAGTATATAAGCTCCATTTTTTTTATTTTTTTATTCTGGGGATATTATTTAGGGGAAAGCCCATATCACACACTAACCTGCAGCCGCTAGCTTGTCTGTTGACGTTGGAAGTTAGCGCCGTTCTGCCCACGGAGCAGTGACGGAGTTCTATTGAACAGCGACCACTTTCTGACCATGATGATGTTACATTCTCTTTAATTTAAATTCTCTGAGTAAATCGTCTAACTTTTGAAAAATATATATATATGTGTGTGTGTGTGTGTGTGTGTGTGTGTAGAGAGACAGGGTTTGGACTATTGTTTTTTTTCTGATGCAATTCTCTATTGAATGAACATATTGTCAAAACCTTTTTTGAATTACATGATTTTTATCGTTATATATTTTGCAGGATGTAATATATATCTCTCTCCCCCCCCCCCCCCCTTGTAATTGGTATGTTAGAAATGTGTAAGTGCTTCAGATCCTGTTCATTCTCCTGAACTGTTGACCTCTGTCTCAGATCATCGGTGGAAGTTCAGACGAGCGAGAGGGGGACCATCTCATCATCAAGAGAAAACTCCGGACGGCTAAATGAGTTGACTTCTCTGTTCCACAGCGAGGATGTTATCCCTGCTGCTCTTGTGTGGTAACGGGGAAATGAAATAATCCATTTTGTTGGTGTAATGTTGTGGTTGTTTTCTTCTTAATATCGGTTAGGTAGATATCAGTTTTAGTTTTCATATTAGCCTTCATTTATCACTTTAATTTATATTCGATTTTTATTTCTATGTATTTAATGTTGCACATTATGTGATTTATTTCTTTCATTTGTATGATTTAACACTATCATTTTTGGACCAAGTATGTTTATTCTCAGTCCAGAACATTTTGGTAATGTGCTCCTCTGAAGATGTACATGTCAACGATATTCATGTAAAAAAAAAATAAACACGAGGCGTTTTTTGTTGTGCAGAATGAATGTCTTACTGGGGACAACCAGTCCTATTGTGGTGCTAAACATGTTGACGATACATGGTGGAATGTAGATTATAGCGCCCTGTTCAATCAGCCAATCAGAGTAGTATCTGGGCTAAGACATCGTTACAAACTGCTCTTTTGGCTTCAGGCCGTGAACATCATTTTATTTACTAAATTCATCTAAATACACTTCATGTTGTATCACAGGAAGTCCCATTTTTTTTGTTTTGTTGATTTAACCGAACCGTTTGACTGCTATTCATGTATAATACTGTACTGCTAACAAGGTGGTTTAATAAAAACACTGCTATTCTTACAAATTATTCCAGTGTCTGAGGATAACTTCAGGAACAAACTATATTCTAACCACGCCATCAAGTATTGTCACCATCTGTGTGTCGTGTCTTTGGGGTACCATTAAACTGAAGACATGTTTATCAATTAACTCCCTGTAATTATTATCACGCGATTAAACTGATTAATCGTTTAATTGTAATTAACTAGGAGATCGGGGCACCAAGGAGAATATTCAGATTACAAAGCTATAATTTTCCTAATATAACTTTCCTGTACTATAATATTATATTCTATTATGGTATAGGCCGATTATCTTCTGGTTTAAATGGTGTATTTTACCTCTAGTCCAGTCTCATTCCAAACGTCGTAAATTGTTGTATCTGCACGAACCCAGTCTTTACTAAGAGTCATCCATACATCAATTGTCTTAAAATCATTTATTTACTAAACTAAGTAATCACATAAAGTATACAAACAGTAATTATGGTCACAAAGAATTGGTAGAGTAATGTGCCCTAGTGGTCTAAAACAGGCAGGGCTGGTGTCTTGTAGAACAATGGGTCATAAAATGTTCAGCTGAGGAGGTACACAGTTCATTAATATTAACAATTGACATGCTAATCCTTTGCACATGAACGCTCACTCATTTGAGAACAATTGCAATCAATATATATTTACGCTCAGTGTGTAGTCGGGATCCTTGTTGGAGCGTCGTTCTGATGGAGAGTTTTCTCTCTCTCGGTTAGAATGGATGTTTCGTTGGTCTTCGCGTTCAATGATATTAATTATTAGTCTGCAGCTAAGTAAATTATATCAAAGACTTGTTCTTATTCTGTCGGTATCAATAGTCTAAATGTTAATCACGTGGTATAGTTCACTTTCAGTAGAGTACTTGGATGGTCAAACCTATTGGCCAACTCGCAATGGAGTGGAGGCCGGGGTCTGAAGAAAGTAGATCAGGCTATGGTTTTATAGTGAACATGTCACATGACACCTGGTACTGTCTGTGTCCCTGGGGGCGTGCCGATGACTGAGTTAAGCTTGGTACAGAAATATAATTCTATCACATTAACATCAGTACATAGCATCTCAATGTATTACAAATAGCTTTATCCTTATTAATACATTCTATACAACCATGTGGATGCAAGTCTCAAGGCTGAGGCTATTATATAAACCGTTTTATGGTAATATGGCTATATCGTCTCTTCTGAGTATCACAAAATTGTACCAAGCGGACCAGTTCGTAGCTGGATTCTTCACCAGTCTTCCATACCTTCTCCAGAACACAAATGTCGCTTGGCTCCCCAATTCTGTGAGTTGGAAGAATTTCCTGTGTCTCTCTATGGGCCATGTGGCCAGAGACTCTCCTGGAATTTTACCACTCCTTCACACAGGGACTGGGTGGGGGAAGGTAGGTTGGGGGATGGTGCAAAGGGGGGGAGGGGGTCAACTGTCCTCCCTGTACTCAAAGAGGCCAACGTCATGACGTGTTTTATACTCTGAAATCCCCTCAGCAGTCACTGTATTGCTTTTTCACTTACTCATAGAATATTTTTAATTGCATCCGAATAAGCAAAAATTATGAAGTGAAAAATAAAGGCAAGGCAGCTGTTGATAGAGAGAGAGGAGGGGGGGAAAGAGAGAGAGAAGACTTGTGACATCCAGAGCTCTGTTCCCTGGACGGACGTCATTGTTATGGCCGTTCATCCGGCAGGGACAAGGTGTTCTCATGCTTTTTGCTTTCTCTGCAAAGGTGTGTTTTTTTTTTTGTTGAGGTGATATAAGAAGCCTGACAATCATGGTCTTCACACTTTAAAAAAAATAAAAAAAATTAATGAGGAAGATATTCATCTGTCAGAACTCTGGGTTTGGCAGTTAGTATCGGCTCAGAATTAGAGATATAGGCCTGAGTCAGCAAGTGATGTATTACAGCACAGTCGACTACTATCTTAACCGGCAGATTTTCTGAGTGCTTCGGGACCCCAGGAGAGGAGGAAAGGGGTGTAAAGGGATAGTTACCCAAATTACATTTCGGTGTCCTTAACCTTCAAAATCCAAAGGCCTCATTAGGAAATGACACAATGGCACATACAGCACTGTAAAGATAACAGACAGGCTACAGCACTGTAAAGATAAGACAGGCTACAGCACTGTAAAGATAACAGACAGGCTACAGCACTGTAAAGATAACAGACAGGCTACAGCACTGTAAAGATAAGACAGGCTACAGCACTGTAAAGATAACAGACAGGCTACAGCACTGTAAAGATAACAGACAGGCTACAGCACTGTAAAGATAACAGACAGGCTACAGCACTGTAAAGATAACAGACAGGCTACAGCACTGTAAAGATAACAGACAGGCTACAGCACTGTAAAGATAACAGACAGGCTACAGCACTGTAAAGATAACAGACAGGCTACAGCACTGTAAAGATAACAGACAGGCTACAGCACTGTAAAGATAACAGACAGGCTACAGCACTGTAAAGATAAGACAGGCTACAGCACTGTAAAGATAAGACAGGCTACAGCACTGTAAAGATAAGACAGGCTACAGCACTGTAAAGATAACAGACAGGCTACAGCACTGTAAAGATAACAGACAGGCTACAGCACTGTAAAGATAACAGACAGGCTACAGCACTGTAAAGATAACAGACAGGCTACAGCACTGTAAAGATAACAGACAGGCTACAGCACTGTAAAGATAACAGACAGGCTACAGCACTGTAAAGATAACAGACAGGCTACAGCACTGTAAAGATAACAGACAGGCTACAGCACTGTAAAGATAACAGACAGGCTACAGCACTGTAAAGATAACAGACAGGCTACAGCACTGTAAAGATAACAGACAGGCTACAGCACTGTAAAGATAACAGACAGGCTACAGCACTGTAAAGATAACAGACAGGCTACAGCACTGTAAAGATAACAGACAGGCTACAGCACTGTAAAGATAACAGACAGGCTACAGCACTGTAAAGATAACAGACAGGCTACAGCACTGTAAAGATAACAGACAGGCTACAGCACTGTAAAGATAAGACAGGCTACAGCACTGTAAAGATAACAGACAGGCTACAGCACTGTAAAGATAACAGACAGGCTACAGCACTGTAAAGATAACAGACAGTCTACAGCACTGTAAAGATAACAGACAGGCTACAGCACTGTAAAGATAACAGACAGGCTACAGCACTGTAAAGATAACAGACAGGCTACAGCACTGTAAAGATAACAGACAGGCTACAGCACTGTAAAGATAACAGACAGGCTACAGCACTGTAAAGATAACAGACAGGCTACAGCACTGTAAAGATAACAGACAGTCTACAGCACTGTAAAGATAACAGACAGGCTACAGCACTGTAAAGATAAGACAGGCTACAGCACTGTAAAGATAACAGACAGGCTACACCACTAGAGGTAAAGATGACAGACAGACAAGCTACACCACTGTAGAGGTAAAGATGACAGGCTACAGTGAGAAGTGATGGACTCCATCCTAGCTGGAGGGGTGCTCTCATCTTATCTACGAACATAGACAGGGCTCTAACTCCTCTAGCTCCACAATGAAAAAGGGTGCAGGCCAGGCAGCAGGCTGTTAGCCAGCCTGCCAGCTTAGTGGAGTCTGCCACTAGCACAGTCAGTGTAGTCAGCTCAGCTATCCCCATTGAGACCGTGTCTGTGCCTCGACCAAGGTTGGGCAAAACTAAACATGGCGGTGTTTGCCTTAGCAATCTCACTAGAATAAAGACCTCCTCCATTCCTGTCATTATTGAAAGAGATCGTGATACCTCACATCTCAAAATTGGGTTACTTACTGTTAGATCCCTCACTTCCAAGGCAGTTATAGTCAATGAACTAATCACTGATCATAATCTTGATGTGATTGGCCTGACTGAAACATGGCTTAAGCCTGATGAATTTACTGTGTTAAATGAGGCCTCACCTCCTGGTTACACTAGTGACCATATCCCCCGTGCATCCCGCAAAGGTGGAGGTGTTGCTAACATTTACGATAGCAAATTTGAATTTACAAAAAAACAACAACGACGTTTTTGTTTTTTGAGCTTCTAGTCATAAAATCTATGCAGCCTACTCAATCACTTTTTATAGCTACTGTTTACAGGCCTCCTGGGCCATATGCAGCGTTCCTCACTGAGTTCCCTGAATTCCTATCGGACATTGTAGTCATAGCAGATAATATTCAAATTTTTGGTGACTTTAATATTCACATGGAAAAGTCCACAGACCCACTCCAAAAGGCTTTCGGAGCCATCATCGACTCAGTGGGTTTTGTCCAACATGTCTCTGGACCTACTCACTGCCACAGTCATACTCTGGACCAAGTTTTGTCCCGTGGAATAAATGTTGTGGATCTTAATGTTTTTCCTCATAATCCTGGACTATCGGACCACCATTTTATTACGTTTGCAATCGCAACAAATAATCGGCTCAGACCCCAACCAAGGAGCATCAAAAGTTGTGCTATAAATTCTCAGACAACCCAAAGATTCCTTGATGCCCATCCAGACTCCCTCTGACTACCCAAGGACGTCAGAGGACAAAAATCAGTTAACCACCTGAGGAACTCAATTTAACTTTGCGCAATATCTTAGATGCAGTTGCACCCCTAAAAACTAAAAACATTTGTCATAAGAAACTAGCTCCCTGGTATACAGAAAATACACGAGCTCTGAAGCAAGCTTCCAGAAAATTGGAACGGAAATGGCGCCACACCAAACTGGAAGTCTCCCGACTAGCTTGGAAAGACAGTACCGTACAGTATCGAAGAGCCCTCACTGCTGCTCGATCATCCTATTTTTCCAACTTAATTGAGGAAAATAAGAACAATCCGAAATTTATTTTTGATACTGTTGCAAAGTTAACTAAAAAGCAGCATTCCCCAAGAGATGATGGCTTTCACTTCAGCAGTAATAAATTCATGAACTTCTTTGAGGAAAAGATCATGATCATTAGAAAGCAAATTACGGACTCCTCTTTAAATCTGCGTATTCCTCCAAAGCTCCGTTGTCCTGAGTCTGCACAACTCTGCCAGGACCTAGGATCAAGGGAGATACTAAAGTGTTTTAGTACTATATCTCTTGACACAATGATGAAAATAATCATGGCCTCTAAACCTTCAAGCTGCATACTGGACCCTATTCCAACTAAACTACTGAAAGAGCTGCTTCCTGTGCTTGGCCCTCCTATGTTGAACATAATAAACGGCTCTCTATCCACCGGATGTGTACCAAACTCACTAAAAGTGGCAGTAATAAAGCCTCTCTTGAAAAAGCCAAACCTTGACCCAGAAAATATAAAAAACTATCGGTCTTTATCGAATCTTCCATTCCTCTCAAAAAATTTTGAAAAAGCTGTTGTGCAGCAACTCACTGCCTTCCTGAAGACAAACAATGTACACGAAACACTTCAGTCTGGTTTTAGACCCCATCATAGCACTGAGACTGCACTTGTGAAGGTGGTAAATGACCTTTTAATGACGTCAGACCGAGGTTCTGCGTCTGTCCTCGTGCTCCTAGATCTTAGTGCTGCTTTTGATACCATCGATCACCACATTCTTTTGGAGAGATTGGAAACCCAAATTGGTCTACATGGACATGTTCTGGCCTGGTTTAGATCTTATCTGTCGGAAAGATATCAGTTTGTCTCTGTGAATGGTTTGTCCTCTGACAAATCAACTGTAAATTTCGGTGTTCCTCAAGGTTCCGTTTTAGGACCACTATTGTTTTCACTACATATTTTACCTCTTCGGGATGTCATTCGAAAACATAATGTTAAATAACACTGCTATGCAGATGACACACAGCTGTACATTTCAATGAAACATGGTGAAGCCCCAAAATTGCCCTCGCTAGAAGCCTGTGTTTCAGACATAAGGAAGTGGATGGCTGCATACTTTCTACTTTTAAACTCGGACAAAACAGAGATGCTTGTTCTAGGTCCCAAGAAACAAAGAGATCTTCTGTTGAATCTGACAATTAATCTGGATGGTTGTACAGTCGTCTCAAATAAAACCGTGAAGGACCTCGGCGTTACTCTGGACCCTGATCTCTCTTTTGAAGAACACATCAAGACTGTTTCAAGGGCAGCATTTTTCCATCTACGTAACATTGCGAAAATCAGAAACTTTCTGTCCACAAATGATGCAGAAAAATTAATCCATGATTTTGTTACTTCTAGGTTGGACTACTGCAATGCTCTACTTTCCGGCTACCCAGATAAAGCACTAAATAAACTTCAGTTAGTGCTAAATACGGCTGCTAGAATCCTGACTAGAACCAAAGAATGTGATCATATTACTCCAGTGTTAGCCTCCCTACACTGGCTTCCTGTTAAGGCAAGGGCTGATTTCAAGGTTTTACTGCTAACCTACAAAGCATTACATGGGCTTGCTCCTACTTATCTTTCCAATTTGGTCCTGCCGTACATACCTACACGTACGCTACGGTCACAAGACGTAGGCCTCCTAATTGTCCCTGGAATTTCTAAGCAAACAGCTGGAGGCAGGGCTTTCGCCTATAGAGCTCCATTTTTATGGAATGGTCTGCCTACCCATGTGAGAGATGCAGACTCGGTCTCAACCTTTAAGTCTTTACTGAAGACTCATCTCTTCAATGGGTCCTATGATTGAGTGTTGTCTGGCCCAGGAGTGTGAAGGTGAACGGAAAGGCTCTGGAGCAACGAACCGCCCTTGCTGTTTCTGCCTGGCCGGTTCCCCTCTCTCCACTGGGATTCTCTGCCTCTAACCCTATTACAGGGGCTGAGTCACTGGCTTATTGGTGTTCTTCCATGCCGTCCCTAGGAGGGGTGCGTCACTTAAGTGGGTTGAGTCACTGACGTGGTCTTCCTGTCTGGGTTGGCGCCCCCCCCCCGGGTTGTGCCGTGGCGGAGATCTTTGTGGGCTATACTCGGCCTTGTCTCAGGATGGTAAGTTGGTGGTTGAAGTTTTCCCTCTAGTGGTGTGGGGGCTGTGCTTTGGCAAAGTGGGTGGGGTTATATCCTTCCTGTTTGGCCCTGGGGTATCATCGGATGGGGCCACAGTGTCTCCAGACCCCTCCTGTCTCAACCTCCAGTATTTATGCTGCGGTAGTTTATGTGTCGGGGGGCTAGGGTCAGTCTGTTATATCTGGAGTATTTCTCCTGTCTTATCCGGTGTCCTGTGTGAATTTAAGTATGCTCTCTCTAATACTCTCTTTCTCTCTTTCTTTCTTTCTCTCTCTCGGAAGACCTGAGCCCTAGGACCATGCCTCAGGACTACCTGACATGATGACTCCTTGCTGTCCCCAGTCCACCTGGCCGTGCTGCTGCTCCAGTTTCAACTGTTCTGCCTGCGGCTATGGAACCCTGACCTGTTCACCGGACGTGCTACCTGTCCCAGACCTGCTGTTTTCAACTCTCTAGAGACAGCAGGAGCGGTAGAGATACTCTCACTGGTCGGCTATGAAAAGCCAACTGACATTTACTCTTGAGGTGCTGACCTGTTGCACCCTCGACAACTGTGATTATTATTATTTGACCATGCTGGTCATTTATGAACATTTGAACATCTTGGCCATGTTCTGTTATAATCTCCACCCGGCACAGCCAGAAGAGGACTGGCCCACCCCTCATAGCCTGGTTCCTCTCTAGGTTTCTTCCTAGGTTCTGGCCTTTCTAGGGAGTTTTTCCTAGCCACCGTGCTTCTACACCTGCATTGCTTGCTGTTTGGGGTTTTTGACTGGGTTTCTGTACAGCACTTTGAGATATCAGCTGATGTACGAAGGGCTATATAAATACATTTGATTTGATTTGATTTGATTTTATACAGCACTGTAGAGGTAAAGATGACAGACAGACAGGCTACACCACTGTAGAGGTAAAGATGACAGACAGACAGGCTACACCACTGTAGAGGTAAAGATGACAGACAGACAGGCTACACCACTGTAGAGGTAAAGATGACAGACAGATAGGCTACACCACTGTAGAGGTAACGATAACAGACAGACAGGCTACACCACTGTAGAGGTAAAGATGACAGACAGACAGGCTACACCACTGTAGAGGTAAAGATGACAGACAGACAGGCTACACCACTGTAGAGGTAAAGATGACAGACAGACAGGCTACACCACTGTAGAGGTAAAGATGACAGACAGATAGGCTACACCACTGTAGAGGTAAAGATGACAGACAGACAGGCTACACCACTGTAGAGGTAAAGATGACATAGATGTGTGACTGGAGAGCATTCGTAAATCTCCCAATCAATGCTGCTTAATCTTCCCCATGTACTCGGAGCCAAGTCAAAAGACGACACGTTTTCTCTCGATAATCACGAGCCTGTACTGTTCGATTTAGCTATGCTATATCACTTCCCCACACAGCTGCACCATTGTACCATCTGAATGTCAGTTCCAGCTTCCTGTTCTCCAAAGACGGTGAGAGTGTCTGTGTCAATCTAGCATGACTCCAAACTGAGAAGTGGAGATGCAGCTTCTGCTGTCAGTACAAAAGGCAATCGGGGCAAAGAGGGAGAAAGTCCACAATTCAAAGGATCATAGTATCTGCAAGGCATGCTGTTCTGTGCATGTGTTGAATCAGCCTGGTCTCATAGACTAGAGTAACATAAAACAAAACTCCAGGATACTCAAATGAAGGGAAAGGGGGATATCTATTCAGTTGTACAACTGAATGCGTTCAACTGAAATGTGTCTTCTGCATTTAACACAACCACTCAGTGGGTTAACTGCCTTGCTCAGGGGCAGAATAAGTAAACTCAGCAAAAAAAATAAACAGCCCTTTTTCAGGACCTTGTCTTTCAAAGATAACTCGTAAAAATCCAGATGACTTCACAGATCTTCATTGTAAAAGGGTTTAAACACTGTTTCCCCATGCTTGTTCAATGAATTATAAACAATTAATGAACATGTACCTGTGGAACGGTCGTTAAGACACTAACAGCTTACAGACGGTAGGCAATTAAGGTCACAGTTATGAAAACATAGGACACTAAAGAGGCCTTTCTACTGACTCTGAAAAACACCAAAAGAAAGATGCCCAGGGTCCCTGCTCATCTGCGTGAACGTGCCTTAGGCATGCTGCAAGGAGGCATGAGGACTGCAGATGTGGCCAGGGCAATAAATTGCAATGTCCGTACTGTGAGACGCTGAAGACAGCACTACAGGGAGACAGGACGGACAGCTGATCGTCCTCGCAGTGGCAGACCACGTGTAACAACACCTGCACAGGATCAGAACATCAGAACATCCCACCTGCGGGACAGGTATTAATTATCAATGAACCTACCAGGTACCACCCCAAAGCCGTAAACAAGGGCACCCTCATAGATATCATCCTAACCAACTTGCCCTCTAAATACACCTCTGCTGTTTTCAATTAAATACCTTCCTCTCCATCTGAAATAAGCATGCCCCATTCAAGAAATGTAAAACCAGGAACAGATATAGCCCTTGGTTCTCTCCAGACCTGACTGCCCTTAACCAACACAAAAACATCCTGTGGCGTTCTGCATTATCATCGAACAGCCCCCGTGATATGCAACCTTTCAGGGAAGTTAGAAACTAATATACACAGGCAGTTAGAAATGCCAAGGCTAGCTTTTTCAAGCAGAAATGTGCTTCCTGCAACACAAACTCAAAAAAGTTCTGGGACACTGTAAAGTCCATGGAGAATAAGAACACCTCCTCCCTGCTGCCCACTGCACTGAGGATAAGAAACTCTGTCACCACTGATAAATCCACTATAATTGAGAATTTCAATAAGCATTTTTCTACAGCTGGCCTTGCTTTCCACCTGGCTACCCCTACCCCGGTCAACAGCACTGCACCCCCCACAGCTACTCGCCCAAGCCTTCCCCATTTCTCCTTCTCCCAAATCCAGTCAGCTGATGTTCTGAAAAAGCTGCAAAATCTGGACCCCATACAAATCAGCCGGGCTAGACAATCTGGACCCTTTCTTTCTAAAATTATCTG
The DNA here is from genome assembly GCF_965601325.2 of Salmo salar. Lineage (NCBI taxonomy): Eukaryota > Metazoa > Chordata > Actinopteri > Salmoniformes > Salmonidae > Salmo > Salmo salar. The sequence continues at coordinate 39,115,076 of NC_138318.1, read as the reverse complement.
CCGAAATTGTTGCAACCCCTATTACTAGCCTGTTCAACCTCTCTTTCGTGTCGTCTGAGATTCCCAAAGATTGGAAAGCAGCTGCGGTCATCCCCCTCTTCAAAGGGGGGGACACTCTTGACCCAAACTGCTACAGACCTATATCTATCCTACCCTGCCTTTCTAAGGTCTTCGAAAGCCAAGTCAACAAACAGATTACCGACCATTTCGAATCCCATCGCACCTTCTCCGCTATGCAATCTGGTTTCAGAGCTGGTCATGGGTGCACCTCAGCCACGCTCAAGGTCCTAAACGATATCGTAACCGTCATCGATAAGAAACAATACTGTGCCGTATTCATTGACCTGGCCAAAGCTTTCGACTCTGTCAATCACCACATCCTCATCGGCAGACTCAATAGCCTTGGTTTCTCAAATTATTGCCTCACCTGGTTCACCAACTACTTCTCTCATAGAGTTCAATGTGTCAAATCGGATGGCCTGTTGTCCGGGCCTCTAACAGTCTCTATGGGGGTGCCACAGGGTTCAATTCTTGGGCCAACTCTTTTCTCTGTATACATCAATGATGTCGCTCTTGCTGCTGGTGATTCTCTGATCCACCTCTACGCAGACGACACCATTCTGTATACTTCTGGCCCTTCTTTGGACACTGTGTTAACAACCCTCCAGAAGAGCTTCAATGCCATACAACTCCATACAAGTAATGCCATACAAGTAAAACTAAATGCATGCTCTTCAACCGATCGCTGCCTGCACGCCCATTCAGCATCACTACTCTGGATGGTTCTGACTTAGAATATGTGGACAACTACAAATATCTAGGTTTCTGGTTAGACTGTAAACTCTCCTTCCAGACTCACATCAAACATCTCCAATCCAAAGTTAAATCTAGAATTGGCTTCCTATTTCGCAACAAAGCATCCTTCACTCATGCTGCCAAACATACACTCGTAAAACTGACCATCCTACCGATCCTCGACTTCAGCGATATCAAAAATAGCCTCCAATACCCTACTCAATAAACTGGATGCAGTCTATCACAGTGCCATCCGTTTTGTCACCAAAGCCCCATATACTACCCACCACTGCGACCTGTACGCTCTCGTTGGCTGGCCCTCGCTTCATACTCGTCGCCAAACCCACTGGCTCCAGGTCATCTACAAGACCCTGCTAGGTAAAGTCCCCCCTTATCTCAGCTCACTGGTCACCATAGCAGCACCCACCTGTAGCATGCGCTCCAGCAGGTATATCTCTCTGGTCACCCCCAAAGCCAATTCCTCCTTTGGCCGTCTCTCCTTCCAATTCTCTGCTGCCAATAACTGGAACGAACTATAAAAATCTCTGAAACTGGAAACACTTAACTCCCTCACTAGCTTTAAGCACCAGCTGTCAGAGCAGCTCACAGATCACTGCACCTGTACATAGCCCATCTATAATTTAGCCCAAACAACTACCACTTCCCCTACTGTATTTATTTATTTATTTTGCTCCTTTGCACCCCATTATTTCTATTTCTGCTTTGCACTTTCTTCCACTACAAATCTACCATTCCAGTGTTTTACTTGCTATATTGTATTTACTTTGCCACCATGGCCTTTTTTGCCTTTACCTTCCTTATCTCACCTCATTTGCTCACATTGTATATAGACCTATTTTTCTACTGTATTATTGACTGTATGTTGTTTTACTCCATGTGTAACTCTGTGTTGTTGTATGTGTTGAACTGCTTTGCTTTATCTTGGCCAGGTCGCAATTGTAAATGAGAACTTGTTCTCAACTTGCCTACCTGGTTAAATAAAGGACTTGTTCTCAACTTGCCTACCTGGTTAAATAAAGGTGAAATAAAATGTAAAAAAATAAAAGGTACAGGATGGCAACAACAACTGCCCGAGTTACACCAGGAACGCACAATCCCTCCATCAGTGCTCAGACTGTCCGCAATAGGCTGAGAGAGGCTGGACTGAGGGCTTGTAGGCCTGTTGTAAGGCAGGTCCTCACCAGACATCACCGGCAACAACGACACCTATGGGCACAAACCCACCGTCCCTGGACCTGACAGGACTGGCAAAAAGTGCTCTTCACTGACGAGTCGCGGTTTCGTCTCACCAGGGGTGACGGTCGGATTCGCGTTTATCGTCGAAGGAATGAGCGTTACACCGAGGCCTGTACTCTGGAGTGGGATCGATTTGGAAGTGGAGGGTCTGGGGTGGTGTGTCACAGCATTATCGGACTGAGCTTGTTGTCATTGCAGGCAATCTCAACGCTGTGCATTACAGGGAAGACATCCTCCTCTCTCATGTGGTACCCTTCCTGCAGGCTCATCCTGACATGACCCTCCAGCATGACAATGCCACCAGCCATACTGCTCGTTCTGTGCATGATTTCCTGCAAGACAGGAATGTCAGTGTTCTGCTATGGCCAGCGAAGAGGCCGGATCTCAATCCCATTGAGCACGTCTGGGACCTGTTAGATCGGAGGGTGCGGGCTAGGGCCATTCCCCACAGAAATGTCCAGGAACTTGCAGGTGCCTTGGTGGAAGAGTGGGGTAACATCTCACAGCAAGAACTGGTAAATTTGGTGCAGTCCATGAGGAGGAGATGCATTGCAGTACTTAATGCAGCTGGTGGCCACTCCAGATACTGACTGTTACTTTTGATTTTGACCCCCCCCCCCCGGTCAGGGACACATTATTCAATTTCTGTTAGACACATGTCTGTGGAACTTGTTCAGTTTATGTCTGTTGTTGAATCTTGTTATGTTCATACAAATATTTACACATGTTGAGTTTGCTGAAAATAAACGCAGTTGTCAGCGAGAGGACATTTCTTTTTTTGCGAGTATATATTTTACGTTACGTTTGGTATGGTTACTTAAGGCAAAAACGAAAGTAGGATGGGTAGGCGTATAAGGTGAATGTCTGGCAATGTGTTAGAATGTCATCACGGACAACTTTCGCATTTTAGCCACTTTGCGACTACTTAGCATGCTAGCTATCCCCCTTTAAGCTAATTCCTAACTTTAACTTTAACCCCTAGCTGGGCACTGTGTCAAGAAGCAGCTTGACAGGGTCATGTTTCGGAGGACGCACGGCTCTCGACCTTCGCCTCTCCCGAGTCCGTACGGGAGTTGCAGCGATGGGACAAGACTGTAACTACCAATTGGATACCACGAAATTTGGGAGATTGATTAAAAAAAAAAGTAACATATCTACACTAATTTCAGTGTCCCAGATTTCCATTTACTATGTTACGTCTACCCCTGAGTCCAGGTTGGTTGAATCAGATTGAGTGCCTTCATGGTTCAAATCTTTGTAGTCCCAAAGCCCCTGCAGGAAGGTGACATTCAGGCGCAATAAGCAGGAAAGAGCGATGTCAGATTCGCTTTTCTCCTTCACTTGTTTCAGAGGAAACCACAGCTGTTTGTTCCCATCTTTTCAGAAACATGCCTTTAGCCCTTTTATACACAAAAAACGTATTTCTCTCATTATGTGAAGAAATTTGTTTACATCCCTGTTAGTGAGCATTTTTCGTTTGCCAAGCTAATCCATCCACCTGACAGGGGTGGCATATCAAGAAGCTGATTAAACAGCATGGTCTTTACACAGGTGCACCTTGTGCTGGGGACAAATGGCCACTCTAAAATGTGCAGCTTTGTCACACAACACAATGTCACAGATGTCTGAAGTTTTGAGGAAGCGAGCAATTGGCATGCTGACTGCAGGAATATCCACCAGAGCTATTGCCAGAGAACTTAATGTTAATTTTTCTACCATAAGCCGCCGCTTTCATTTTAGATAATTTGGCAGTACGTCCAACCGACCTCACAACAGCAGAACACATGTTTGGCGTCATGTGGGCGAGCGGTTGGCTGATGTCAACGTTGTGAACAGAGTGCCCTGTGGTGAGATTATGGTATGGGCAGGCATAAGCTACGGACAACAAACACAATTGCATTTTATTGATGGCAATTTGAATGGACAAAAATGCTGTGACCAGATCCTGATGCCCATTGTTTTAAACGTGTCTGACCAACAGATGTATATTTGTATTCCCAGTTAAGGGAAATCCATAGATTAAGGCCTAATGAATGCATTTCAATTGACTGATTTCCTCCATCTGAACTGTAACTCAGTAAAATCAAAGAAATTGTTGCATGTTGCATTTTATATGCCCAGCTAGCTCATAACGTTCTGAGAACCATACTGTATGTTTCTTAGAGCTTGTTGAGCGTGTGGTTGTCCTAATGGTTATTTTGCATACAACCTTCCCACAACCTTCTGGGAATGCTTTAGGATAGTTGCTTGGCTTGGGAACAGTCTCAGCACATTTAAGGAACTGGTATTGGTATTTCATTACTTTAACATTTCCTAAATGTTCAAACATGGTTACATTTAATTTCAATTTTGGTAATGTTCTATTAACTTTTTAAGGTATAGGGGGCAGTATTTTCATTTTTGGGTGAAAAGCGTGCCCAGAGTAAACTGCCTAATACTCGGGCCCAGAGTCAAATATTTGCATATTATTAGTATATTTGGATAGAAAACACTCTGAAGTTTCTAAAACGGTTTGAATGATGTCTGTGAGTATAACAGAACTCATATGGCAGGCAAAAACCTGAGAAAAATCCAACCAGGAAGTGGGAAATCTGAGAATTGTAGTTCTTCTTTTGAATCCCTATCGAAACTACAGTGTCTGTGGGGTCACGTTGCACCCCCTAAGGCTTCCATTGGCTGTCAACAGCCTTTAGAAACGTGTCTCATCCTTCTCCTGTTACTGGGCAAAAAATAGGAGCTCAGTCAATGAGTGGACTGCCTGAGGACAAAGGACTTGGTGATGCGCGAGCCCGCCAGCACGCCCCTCCTTCTTTTTCCTCTGTAATGAATACGCTATTGTCTGGTTGGAATATTATCGACGTTTTATGTTAAAAAGACCCTAAGGAATGATTATAAACAATGTTTGATATGTTTCTACGAACGGTTATGAAACTATTTGACTAATCGTGTCTGGATTTACGCTCGCGTGTTATGCCTTTGGATAGTGATCTGACCGCACGAACAAAACGGAGGTTTTTGGACATAAATATGGAGTATTTCGAACAAACATAACATTTCTTGTGGAAGTAGCAGTCCTGGGAGTGCATTCTGACGAAGATCAGCAAAGGTAAGAGAATATTTATAATACTAATTCTGAGTTTAGTAGACCCCAGAACTTGGCGGGTATCTGTATAGCTTGCTTTGATGACGAGCTATGTACTCAGAATATTGAAAAATGTGCTTTCTCCGTAAAGCTATTTTAAAATCTGACACAGCGGTTGCATTAAGGAGAAGTATATCTATAAATCTTTCAATAACTGTTGTAAATTTTATCAACGTTTATGATGAGTATTTTTGTAAATTGATGTGCACATTCATCGTAGGTTTTGGTGGGAATACATTTTCTGAACATCACGCGCCAATGTAAAATGGGGTTTTTGGATATAAATATGAACTTTATTGAGCAAAACATACATGTATTGTGTAACATGAAGTCCTATGAGTGCCATCTGATGAAGATCATCAAAGGTTAGTGAATATTTTTGCTGTATTTTTGGTTTTTGTGATGCATGTACTTGCTTGGAAAATGGCTGTGTGGTTTTTCTTGTGAAGTTTATGTCCTAACATAATTTAATTTTATGCTTTCGCCGTAAAGTCTTTTTGAAATCGGACAATGTGGTTAGATTAACTAGAAGTTTATCTTTAAAATGGTGTAAAATAGTTGATTGTTTGAGAAAATGAAATTATGAGATTTTCGCTGTTTTTTATTTCGCGCCATGCTATTTCACTGGCTGTTGAATAGTGTGTCCCGCAGGCGGGACGGTCACGTCCCACCTAGCCCAGAGAAGTTAACATTGTCCAACTGGTTTGACATTGGCAATGTTCTCAAATAGTTCAGAGAACTTTCAGTACTTCAGCATAACGTTTCCTATAGGTTTTCTCATGGTTCTATTTAAAGTCATGTGTTGATGCCATGCTATGTTGACTTAGGTATCTCTTTATGTAGTGTTGTCTCTCTTGTTGTCGTGTGTTTTGTCCTATATTTTTTATTTTGAATCCCAGGCCCCGTCCCAGCCTTTTGCCTTTTGGTAGGCCGTCATTGTAAATAAGAATTTGTTCTTAAATGACTTGCCTAGTTAAATTACGGTTAAATAAAAAATAAATTAAAAACATTGTTTCGAGAACGTTAAGAAAACCTTCCATAAAAACCACAAGAAAACTTTAACATTCAGAGAACGTCTAAGAATATTATTTGAAAACATTCTCAGCACGCCAACAAAACTCTATCCTCTATCTTGTTTGGTGTCTTCAGTTGTCTTGGCAGAGCCACTAATTGGTTAATTAATGAATTATGGGGTCTGTTTGAATAGACTAAAATCAACAGCTTTGTATGAGTTTTAAAAGAAAACGTGTCATGCTAGCTCCATCCTGGTGGTGTAGTAGACTAATTCCATGAGGAGAGAACAGAAGATCAGAGGTTTGAATCTCACTGATGCTGTGCCACAATAAAAGCGGAATGTGAGAAATGTTCTCAGAACCTCCCTGCAACCAAAAAAATGAACGTTCCCGGAACAGTCAACATTTTCTCTTCCTTTCTCAGAACCTTTAAAAAAAAAAAAATTCAGTTTTACTGGTCTTGAAAGTTATGTATTCGTTCCGAGAACCAATGGGAAACCAAAAACGTACGTTCCCACAACTTCGAAGGAACCAAATGTGCTAGCTGGGTGTAGATCAGCAGTGTAGCTGTAGGCCAAGGTTAGCAGGGAGCTACGCAACTCAAATGAGTACAGCTGCGGGCTAATTTCACTGTCTCGTGAAAAGAGAAAGAGACAAAGCCAATTCTCTGAGGAGAACCATGCGTTTGTCTGCCAGCTGGTCACAACTGGGCTTAAGTTCTACCACCACAATGAGGCAATTACTATTTTACTGTTATAAACACAATGATGCAATTACTGTTTTACTGTTTTAAGGGGGATTTAAACCAACATGGCAGCAAATCAACAAAAACACTTTTCCTCCAGCCCAATGAAAAGACATGTTAATGACTCTGTGTTTGTATGACTAAACTCAATACTGTTTCTCAGGCCTACTGAGACCCGTTTTAGGGTGTGGGATTCCATTTTTTTATAGAATTTATTTGGGTCAAAAACAAGATGTACAATGTATTCCCAGAGGATAGCACTTAAAGTATTAATTAATTAAAACACTTGTTTCCAAAGTGGTCCTCGATCAATGGTAAAAACAAAACATTTAGTGATTAAAAGACAAGACAAAATTACAAAACAACCACGTTAATGATAATACCCAGATAGAACCCAGCTAGCAGATAACGTTCTGAGAACCATTTGTTTCTTAGAGCTTGGTGAGAGCGTGGTTGTCCTATGGTTATTATGTATACAATTTTCCGACAACGTTCTGAGAACTATGTTTCTTTGGTGGGAATTTCAGTACTTTAGCATTACATTTCCTTCAGCTTTCGTCATTGTTCTATTTAAAGTAATGTTCTCAAATTGTTCCGAGAACACGTTAACAATGTTCTTCTGTGGGAATTTCAGTACTTCAACATAAAGTTTGCTACAGGTTTCCTCATGGTTCTATTTAAAGTCATTTTCAGAGAACGTTAAGAAAACTTTCCATTAAAACCACAGAAAACATTTGTAATGTTCGAAGGATGTTCTAAGAATGTTCTATAAAAACATATACATTCCGTTCTCAGCGCCAACAAAACTTTTATCCTCTTAAGTGTGTTCAGGTGTGTTGGCCACACCCACTAATTGGCCACACCTGATTTTAATGAGCGCTTGTTTCCTTTGAAATAGGTTCTGTTTGAATAGACTAAAATTAACAGCTTTGTATGAGTTTTAAAAGAAAACATGTCACGCTAGCTCCATCCTGGTGGTGTAGTGGACTAATTGCATGGATAGAGAACAGAAGATTATAAATCTAATCTCACTGAATCTGTGCCAAATAAAAAATGTGTTTGTATGATTTAATGCGTTTCTGATTTGGAGATCAAATCAATTAAATTAAGCTAGCAGTGTTATTAAAAGTCTTATTGAAACATGTCAAATTGTTATTTAATTACCTTCAAATAACCTATAATATCCATTATCAGAACGTTAATAAAACCACCAAGGATTACTTTCAGGGAACCAATAGTAAAACGTTCTCAAGTCCTGACTGCAACTTTAAAAGTGTACGTTCCCAGAACAGGCAAAGTTTTACCGGTCAGGACACTTATGACTTCATTCCCAGAAGCAATGGGAAACCAAAAAAAAAACATACGTTCTCACAACTTCCTAGGAACCAAATGTGTTAGCTGGGAATACTCACAGCAGTCTGGGTTGTAAATGTGATTTATTGGGGATAACACTGCAACGGAGGGAAAATCACAGTGTGGCTTATCAGTGTCCCCAGATCGTCTGTGTTGATCGCCTTACAAACCCCATTCATCGCTGTTGGAAAAATGAATACCACAGTTCCACTGGCACTTGAATAAATGTGCTTACATTTTCCTGAAACACATCACAGGGAGGTACAGAGAAGATAGACCTTTGAGTTAAGGTACAATGGGGAATTTGAACAATGGCTCAATTTTATGAAGACCTACTGTATATCAGATAAGTTGCTATTTATGGCTTCATTCTTTATAATGGAGGCTGCTTTTTGAGCCTTTGTGATTTACATTTTTATTAGGAACCCCATTAGCTGACGCCATGATTTCAGCTTATCTTCCTTAGGGTCCAACATAGAACTAAAAAGACATTAAACACAATTACAATTTATCTTTTTAATGCATTATAAAACATTTAACAAATAGACAGTCGATCAATGGCAAAGAGTATCAAGTAATGGAATGTTAGCTAAAGAGGCTACTTCTCAGGCTATCATTCACTTGTTACTCTTAATCTACATTGTTGACACCAGACTCTTAACTCTTCCCTTACCTTATGTCGACTCCCACCACTGAGGTTGTGGTTTGCACATTTGGGAATAAGAATCATTATTGTCAACAATTTGTAGAAAATATTAAACTAATAGCTTGATGAGTTGTTTTTGTTGATCCAGCTTTGCTGACTTTTTTGGCACTCAGAATGAGGTAAATTGCGAAAAGGGATTTTTGTTGGTTATTGCTGAACCGCCCCTTCATTTACCATGCTCTACAGAGCGTGAATGGGGATAAATATTCGATACAGACCAGTAAAAGGCTATTTATGGCCCTTTATATTGTATTTTCTTAAGGTCAAACAATAAAAAGCTCATATGGAATTCCAGTTCTAAGGAGGAAGGGCTTCTGGAGCAGACAGGAAGGGAGACGGGGTTGGACTGCTCCATGGAAACCAAGCAACCATGGCAACAGAAGTTTGCTCGAAAGGCCCTGCGATATTACAAACTTCAATTAAATTTAGTTCACTTTTGAAGTGTGATGGTTTTTACTACGCTATTTATTGCAACAGCTCCCTTAGCAAAGGCAACAAATCCACCCAAACCAACCCTCAAAGCAGGCTTTGATCAACAATGGCAAGGACAAACTACTATATGTTTGAAAGACAAAATGAAGACACCTTGAATACTGTAGATGTGCACTGTATATCTCATCTAATGAATAGAATAGTGGGTTTAGTCTTTGAGGGCTGACAAGGACAGGTCCATAAATCTAAAAGGTGATTTTCAGGTGTGGGCTTTTAAATGATTAACTTCCAGACAGCGACAACATTCATCATGCTGTGAAGACTGGAAATGTAATTCTGCACAAGAATCCATAAAATATAATTTTAATGCTAAATTATTTCAAAGAAATAACTTTATTATAAATAATTTTGGAACATTGTGCTATTGAGGTCACATCCCCCCCTTCTGACATCTTGGAGAGAAAATAGCCTGTTATTGTGCAACACTTAGCAAATCCAACAACACTTAGCAAACCCACCAACACTTAGCAAACCCACCTAACACTTAGCATACCCGCTTAGCAAACCCACTTAACACTTAGCATACCCGCTTAGCAAACCCACTTAACACTTAGCATACCCACTTAGCAAACCCACCAACACTTTGCATACCCACCTAACACTTAGCAAACCAGCTTAGCAAACCCACTTAACACTTAGCATACCCACTTAGCAAACCCACCAACACTTTGCATACCCACCTAACACTTAGCAAACCAGCTTAGCAAACCCACTTAACACTTAGCATACCCACTTAGCAAACCCACCAACACTTTGCATACCCACCTAACACTTAGCAAACCAGCTTAGCAAACCCACTTAACACTTAGCATACCCACTTAGCAAACCCACCAACACTTTGCATACCCACCTAACACTTAGCAAACCAGCTTAGCAAACCCACTTAACACTTAGCATACCCACTTAGCAAACCCACCAACATGCAAAAGTGACAAAAATAAGAATCAACAAAGGGTTGTATAGGGTAGATATAAAATATAAATGAAATAATGATCTATTTTTATTTTATTTATTCAGATCAGCTTATGTTCATAGCTATCAGTTTTTACCTAAGCATACACAAATCAACGTAGTCTCAGTGCAATTTGTATTATTCTGTACAAAAATCTGTGACACTCCATTTAGTTTGAGATGTTATGTTACTTTAGGTTACATTATGAATGGCATAGCGGTCGAACAATATAAAATGAATTAGAAGACGTATAGTATCATACGTCTTACCCAATCGTACAATAGCATACGAACTGGAAGATGTAATTTATCATATGTCTTGGAGGATGTATAGTATTGCACGTCTTTATCTGAGACCAGGATGCTTGTTGCGCTGTAACAACAAAGGATAATTACTGGGAGAATCTATGAACTAATGACAAAGGTTAGGAGAATTTATGTAGCAGGTTGGGTGGATTAGGTTAAGTTTAGAATAAGGGTTAGGGGTAAAATGCCACAGTTGTTCCTGACGCAACTCGAACATGCAACTTTGGATTACTAAACTGTCGTGGATTACGCTCACCCATCCTCCCCAAACAATGTCCCTACTTTCTGTCATTTCTGTCACAGAAATTCGTAAAGTATGTTTCATATGGCTCTGAGGCCAGGCTGGTATCTGAAACTCTTGATATAACTGTTAAAAATACTTTATAGTTGACCACTCTCTCAAGTGCTGTTACTGTGAAGTGTAAACTTCTAGGAGCAACAACGGCTCAGCCGTGAAGTGGTAGGCCTCACACAGCTGCACAAAGCCTAAGATCACCATGCGCTATGCCAAATGTCGGCTGGAGTGGTGTAAAGCTTGTCGCCATTGGACTGTGGAGCAGTGGAATCGCGTTATCTGGAGTGATGAATCACACTTCATCATCTGGCAGTCTGACAGACGAATCTGGGTTTGGCGGTTACCAGGAGAACGCTACCTGCCCGAATGCATAGTGCCAACTGTAAAGTTTGGTGGAGGAGGAATAATGGTCTGGGGCTGTTTTTCATGGTTCGGGCCCCTTAGTTCCAGTGAAGAGAAATCTTAACACTACAGCATACAATGACATTGTATATGATTCTGGGCTTCCAACTTTATTGCAACTTTCCTGTTTCAGCATGACAATGTGGCTGAATGGACACAAGTCCCCACAGCAATGTTCCAACATCTAGTGGAAAGCCTCCCCAGAAGAGTGGAGACTGTTATAGCAGCAAAGGTAGGGACCAACTCCATATTAATGCCCATGATTTTGGAATGAGATGTTCGGACGAGCAGGTGTCCACATATTTTTGGTCATGTAGAGTACCTTGTGTTTGACCATCCTCAAAAGGTGGCACAAATTTAAACAGAATTTGATATCCTCAATTGCCATCAGCTTTTGATATATGGAGATTGGATTTTGGGAGTAGATTTTAACTTATTTAGATGTGGTTCGGGAGTGCTGAGATCAGCATAGGCTAAAGTACAGGAAGGGAATATGCAAAAGGCGTCGTTAGTGAGGCAGGAAAAAAATATCATACACGGGAGGATTAATGTGGAGACAATCACAAAGACAGGTGAGACAGATCAGGGTGTGACATAAGTATTCAGACCTTTTACTCAGTACTTTGTTGAAGCACCTTTGGCAGCGATTACAGCCTTGAGTCGTCTTGGGTATGACACTACAAGCTTGGCACACCTGTATTTGGGGAGTTTCTCCCATTCTTCTCAGCAGATCCTCTCAAGCTCTGTCAGGTTGGATGGGGAGCGTCGCTGCACAGCTATTTTCAGGTCTCTCAAGAGATTCTCGATCAGGTTCAAGTCCAGGCTCTGGCTGGGACACTCAAGGATAATCCACTCCTACATTGTCTTGGCAGTGTGCTTAGGGCTATTTTCCTATTGGAAGGTAAACATTTGCCCCAGTCTGAGGTCCTGAGTGCTCTGGATCAGGTTTTCATCAAGGATCTCTCTGTACTTTGCTCCGTTCATCTTTCCCTCAACCCTGACTAGTCTCCCAGTCCCTGCCGCTGAAAAACATCCCCACAGCATTGATGCTGCCACCATCATGCTTCACTGTAGAGATCGTGCCAGTTTTCCTCGAGACGTGACGCTTAGAATTCAGACATGACGCTTGGCTAAAGAGTTCAATCTTGGTTTTATCAGACCAGAGAATCTGGACTCAGATCTCATGAGATCTGAGTCCTTTAGGAGACTTTTGGCAATCTCCAAGCGGGCTGTCATGTGCCTTTTACTGAGGAGTGGCTTCCGTCTGGCCACTCTACCATAAAGGCCTGATTGATGGAGTGTTGCAGAGATGGTTGTCCTTCTGGAAGGTTCTCCCATCTCCACAGAGAAACTCTGGAGCTCTGTCAAAGTGACCATTAGGTTCTTGGTCACCTCCCTGACCAAGGCCCTTCTCCCCTGATTGCTCAGTTTGGCCGGGAGGCCAGCTCTAGGAAGAGTGTTGGTGGTTACAAACTTCTTCCATTTAAGAATGATGGAGGCCACTGTGTTCTTGGGGACCTTCAATGCTGCAGACATTTTTTGGTACCCTTCTCCAGATCTGTGCCTTGACACAATCCTGTCTCGGAGCTCTACAGAGAATTCCTTTGACCTCATGGCTTGGTTTTTGCTCTGATATGCACTGTCAACTGTGGGACCTTATATAGACAGGTGTGTGCCTTTCCAAATCATGTCCAATCAGTTGAATTTACCACAGGTAGACTCCAAGTTGTAGAAACATCAAGGATGATCAATGGAAACAGGATGTACCTGAGCTCAATTTCGAGTCTCAAAGCAAAGGGTCTGAATACTTCTGTAAAAAAGGTATTCCTATTTATTATTAATACATTTGCAAAAAAATAAAATAAAATGTTTTTGCTTTGCCATTATGGGGTATTTGTGTTTAGATTGATGAGAATTGTTATTTATTTCATCTATTTTAGAATAAGGCTGTAACGTAAAATGTGGGAAAAGTCAATGGGTCTGAATACTTTCCGAATGCCCTGTACATTCACTGTCAATGTCACGACTTCCGCCACCAAAGGGTCAACTGTGGGACCTTATATAGACAGGTGTGTGCCTTTCCATAATTATATTAAAACAATCCTGGATCTGGGGCCCCACTTTGGCCAACCCATTCTAAATGTTCTGGACACGCCATTGGGTAAATCTAACTGGTAGAGAGGATGTGTTATGAATAGCAAATAACCCAGAGCCTTGTGGACCTCTAGTGATAATATCTCATTTAAATCTGTGTGGTCGTTAACCCAGCCCTGGATTTGTCGCATTCCGACGCAGTAATTAATTTGTAAAAAAAAGACGTGTTTTAACGCTGGTCAGGTGACCTATCGGGGCAGACAGTGGACATCTGGCCACTCAACAGGAGTGTGTGTGTGTGCGCATGCATGCCTGTGTGTGTGCCTGCGTGTGTTGGGGGCTGACGGGGCTAGCCTGGATTGGCCAGGGTGTTACATGATGCGTAAGAAATGTGTTTAATTCTGTTATGCAAGTGTAGAGCATTACGCACCAGAAGATTCATAGAGACCTGGAGCTGAGGGAATGTAAAGTATAAAAAAAAACATTTTGTGTCCTTAAGTGTCCTTAAGGTGACAGATCACACAAGTCTTTCAGAATAAACATGCTAATGAGTTGAGAGAACACAAAACAACTGGAAACTTTTCCTCATTGAGAAATTAGGAATGTTACAAACAGGAAATACCCTCTTTATATAGATTTACCCTAACTGTGGTGAGGGTTCCCCCAGGGGTATAAGTGTTTTTGGACAGACAATTTATAATTGATTTATAATTTATAATCGGTCTCGGGCTGCCTTGGTAGGAACTAACGGGGATCCATAATAAACCCCAGGAAGAGTAGCTGCTGCCTTGGCAGGAACTAATGGGGATCCATAATAAACCCCAGGAAGAGTAGCTGCTGCCTTGACAGGAACTAATGAGGATCCATAATAAACCCCAGGAAGAGTAGCTGCTGCCTTGGCAGGAACTAACGGGGATCCATAATAAACCCCAGGAAGAGTAGCTGCTGCCTTGGCAGGAACTAATGGGGATCCATAATAAACCCCAGGAAGAGTAGCTGCTGCCTTGGCAGGAACTAACGGGGATCCATAATAAACCCCAGGAAGAGTAGCTGCTGCCTTGACAGGAACTAACGGGGATCCATAATAAACCCCAGGAAGAGTAGCTGCAGCCTTGGCAGGAACTAATTGCGATCCATAATAAACCCCAGGAAGAGTAGCTGCTGCCTTGGCAGGAACTAACTGGGATCCATAATAAACCCCAGGAAGAGTAGCTGCTGCCTTGGCAGGAACTAACGGGGATCCATAATAAACCCCAGGAAGAGTAGCTGCTGCCTTGGCAGGAACTAACAGGGATCCATAATAAACCCCAGGAAGAGTAGCTGTTGCCTTGGCAGGAACAAACGGGGATCCATAATAAATCCCAGGAAGAGTAGCTGCTGCCTTGGCAGGAACTAACGGGGATCCATAATAAATCCCAGGAAGAGTAGCTGCTGCCTTGGCAGGAACTAACGGGGATCCATAATAAACCCCAGGAAGAGTAGCTGCTGCCTTGGCAGGAACTAACGGGGATCCATAATAAACCCCAGGAAGAGTAGCTGCTGCCTTGACAGGAACTAACGAGGATCCATAATAAACCCCAGGAAAAGTAGCTGCTGCCTTGGCAGGAACTAACGGGGATCCATAATAAACCCCAGGAAGAGTAGCTGCTGCCTTGACAGGAACTAACGGGGATCCATAATAAACCCCAGGAAGAGTAGCTGCAGCCTTGGCAGGAACTAACAGGGATCCATAATAAACCCCAGGAAGAGTAGCTGCAGCCTTGGCAGGAACTAATTGGGATCCATAATAAACCCCAGGAAGAGTAGCTGCTGCCTTGGCAGGAACTAACGGGGATCCATAATAAACTCCAGGAAGAGTAGCTGCTGCCTTGACAGGAACTAATGGGGATCCATAATAAACCCCAGGAAGAGTAGCTGCTGCCTTGGCAGGAACTAATGGGGATCCATAATAAACCCCAGGAAGAGTAGCTGCTGCCTTGACAGGAACTAACGGGGATCCATAATAAACCCCAGGAAGAATAGCTGCTGCCTTGGCAGGAACTAACGGGGATCCATAATAAATCCCAGGAAGAGTAGCTGCTGCCTTGGCAGGAACTAACGGGGATCCATAATAAACTCCAGGAAGAGTAGCTGCTGCCTTGGCAGGAACTAATGGGGATCCATAATAAACCCCAGGAAGAGTAGCTGCTGCCTTGGCAGGAACTAACGGGGATCCATAATAAACTCCAGGAAGAGTAAACCGATCTCTCCTGCTGCGCTGCGATGTCAGGATTCCAGGCATATGAGGGTACAGGGTTGAGCCAGGAGTTGATGGACAGTCGGAAGATAATTATTTACAATGATGGCCTGGCAAGAATAAATTAATTGGCCTAAATTTCATAGGCCTAAATTTAATTGGCCAAAAAATGAATAGGCCTACATTTAAAAGGACAATAAATGAATAGGCCTAAATTTAATAGGACAAAAAAATGAATAGGCCTAAATTTAATAGGACAAAAAATGAATAGGCCTAGATTTAATAGGGCAATAAATGAATAGGCCTAAATTTAATAGGACAAAAAAATGAATAGGCCTAAATTTAAAAGGACAAAAAATGAATAGGCCTAATCATCACTGAGCCACCATTTTCTTTCAGGCTCCATGTCTATGATCTGTGCTGAGAGAAGGGTTCTTAGAGTAGGCCTATTTCTTTCACATAAGGCCTTTTTAAAGGGAATTGCTTTAACAAAAGCCTCCATTTTATCCGCTAAGTGCACTACCACGTTGACTGAATACTGAATTCTGTGAGTTTGGGTCAAGTCCAGAAATATGAACGTAGAGATGAATCATGCCCATTGAAACATAGAGGCACATGCCTCCTTCCTCATCCTATTTTCATTGTAGCTTAAAGATACAGGAAGTGATGATCCATAGCTTTTTTTTTTTACACTAAAACAAATCCAATACTTTTTTTTTTTACACGGTTGGATAATTCTACGTTGTTTCCCTTAGAGACATGGCCATCATAAACGTTGCTAAGGGGTTGACTTTGGGTACATGTTGGATTTAGACAGGAAATAGAACGTCACCCTAATCCCATTTTTTTCTCCCCCCCCCCCCTCCTTCAGCTGTCTTGGTTTTGACTCACTATAAGACATTAGGATGACTTTGTGACGTATGATTCAGTGTTGTTAAGTGCGTAGGATTTGCCTAACACCTCTGTGTGTTCCTGTCCTTCACTGGGCATTGCTTTACGTGTGATAGGACATGTGACTGAGCTAATACTCCACATTTTTCACTTTGTTTCACTAAACAATTACAAGCCATCACACAACAAAGGTTTTGCCGCACTGAGCAATTTTAACTGAGAGAATACTGACATTATGGTCAGGAAAATTAAAAACACAAATTGAGACTTAACTGTAAACATATGGAAAAACTATTCATAATGCCATCTAAATTAAACAATGTTATCGCCATTTTATAAATACCAAGAAAGGGTCACAGAATACCCTCAGATTCTATTGACACTTTGTGTCTTTACCACATTACTATCCAAATCACTTTGAGTCTTTATGACATTACTATAAAAATCACTTTGAGTCTTTATGACATTCCCATCAAAATCACTTTGAGTCTTTATGACATTCCCATCAAAATCACTTTGAGTCTTTATGACATTCCCATCAAAATCACTTTGAGTCTTTATGATATTCCCATCAAAATCACTTTGAGTCTTTATGACATTCCCATCAAAATCACTTTGAGTCTTTACCACATTATTATCAAAATCACTTTGAGTCTTTATGACATTCCCATCAAAATCACTTTGAGTCTTTATGACATTCCCATCAAAATCACTTTGAGTCTTTATGACATTCCCATCAAAATCATGCAATTCTGTTAAATCCTTAATGATGTCACTCTCATTAATAAAATGAAATAATGATTTGTCAATCACATTTATATATATGATACCATTCAACAAACATACATTCAACATAAATGAACAGACATTGGGGGGAAAAAAAAGATCTTTATACAATTGAAAGGGCGTACTCACAGTAAGTAAAATGCCATGTGTAGGTTGTATTGTCCATTGGCCAGCATGTCATAATGAAACATTTGCATTTAGAGTCTGCATTAACTGTAATTGAAAAGATGTTGTCGGAAGGTCAAACACATAACCATGGAACAGCGTCAACACACCTTGGTTGATTTTTGACAAAGTCACAACACTGTTGCCGTGACATACAGAAAATGTTCAAAAGTGTTTGTTTACATTTACTTTGTTTACAAACATTGGAGTAAAACAAGCTTATATTTGGGGTTCTGATGGGGTATGACAGTTGAACTAAGCTCATTGGGCATTTATAAGTTAT
Organism: Salmo salar; assembly: GCF_965601325.2. NCBI lineage: Eukaryota > Metazoa > Chordata > Actinopteri > Salmoniformes > Salmonidae > Salmo > Salmo salar. The sequence goes on along the minus strand of NC_138318.1, from coordinate 39,097,164 downwards.
ATTCCTCAAGAATCAAATGGGTATATACAAAGTTGGAAGCACAGAAATGTCTAGACTGTCATTGTATGCTGTAGTGTTAAGATTTCCCTTCATTGGAACTAAGGGGCCCGAACCATGAAAAACAGCCCCAGACCATTATTCCTCCTCCACCAAACTTTACAGTTGGCACTATGTATTGGGGAAGGTAGCATTTTCATAGCATCCGTCAAACCCAGATTCATCTGTCGGACTGCCAGATGGTGAAGCGTGATTCATCACTCCAGAGAACTCGTTTCCATTGCTCCAGAGTCCAATGGCGGTGAGCTTTACACCACTCCAGCCGACGCTTGACATTGCGCATGGTGATCTTAGGCTTGTGTGCAGCTGCTCGGCCATGGAAACACATTTTATGAAGCTCCTGATGAACAGTTCTTGTGTCTGACGTTGCTTCCAGAGGCAGTTTGGAACTCAGTAGTGAGTGTTGTAACTGAGGACAGACCATTTTTACATGCTACGCGATTCAGCACTCAGCGGTCCCGTTTTGTGAGCTTGTGTGTCCTACCACTTCACGACTGAGCCGTTGTTGCTGCTAGACTTTTCCACTTCACGGTAATAGCACTTACAGTTGACAGGCAGCTCTCGCAGGGCAAACATTTGACAAACTGGCTTGTTGGCTTGTTGGAAAGGTGGCATCTTATGACGGTGCCATGTTGAAAGTCACTGAGCTCTTCAGTAAGGCCATTTTAATGACAATGTTTGTCTATGGAGATTGCATGGCTTGGCCTAGATTTTATACACCTGTCAGAAACGGGTGTGGCTGAAATAGCCAAATCCACAAATTTTAAGGGGTGTCCACATACTTTTGTTAATATAGTCCCCCCCCCCCCCAAAAAAATGTATGAATCAGCTGCAGATTGCCCCTTCAAGCAACAGCTAACCATTATGGCTTGTTCTGAGGCATTGTGTTTGTGCAACCACAGCACAACTGAGAAATGCCCAGGGTAAAAGCACCGTAACGTCACGGACACAAAGCCAATGACCATGGACTCACATTCAGATGGAAGGATAGATTCTTAGTTATTTGATAAATCAGATCTGACCAATAAGGTCTAGACTGTGTGTGGACATGCACGATGTTAAGTAGAGGACCAGGCAGGCAGATAACATTGACCTAAGACTTTGTCATTGAGAGAACATGGTCTGCTCTAGTGCTCAGCGTGGCAGCTCCCACAACACCACAACAATAACACCATTTAGATAACAGAGTCGGTCTTATCCACCCGTTTGAGGGCTTGTTGCATCCCGACGGCAGACAGCTTGCGGTTGATATTGCGGTAACGGCAGCGCAGCAGGTTGCTGTAGGTGGTCCTCAGGTCCCTGTTGAAGAAGGCGTAGATAAAAGGGTTGAGGAGGGAGTTGGCATAGCCCAGCCACAACAGGGTCCTCTCCACCCACAAGGGCACACAGCTAGGGCAGTCCGCCCTGCAGATGAAGGGTCTGGCCGTGGACAGTAAGAAGAAAGGCATCCAGCACACACTGAAGGCCCCTACCACGATCCCCAGGGTGGCTGCTGCCTTCTGCTCCCGCTTGAAGATGGACATGTTTCTCCGGTTGCTCCTCATGAGGCGCGAGAATCGCGTGCACTCCTCCACCTCCCTGTGGAGCCTCAGGGCGGCAGACACACAGTCCACGCTCTCCTCTTCCTCTTCCTGTTCCTGCATGGCTTCCTCCTCTTCCCCCCGCGCCGCCTCCTCCCCGACCCGCGGGAAGCCCGTGATGGTGTGCTTGGCGGCGCTGAGCTTGGCGGCGTGGTAGATGCGGTAGTACATAATGAGCATGACGGATACGGGGATGTAGAACGCCACTGAGGTGGAGTAGATGGTGTAACCAAAGTCCTGGCTGATCAGACACACCTTGTTGTCGTTTACGTTCTGAGCCCAGCCGAAGAGGGGGGGCAAGGTGATGGAGGCGGACAGGAGCCACACGGACACCACCATCTTGGCCATGCAACAGCCATTCTGTCTCACAGGGTAGGTCAGAGGCTTGGTTATACCCAGGTACCTCAGAATGGACAACAAATAAGCACGTCATTAATTAGCTGTAAACATAAATGAACTGTTTATACACACAGAACATATTACTGTAAATACATTGGATAAACAGCAAGCAACTTCCAAAAGAAAACATGCACTGGGGAGTTATTCACACCAAAATAACTATAGCAATTATAATAAGATACTGTATAGCAATCTTATTATAATGCAGCCTGCTACTAGGGCTAGAATATCATTTGTTTTAAAGGAGATTGGAATTCCCGAACTCCTTACGTGTTTTTATTATGTTTATGACAGGGTAGGAGAACATACAGTAGAGGGACCAGCAAAAATGTGTATAGGGCTCATGAGGGGATCGAACTGCAAGGGGTAAACATATGGTTTTGGAGGCGAGAGTGCTACCCACTTAATTCACTATGAAAATATCATTTGTTTTTTAATTATTTATTTTATTTACTAGCCTACACCAATTGGTGCCACTTATAAGACACGATTTAATCAAAAACACGAAACAAAAAAAAATGTAAGACTCAATTTAACAATGAAATGCATAATTAATAACAATCATAATAAAACGGCTTTCACCTTGTCACACTACACAAACAATACGTGTCCTTTCTATGTAGGTAATAGGCGGCAATGACACTTACCTGTCTATGCTAATCACGCACAACGTCATTATGGATGCAGTGCAACACATCACGTCCATGGCAATAAAAACATTGCAGAAGACTTGGCCAAAAACCCATTGCCCCCCAATAAGGTCCGTTATACTGACAAACGGCATAACTGCCAGCGCGATGGAAAGGTCGGCGACCGCCAGAGATACGATCAGATAGTTAGACGGCTGCCGCAACTTTTTCACGAAGCACACCGAAATCACCACCAGCAAATTCCCGCAGATAGTAAACAACGTGAGCATGGTGAGAATCCCTCCAATAAATACCTTCTCCACCTTGTCGTAGTTCAGAATTTGCTCCCCACACCGAGTGCCATTCTCCATCAGTAGAGTTGAAGACTGCGATGTGGCGGATACTGCCTCCGCCGCTTCTTGCGCAATCTTCAGCAAGTGTGCAACGAGCGTCTCCGAAATCATGTTTGTTGCACCGGTCTCTTTCGCTTTCTCCATCACATAAGATTTCATGTTGCTGTTGTTGAAAGTTCCATCTGCATCCACGAACATGCCTGTTGGTTTTTAATCCCATGAATTTGCAACCAGGTAAAAGGACATAGTTTCTAGGCGGCCTACGCACAGATGTGCATGTGTGATGTTAAATGACTAATCTGCATCCCCCGCGCAGAGCGCACATTCATAGTAGTCGGAAACACGCAAATTGCTCTATTTTTGAGGACATTACTCATGACGCAAGCGTGTATTAAAAAAAACGACTTTTTAAAATGTTTCTCTGTGAACATCTCTGGTCGCCACTGAGACGTACCAGCTCCTGCGGCCAGGTCAATGCAATTATATACGCTAACTGATTGACAAGTGACGTCAGGAACACCTAGAGCGTTGGACTTTTTTTTTTTAAATAGCAAATGTCTCGCTGATTTATTCAAGACATTATTAAATTAGCATGTCATTATCTGAATAGCCAACCAATCCAATGCGGCCATGGACAATAACGGATGGGGGACCGTATCATAATACCTTTATTGGCAACTAAATCAGGTGTAGTTGAGTAGGCCTAGTTAATTGCAGGTTACAATATGGCCACAATAGCATCATTTAAAAAAAAAAAGAAGACATTTAATATATGCCTATATATCGTCGTAAGCCTTATTGGAACAGTAGCTAGCATAGAGTTTGGAGAGCTGTCATCAAGGCAAAGGGTGCCTACTATAAAATATATTTTGATTTGTTTAACAATTTTTTTGGTTACTACACGATTCCATATGTGTTATTTCATAGTTTTGATGTCTTTCACTATTATTTTACAATGTAGAAAATAGTAAAAAATAAAGGGTGAGTATTTGTGGCTACCCTGTGGCTCAGTTGGTAGAGCATGGTGTTTGCAACGCCAGAGTTGTGGGTTCGATTCCCACGGGGGGCCAGTACAAAAAGAAAGGGCATGAAATGTATGCATTCACTACTGTAAGTCGCTCTGGATAAGAGCATCTGCTAAATGACTAAAATGTAAATGTAAAAAATGTGTGTCCAAACTTTTGACTGGTACAGTACATTGTTGTAACGTTATTGGAGCAGTAGCTAGCAGGTGTGCATAGGGGTTAGCAGAACAAGGTTTGAGACCTGCATGTAATTACTACACTAGTGTCAGAAGTGGGATGAAGCCTTTGATGGGCATGGTGTGGACATGTGAGGAACTTGTTATAGAAAGAGTGGGGACAGCTCACCTGAAGTAAGCGGTAATGTAGCGACTTTAACTCAACACCTAGCGACCTTTGTCTAGAGGTTCGGACCTCTTGGTGTAACGGTTAAGATGTTGGCTTGACAGTTGCTCAGCCCAGGTTTGAGTCCCAGTCAGGGCTGCCCCCCCCCCCCCCCCCCCCCCTTGAATTCATTACAATAGATAAATAGTTAGGCATATGTAATGGCGCTGGCAGTAGCCTTGAGGTTACCAGCTTCAATATCCTGTATACTACCTACTGCTGTTGTGCCCTTGAGTAAGGCACTTGATCCCTACGTGTGTGTGTGTGTGTCAGCTTGGGTACCGGAACAGCAAAAAATAAATGATCTGTGCAAATGTACCAATAAATGAAGTATAGTAATCTGATCGACACTTACTCCCGGGATCACAGCTAAGTATGTCATGGGGTTGTCATGTATTAAAGTGGGTTGATCTGAACTGTCCTGTATTATTCATAAGACTAAAGGTACCAGGACCCGGTCTTTTCAAAACCTTTTAAATCTGGTTCAGAATTATCTGGAATCTGGGAGAAAAAAATATATATATAAGAAAATCTATCCAGCATCTGATCGATCTTACGGTTTTTGAGCCATTTTTTTTTCTGAAAATAATCATTCTGATCCGGATACCATAATATGAAGATCACAGAATCTGGATTCAGTGCTTTGAACAGGCCTCTCCATCTACTGAATAGACTGTGGTACTACCTCTACTCTGTCGTAGGGAAACAGATGAGAGAACTACATGAAGAAAGATACCTCGATTACAAATAATAGTCTGTATGTCCCTTAGAAGTCAATCGATTCATTTATTTGAAACTTCTCAATATAACAAATCCAAATCACATTTTATTGGTCTTGTACATAATATTTTGTAGATGTTATCACAGGTGAAGCATAATGCTTATGTTTCTAGCTCCGACAGTACAGTAATACCGAACAATACACAGAAATCTATGGTTACTATGGTGACATTATGTATATGCACCCGGCAGCCTCTGTGTTGAAACCATTGGACTCCGTTTTCCATTCAGCAATACGTTTTATCACTGGGGGTGGTTTAAGGACTCATTATTGTAGTCTGTATAAAATGTGGGATTGAACCTCTGTCTGTAAGAAGAGAGCTACACTTTCTTATGTATTTACAAAGCAGACTTACAGAAACTTCCTCTGCAGAAACTTCCTCTGTGGTGGTGAAGCGGTCTAAGGCACTGTATCTCAGTTGCTAGAGGTGTCACTACAGACCCTGGTTCAATTCCAGGCTGAATAATAACCAACCGTGATTGGGAGTCCAATAGGGCAGCACACAATTGGCCCAGCTTCGTCTGGGTTTGGCCGGTGTAGGCCGTCATCGTAAATAAGAATTTGGTCTTAACTGTCTTGCCTAGTTAAATAAAAGGTTCATCAAAAATCCTAAGAAATATCAGAGCGAGCAATATCAGAGTCCGGAATATAAATACATATATATATATATATATATATATATATTACACTGTTGTCAGAGGTTACCTTGGGCATTTCCCAGTCTGACCGATCAAAACAATCTTGAAGCATAGATTCTGATTGGTCAGACCAACTACTGACCACATACTAAAACAGCAGTCAGTTTAACATAATGAACCTTTGTAGTTTGTAGTTACATTGACATTTCTTGGTTGTTCACCCATCTAAATCCACCCTGAAGCAACCGTTCCAGTGAGATCAAGTATTGATCATCAATATAATCCTGATTTTCAGCATCAAAACTATCCTAATCACTACCTTTTGAGTTTAGAAAAAAAAAAACGACATTCAATCCCGATTAAAGGTCAGATTACCAAATCCTCAGAATCTTATTTTTCAGTTTTGTAAACCCAAATTATAACATTTAAGCCTATCAGACTTGCCCAAATCTGATCAGATAATTTCAAAAATCTGCCAATTTCTCACAATACGGAAGATCAGGGAAATATGTAGAGGCTTGTTTGTTGTTGTCATTTTACAAATATGTTCTTTGAGAAAAACATAACTATGAATCATCAGATATAGGCAATGGACCATTGAGCAAAATACTTTTTTGTACAGTATGTTATAATAGCGCCACCATGTGGCCTTATAGGATTAACGGACCAACTTTAGTCTTAGTCTTCTGAAGACACTGATGATTAGGCCTACTCAAGCGAACCAAAATCATCTTAAATTTTAATACACTGTAATCAGTCCTGCCGTGTTGGCTGGGGCTGCAGAGCATCTCCCCCCCCCCCCCCCCCCAAAAAAAAAAAAACATGACAAGTGATGCTAAATCTGCTATATCTGCCGTTAACAGTGGACCTTTTCACAATGCTGCTGGTGTTACATAGGACCTTGATATGGGAAGTTCCACCAGCTTGAACAGTAGGCTAAACTAAAGAGCTGTTGACACATGGGAAGTTTTGAAGGACGAAAATAACCCCACATAACAATGGAACTGTATATTTTTATTTAACTAGGCAAGTCAGTTAAGAACAAATTCTTATTTTCAATGACGGCCTAGGAACAGTGGGTAGAACGACAGATTTTTACCTTGCAACCTTCCGGTTACTAGTCCAACGCTCTAACCACTAGGCTACGCTGCTGCCCCATATAATTGTGGTATACTGGTATAGTTGTCCAATATAATTGTAATGTTATTCTCATGTGAGCAATTGGAATAGTATATGTCCTGTAGAATATTACAGCGTGTTTTACATTTAAAAATGTAACATTTTCTTTTAATTATACACTGAACAAAAATATAAAACGCAACATGTAAAATGTTGGTCCCATGTTCTATGAGCTGAAAAAAAAGATCACCGAAATTTTCCATATGCACAAAAATATTATTTATCGCAAATTTTGCCACATATTTGTTTACATCCCTGTTAGTGAGCATTTTATCCTTTGTCAATATAATCCATCCACCTGACAGGTGTGGCATATCAAGAAGCATACACAGGTGCACCTTATGCTGGGGACAATAAAAGGCCACTCTAAAATGTGCAGTTTTGTCACACAATACAATGCCATAGATGTCTTATGGTTTGAGGGAGCATGCAATTGGCTTGCTGACTGTTGGAATGTTCACCAGAGCTGTTGCCAGAGAATTTAAAGTTCATTTCTCTACCATAAGCCGCCTCCAATGTTGTTTTAGAGAATTTGGCAGAACGTCCAACCGGCCTCACAACCGCAGACCACAGTGTAACCACGGCAGCCCAGGACCTCTACATCCTGCTTCTTCTCCTGTGGTATTGTCTGAGACCAGCCACCCAGACAGCTGATGAAACTGTGGGTTTGTCTGAGACCAGCCACCCAGACAGCTGATGAAACTGTGGGTTTGTCTGAGAACAGCCACCCGGACAGCTGATGAAACTGTGGGTTTGTCTGAGACCAGCCACCCAGACAGCTGATGAAACTGTGGGTTTGTCTGAGACCAGCCACCCAGACAGCTGATGAAACTGTGGGTTTGCACAAACGAATCATTTCTGCACAAACTGTCAGAAACAGTCTCAGGGAAGCTCATCTGCGTGCTCGTCGTCCTCACCAGGGTCTTGACATGAATGCCAATATCCATCAATTTCGCACAGCCATTGAAGATGAGTGGAACAACATTCCACAGGCCACAGCCAACAGCCTGATCAACTCTATGTGGAGGGGATGTCGCGCTGCATGAGGCAAATGGTGGTCACACCAGATACTGACTGGTTTTCTGATCCACGTCCCTACCTTTTTATTTAAGGTATCAGTGACCAACAGATGCATATCTGTATTCCCAGTCATGTGAAATCCATAGATTAGGGCCTAATGAATTTATTTAAATTGACTGATTTCCTTATATGAACTGTAACAGTAAAATCTTAGAAATTGTTGCATGTTGCGTTTATATTTTTGGTCAGTGTTGTTTGCAGGACAAACCGTTCAGATGTTTTCATGAGAAGACCGATTTTTTGGGGATGTCTCTCATGTTCTGACAAACACTGCTGTAGCTCAGCCACTTCCCACCGCTGATGCAGAAGGTCGACATGGGCGGATGTGATGGATTGAGAAGCAGCCCAAGTAAAAAAAAACGTATATCACTAGCTTAAACAAAGATTTTGATGGGGATTTCTTTATTATGTTACGCACGGGTGCGTCAATAGACTCTTAAGGATTAAAACGCTTAAATTACGAGAGTACACAGTCCTTGTGAGGACTTTCCATGAATGACGGTGGTATGTTGTCCTGGTATAGTTGTCCTGTTATAGTTATCCTGGTATAGTTGTCCTGTATAGTTGTCCTGGTATAGTTATCCTGGTATAGTTATCCTGGTATAGTTATCCTGGTATAGTTATCCTGGTATAGTTGTCCTGGTATAGTTGTCCTGGTATAGTTATCCTGGTATAGTTGTCCTGGTATAGTTGTCCTGGTATAGTTGTCCTGGTATAGTTATCCTGGTATAGTTATCCTGGTATAGTTATCCTGGTATAGTTATCCTGGTATAGTTGTCCTGGTATAGTTGTCCTGGTATAGTTATCCTGGTATAGTTATCCTGGTATAGTTATCCTGGTATAGCTGTCCTGTATAGTTGTCCTGGTATAGTTGTCCTGGTATAGTTATCCTGGTATAGTTGTCCTGGTATAGTTATCCTGGTATAGTTGTCCTGGTATAGTTGTCCTGGTATAGTTGTCCTGGTATAGTTGTCCTGGTATAGTTATCCTGGTATAGTTGTCCTGGTATAGTTATCCTGGTATAGTTGTCCTGGTATAGTTATCCTGGTATAGTTGTCCTGGTATAGTTGTCCTGGTATAGTTATCCTGGTATAGCTGTCCTGTATAGTTGTCCTGGTATAGTTGTCCTGGTATAGTTGTCCTGGTATAGTTGTCCTGGTATAGTTGTCCTGGTATAGTTGTCCTGGTATAGTTATCCTGGTATAGTTGTCCTGGTATAGTTATCCTGGTATAGTTATCCTGGTATAGTTGTACGGTGAAATTCCATGAATGACGGTGGTATTGTTGTGTCCTAGAAGCTGGTGTAACCGATGTGAAATGGCTAGCTAGTTAGCGGTGGTGTAACCGATGTGAAATGGCTAGTTAGTTAGCGGTGGTGTAACCGATGTGAAATGGCTAGTTAGTTAGCGGTGGTGTAACCGATGTGAAATGGCTAGTTAGTTAGCGGTGGTGTAACCGATGTGAAATGGCTAGTTAGTTAGCGGTGGTGTAACCGATGTGAAATGGCTAGCTAGTTAGCGGTGGTGTAACCGATGTGAAATGGCTAGTTAGTTAGCGGTGGTGTAACCGATGTGAAATGGCTAGTTAGTTAGCGGTGGTGTAACCGATGTGAAATGGCTAGTTAGTTAGCGGTGGTGTAACCGATGTGAAATGGCTAGTTAGTTAGCGGTGGTGTAACCGATGTGAAATGGCTAGCTAGTTAGCGGTGGTGTAACCGATGTGAAATGGCTAGTTAGTTAGCGGTGGTGTAACCGATGTGAAATGGCTAGTTAGTTAGCGGTGGTGTAACCGATGTGAAATGGCTAGTTAGTTAGCGGTGGTGTAACCGATGTGAAATGGCTAGTTAGTTAGCGGTGGTGTAACCGATGTGAAATGGCTAGTTAGTTAGCGGTGGTGTAACCGATGTGAAATGGCTAGTTAGTTAGCGGTGGTGTAACCGATGTGAAATGGCTAGTTAGTTAGCGGTGGTGTAACCGATGTGAAATGGCTAGCTAGTTAGCGGTGGTGTAACCGATGTGAAATGGCTAGTTAGTTAGCGGTGGTGTAACCGATGTGAAATGGCTAGTTAGTTAGCGGTGGTGTAACCGATGTGAAATGGCTAGTTAGTTAGCGGTGGTGCGCGCTAATAGCGTTTCAATCAGTGACGTCACTCGCTCTGAGACTTGAAGTAGGGTTTCCCCTTGCGTTGCAAGGGCCGCGGCTTTTGTGGCGCGATGGGTAACGATGCTTCGTGGGGTGTCAGTTGTTGATGTGTGCAAGGGTCCCTGGTTCGAGCCCAGGTTGGGGCGAAGAGAGGGACGGAACCTACACTGGCATGGGAAAATAAAGAGAAATATATATTGTATTATTTATTTGTGACTTTCCGGTGGCTCAGTTGGTAGAGCGTGGTGTTTGCAATGCCAGCATGGTGTGTGCAATGCCAAGGTTTTGGGTTCAATTCCCACGGGGGACCAGTACAAAAGAAATAATAATGAAATGTATGAGACGTATGCATTCACTACTGTAAGTTGCTCTGGATAAGAGTGTCTGCTAAATGTAAAAAAAATGTAACATTCTTTGTAAAAGAGGAACAGCAATACATACTATTCCTTCAACCCCTCAAATAGATCATGAAAAGCTTTTTCTTTTCATTTTAAAAAAACAACAAAAGCATTAAGATAGAAATGTGAAGAGTACACTGTCAAACAATCTTATTGAAACGGTAATGTGTTGCATTCTATTGATGATGTGACCAGACGCTGCTGGTTACGAGGTTAAATTAAACACCAAACGCAACATAGCCTACTCGTTCCAAAAATAAAGAACATGCCTCTAATAATCCATTATGTTCTAAGGCAGGGGTGGGCAATTCCAGTCCTCTAGGGCCTGATTGGGGTGACACTTTTTCCTACATCCCTAGCAAACACAGCTGATTTTTGTCAAATTGCATTCTACAGTGAAGATCATGCTTAGGTGATTATTGGAGTCAGGTGTGATAGCTGGGGCTGGGGGGGGGGGCAAAACTGTGACACCAATCACAGGCCCTGGAGGACTGGAATTGCCGACCCATGTTCTACTTCCTGTTTCTGTCCACTAGATGGTATTAATATTCCAGTCAGATAACCCTCAGTTTAGTTTCTATGGACAGTAGTCAAAATTACATTTACCAAGTGAAAGCCAACTCTAGACCACGTGTAATATTCACTGTATAGAATAATTTACTGTAAAACCCCCCCAAAAAAATTCTAGTAAAATCACAGTGCAAAGAAAATGTGAATATTAATTACAGGAACTGTCGTGAAAACTCAAGTGACAGAAAAAAAAATGCATGTTTAAAAATGACCTATTAAAGTACTGTGAAATAACATATATATATTTTTTTACAGTGCACTGTTCCTTATACATGCTTAATTGAGTCTTATGTTGGGATGCAAATAGCACAAAAACTGTACATACTGGTGAACAGTTGTACAAAGATCACAGACATGAACAATAAGGTTAACCCACTTGGTTGGACGTGTGACGTGGCTCATTTAGCGAGGATCTCTACAATACAAACATTTAAATTAAATAAACAACTGACTGAAATACAAAAATGAACGCTCATTTAAAAAAAAAAAAACAATTTAAACTACACAGTAATTAAGCAGTCTCACAAACTAGGGCGTAGAGAGCTGGAACAATTTCAGTCATGAACCCAAGGAGCCTTAATCTGTTATGTACACAAGTGGATGAACACCAGGTAGGACTGCAAAGATATTAGACAACTTGGAATATGCCACTGTGTTCACAGTCGTCCTACAGCAGAAGAATCAACTATAACCATCTGAAAATCATATCAATCTAACACCAGACCATTACTGACAAATAAACAAATACATGTGATGAACAATACAACCCCTGTTTGACCTGGTGGTATAGTTTCAGTGCCAGAATAAAAACAAGGTAATGTCGACAACACCCAAAGATGCACGTGTACAGTTTCCTCGTGATGTAGTTTAGAAAAGAATCGACAAGCCACCCTTCAACTCTGACCCACTGAGAGATACACAGGTGAAAACAAAAAGCTTCATAATCACCTCTGAAAAAATCTATGGTGGGGGATAACAACATGACATAGCAAGACGTAAACAGCTTTTCCATCTGCATCACAGTTTCAACACATAGGAAAATGTTCATCCCAGCCTGGCTGGTCATGCCCTCTGCTTGGCGGCGTGTGTGTGTGTTATAAATCACCTCAACGTGACTGCTACTGACGGCTACTGCTGCACATACCTATAAATATGGCACAGCCGTGGCTGAACGTTAGCCTACATCTAGAGAGAAGTAACATGAAATCATTATTTTATCCATACGCTATAACACGACCGTTCTGCTTATTGGATTTATAAACCTGAACGCTTGTTTTGTATTTTTATGTATAGAAAGAGAACGGGTGCTATCTGGGATCGTTGGGATGTCCCTACCCCCCCCCCCCCCCATTGCAGTTGACATGGTTAAGGTAATGTGTTAAAGGTAATGTGTTAAAGGTTATGGTAGGGACGACCCGAGGATCCCAAATAGCACTGACCGTAGCCCGTATCCCCTGGAGAGGGCAGACGAGTTCGGGAGCCATTATTTGTGACGTAACGCGCTAACCGGCTGTTTTAACTCAGGAACTGCGGTAGCGGCGGCTTGTAAAAGTCAGAAGTAAATTACCCACGGTGACCTCCCGGTCAAAACGTCTTGAAGCGGATAGGTCTTTACGCCTTTTATTAACTGAATAAAAAGCGCACATTATTGGTACTAAGAGCGAATAAATATTTTCTACTCGAGCAATTTCGTTAATTAAAATAAATAAAATAAAATAATGTAGGGTGCGCAGGGTTGTATTTTATCGTACGAGTTAGCTAGTTAGAGACAACAACTCTTTGCCTCGTTTAGTTAGTTTAGTCTGATATCTGACGTAGCTAGACAACTGCCACAATGGATAAAGCAAAATCAATTATCGATAGAAAAGGGTCCGGATCTTGTCGTGCCAACGGACTTGAAAAGGAGTTTCATTCTCGGGCTGACACCGGTGGCTGTAACGTATACACATCAAGTGGAAACTGTAACGGTGCTAGAAGCAGTATGAAACACTTCCATCATCTGCAGACTGATCATGTCGAAGCCAATGGCTCATCTCCTGCGAAAAGATGCCGGTTACGGAGAAGAGTTGATTCGGTGAAGAGAAACAGACCACGTAAGTGTCTCACACACACACTGACAATTGGGGGGGGGGGGGGTTGTAGTAGGTGCAACTTTTGCGTGTAGTCATTTCTGTGTTTACTCATCAAATGGCACAATTTATGTTAGGCAGCTACATGGAGGGTTTTCAAAGCCTTCCTCGTGGACCCTGAACTGTTACATGTAGGTAACTATTCCACAGAGATCACACCCAGTTGTGGAAAGTACTTAAGTAAAAAATACTTCAAAATACTACTTAAGTAGTTTTTTAGGGGGGTATCTGTACTTTACTATTTATATTTTTGATAACGTGTACTTTTACTCCACTACATTCCTGAAGAAAATGATTTACTTTTTAATTTCCCTGACACCTAAAAGTAGTCGTTATATTTTGAATGCTTAGCAGGACAGTAAAATGGTCTAATTCACTCACTTATCAAGAGAACATCCCTGGTCATCCCTACTGTCTCTGATCTGGTGGACTCACCAAACAGAGAACATCCCTGGTCATCCCTACTGCCTATGATCTGGAGGACTCACTAAACAGAGAACATCCCTGGTCATCCCTACTGCCTCTGATCTGGAGGACTCACTAAACAGAGAACATCCCTGGTCCTCCCTACTGTCTCTGATCTGGAGGACTCACTAAACAGAGAACATCCCTGGTCGTCCCTACTGCATCTGATCTGGAGGACTCAATAAACAGAGAACATCCCTGGTCATCCCTACTGTCTCTGATCTGGAGGACTCACTAAACAGAGAACATCCCTGGTCATCTCTACTGCCTCTGATCTGGAGGACTCACTAAACAGAGAACATCCCTGGTCCTCCCTACTGTCTCTGATCTGGAGGACTCACTAAACAGAGAACATCCCTGGTCGTCCCTACTGCATCTGATCTGGAGGACTCAATAAACAGAGAACATCCCTGGTCATCCCTACTGTCTCTGATCTGGAGGACTCACTAAACAGAGAACATCCCTGGTCATCCCTACTGCCTCTGATCTGGAGCACTCACCAAACAGAGAACATCCCTGGTCATCCCTACTGTCTCTGATCTGGAGGACTCACCAAACAGAGAACATCCCTGGTCATCCCTACTGCCTCTGATCTGGTGGACTCACCAAACACATGCTTGGTTTGTAAATGATGTCTGAGTGTTGTAGTGTGACCCTGGCTATCCTTAAATAAACTAGAAAATGGTGCCCTCTTGTTTGCTTAATATAAGGAATTTGAAATGATTTTTTTACATTTGATACTTAAGTATATTTAAAACCAAAATACTTAACTTTTACTCAAGTAGTATTTTACTGGGTGACTTTTACTTGAGTCATTTACTATCAAGGTCTCTTGACTTTGACTCAAGTATGACAAATGGGTACTTTTCCCACTACAGATCACACCCGATTTTTAGATTATTATAAACTAATAATCAAGCACTTGATTACCGGTAGGTTAATCAGGTGAGCTAGTTTAGGGTTACGACAAAATTGTGATAGGCCTGCGTCTAGGGAGTCGCCGGGTAGAGGTTTGTAAAAGCCACTGTGCTACATGTAATTAAAGAAGCTGCATGCTCAGCTATGCATGGTACTGAACATCTTGCATAATCATTAGGGGGCCAGGTTGGCGTTCCAGTGAGAGTAGCCATGGTGTTTTGGTTGTATACATTCTGCTCTATATAGATTGTGTCAATTCCTCTTGTCTATATTCTGTCAGTATACTTTTTGTCTTTTGCTGGCAGCACCATTTCACAGAGTGAAATTGAAGGTATGTGTAAATGTACTAGGCGAAATAAAAGTGATTCTGATCGCGATCAAAGGGGCTGTGACTACTTTAGGCTGTCAGTAAAACACCCTATTCAACTAGATAGCTCCTAATATTAACAATGATGTGCTGGATATGATCTGTTATTAGATCATATCCAGGGGGGTAAGATCCAGCCACGTTGTGGGGGGTTAGATCCAGCCACGTTGTGGGGGGTTAGATAGAAAACAAGTGACTCCTTTTGTTTTTGCAATAGTTGCACCGTGATTGGTGTCTTCTCAGTCAGAAGGTGTGCTGAAATCGCTACTGATAAGAAGGCTTGGTGTACTTCGACCAATCAGAGGCCGCCCTTATCTCCGCAAGGCTGGGTGAAAGAGCCAGGGCACCGCCCCCGAATGTACAAAATTCCCTTTTCCCTGGTTTCTGTTAGAAGTTAAAACTTGGGAGACGAAGTCACGATGCAAGAGATTTTTTTTTTTTTTTTTTTTTTTTTTTAAATGTATTTGCTGTGACAATAGAAACTGGGGAAACAAAGGATTGTAAACACTGATCTTAACTTTGCATGCCTGCATTCTTTCGGGTATTCATAAGTGTGTTTGCATTCACCACTATGAAACCGAGTAATGTAAAGAAGCCAGGTAAGTTGGTTGCTATTGTTTCCATGACAGTGGAATTTGACCCTCTCGAAACATACAGTATGATAGGAACAAGGTACAGTGTTTTTAATTCGTCAGAGTAGATTACAAATGTTTTCACAAGTAGGGCTATTCTGCACTGCCATTATTTAACACCCTCTGGGACATTGAGAAACATTCTCTCCACTATTGGGTTTCTTTCCAGGACAGACCTCCCGGGCAAGTTCAACGGTCCCATTGGTTAAGCCTGCTAGTCGGCATTCCTCAGCTCTAATTGTGTTAGACTGGAGAGAGCAAATAGTGTTCTCTGTTATGCCCTAGTTGTTATGCCCTAGCTGTTATGCCCTAGCTGTTATGCCCTAGCTGTTATGCCCTAGCTGTTATGCCCTAGCTGTTATGCCCTAGCTGTTATGCCCTAGCTGTTATGCCCTAGTTGTCGCGCATGTCCTACTCTGGTTTTAGAGGTACCTCGATGAGATTTCAGTCCAGTGGACGCTTTCACCGACACCAACATCGTATCTCTTGGTCCTATAGACTATATTCAGAGGATAATGTTGGTCCTTTCGACTATATTCAGAGGATAATGTTGGTCCTATAGACTATATTCAGAGGATAATGTTGGTCCTATAGACTATATTCAGAGGATAATGTTGGTCCTATCGACTATATTCAGAGGATAATGTTGGTCCTATCGACTATATTCAGAGGATAATGTTGGTCCTATCGACTATATTCAGTGGATAATGTTGGTCCTATAGACTATATTCAGAGGATAATGTTGGTTTATAGACTATATTCAGAGGATAATGTTGGTCCTATCGACTATATTCAGAGGATAATGTTGGTCCTATCGACTATATTCAGAGGATAATGTTGGTCCTATAGACTATATTCAGAGCATAATCTTGGTCCTTGGTCCTATAGACTATATTCAGAGGATAATGTTGGTCCTATAGACTATATTCAGAGGATAATGTTGGTCCTATAGACTATATTCAGAGGATAATGTTGGTCCTATAGACTATATTCAGAGGATAATGTTGGTCCCATCGACTATATGTTGGTCCCATCGACTATATGTTCGTCCTATCGACTGTATTCAGAGGATAATGTTGGTCCTATAGACTGTATTCAGAGGATAATGTTGGTCCTATAGACTATATTCAGAGGATAATGTTGGTCCTATAGACTATATTCAGAGGATAATGTTGGTCCCATCGACTATATGTTGGTCCTATCGACTGTATTCAGAGGATAATGTTGGTCCTATAGACTATATTCAGAGGATAATGTTGGTCCCATCGACTATATGTTGGTCCCATCGACTATATGTTCGTCCTATCGACTGTATTCAGAGGATAATGTTGGTCCTATAGACTGTATTCAGAGGATAATGTTGGTCCTATAGACTATATTCAGAGGATAATGTTGGTCCTATAGACTATATTCAGAGGATAATGTTGGTCCCATCGACTATATGTTGGTCCTATCGACTGTATTCAGAGGATAATGTTGGTCCTATAGACTATATTCAGAGGATAATGTTGGTCCTATAGACTATATTCAGAGGAAAATGTTGGTCCTATAGACTATATTCAGAGGATAATGTTCACATCAGAAGCCAATATTGTTGGATAATAATTAATCTGTTGTCCAACTGTAAATGTTAATCCTTGGTGATAATTTGATAGGTCTGACCCTGAGATTTTTTTTTCACATGCTAATGTTACAATGCATACTTCAAGTTTACTGAAGCCATTAAACCATATGATTTAAACCAGTAACTATGTCTAATGCCCTGCAGAATGTAGTCACCATAAATGGCATGCATACCAACCGAGCCTATAGATGAGCTTATCAGTAACACATACACTACCTAAATGGTGTGATCAATATCAGCATCAATATAGAGAGATTTCAAACTAGGCCTAATTTTTATCTGAAGTGGTGTACTGTATTACACAAGAATATAGTGCACATTCAACTTGGCAACACCCTCAGCATTCTTTCTGAGCTGTCATTTGGATGACCTCATCTCTTAACATTTACCGTTGATTATTATAGCTATAGGTTATCTACCCGGGGGGGGGGGGGGGATTGCATGAAGTACTGCATCAGAATTGGTTAAAGCAAACACACTTCCTATTTGCCTACACCTCAGCTGGCATTCAAAACATTTGGACTATATCAACAATGGACTAATAAAACAAATACCACAATGTATTTTTTTGTTTGTTGGAATTTTCCCTTAAATATGCTGTACATTTTAGTATCAATTAATTATAGCATCACATCAGTTTATTTGGCCGCCTCCAAGCCACTGCAGGAAATGTCAATTTAGGCACGTTTAGAGAGGTTGAGTAGGCAAACCAATAGCCTATCAGGGCTCTCTAACCCTGTTCCTGGAGAGATACCCTCCTGTAGGTTTGAACTCCAACCCTGTTCCTGGAGAGATACCGTCCTGTAGGTTTTAACTCCAACCCTGTTCCTGGAGAGATACCCTCCTGTAGGTTTTAACTCCAACCCTGTTCCTGGAGAGATACCCTCCTGTAGGTTTTAACTCCAACCCTGTTCCTGGAGAGATACCCTCCTGTAGGTTTTAACTCCAACCCTGTTCCTGGAGAGATACCTTCCTGTAGGTTTTAACTCCAACCCTGTTCCTGGAGAGATACCCTCCTGTAGGTTTTAACTCCAACCCTGTTCCTGGAGAGTTACCTTCCTGTAGTTTTTCGCTCCAACCCTAATCTGATTCTAGCAATTAGCTGGTTGATAAGCTTAATCAGGTTAGTTACAACTGGGGTTGAAGTGAAAACCTACAGGAAGATAAGCTCTCCAGGACCAGGGTTGGAGATGCCTGGACTAAAGCCTTTCTACAGAGCATCTGGGAAGTAGTGTGAAGTTGACGCTGATCTTGGGTCTGTTTTTGCATTTTTCCCCACTAATGGTTAAGGTTAGGATTGGGGAAGCTGAAACTTCACCCAGGAGCGTGCGTCTGACATAGTCAGTGAAGGAAGTGATGAGGAAAGGGTGGATTTCAAAGTGTGGGTATCTTTGTTTTTACATTTACGTCATTTAGCAGACGCTCTCATCCAGAGCGACTTACAAATTGGTGCATTCACCTTATGATATCCAGTGGAACAACCACTTTACAATAGTACATCTATATCTTTTTTTTGGGGGGGGGGGGGGGGGTTAGAAGGATTACTTAATCCTATCCCAGGTATTCCTTAAAGAGCTGGGGTTTCAGGTGTCTCCGGGAGGTGGTGATCAGGAGGTATGGAGGTTTTCACGGAACGACTCTCGTTAAGAAAGATTCCAGATTGGACACCTGATTCCATCAGTCAAGTAAATGTTCTTCCACTAGTTACATTTCACCGATGAGATGATTAGCAAGTTTAGTGGACACTGACACTGTTTTCACTGGTAGGTGTCAGTCACAGGAGTTTGGTGGTGCCTTTTAATTGGGGAGGAAGGTAATATCTGGAGCGGAATTAGTGGAATGGTATCAACACGTGTTTGATGCCATTCACTCCGTTCCAGCCATTTATTATTATGAGCTGTCCTCTCCTCAACAGCCTCCAATTTGGTGTAAGGTCAATTCAATATAAAAATATATACACTACCGTTCAAAAGTTTGGGGTCACTTAGAAATGTCCTTGAAAGCCAGCCTCCCAGAGTAGCCTTTTCACTGTTGACGTTGAGACTGGTGTTTTGCGGGTACTATTTAATGAAGCTGCCAGTTGAGGACTTGTGAGAGGCGTCTGTTTCTCAAACTAGACACTCTAATGTACTTCTCCTCTTGCTCAGTTGTGCACCGGGGCCTCCCACTCCTCTTTCTATTCTGGTTAGAGACAGTTTGAGCTGTTCTGTGAAGGGAGTAGTACACAGTGTTGTATGAGATCTTCAGTTTCTTGGCAATTTCTCGCATGAAATAGTCTTAATTTCTCAGAACAAGAATAGACTGATGAGTTTCAGAAGAAAGTTCTTTGTTTCTGGCCATTTTGGGCCTGTAATCAAACCCACAAATGCTGATGCTCCAGATACTCAACTAGTCTAAAGAAGGCCAGTTTTATTGCTTCTATAATCAGAACAACAGTTTTCAGCTGTGCTAACATAATTGCAAAAGGGTTTTCTAATGATCAATTAACCTTTTTAAAATGATAAACTTGGATTAGCTAACACAACATGCCATTGGAACACAGGAGTGATGGTTGCTGATAATGGGCCTCTGTACACCTAATGTAGAGTTGAAGTCGAAAGTTTACATACACTTAGGTCGGAGTCATTAAAACTCATTTTTCCACCACTCCACAAATGTCTTGTTAACAAACTATAGTTTTGGCAAGTCGGTTAGGACATCTACTTTGTGCAAGTACTAATTGAGCGTATGTAAACTTCTGACCCACTGGGAATGTGATGAAAGAAATAAAAGCTGAAATAAATCATTCTCTCTACTATTATTCTGACATTTCACATTCTTAAAATAAAGTGGTGATCCTAACTGACCTAAGACAGGGAATTTTTACTAGGATTAAATATCAGGAATTGTGAAAAACTGAGTTTAAATGTATTTGGCTAAGGGGTATGTAAACTTCTGACTTCAACTGTAGATATTTCATAAAAAATCAGCCATTTCCAGCTACAATTGTTATTATTGTAAATGACACTGTATTTCTGATCAATTTTATTTTAATGGACAAAAAAATATGCTTTTCTTTAAAAAAAACAAGGACATTTCTAAGTGACCCCAAACTTTGTAAACAGTAGTGTATATTTAACCAGGAAAAGCCCATTGAGAAAGTCTCTTTTTTTTAAAAACATTTTGTTTTAAGGAAGAGAGACCTGGGCAAGAACGCAGCAGCTATCAATACCACATTTTAAAACATGCATAACATTACGATCCAAAGAAGGGTGTGTTCTTGTCTCTTGCATTGTAATATAAATCAAGAGGAGATGTGCATTATGGGTAAACTTCACCAGGGTTGGGCTCAATTCCATTTCAATTCAAGAAGTACATTCCAATTCCAAATTGTCTTCAATGCTTTTCAATGAGAAATGTGGAATGGGGAATGTACTTCTTGAATTGAAATGGAATTGACCCTAACCCTGGGCTACAGTGTATACCCGTCACTAATCCTGTAGCATTGATAGGGCAAAGAGAAAGAAACTTAGGGGAATAGAACATTTTTCAAAACCTCCTGACCGCCAACTGATATTCAGTGGCTCAGTTGGTAGAGCATTGTGTGTGCAATACCAGGGTTGTGGGTTCGATTCCCACGGGGGGCCAGTACAAAAAAAATGCATGAAATGAAATGTATGCATTCACTACTGTAAGTCACTCTGGATAAGAGTGTCTGCTAAATGACTAAAATGTAAATACAGGATGTGAAGGAGAATTACATACCGGAATTGGAAGACATTCTGAATAAAGATCACCTACAGATAGATAAATATGTTACCTCTACTGTGACCTTTTTTTTATTATTTTACATCTCCACCATACCTCCCCCTCTCCACACACAGACACCTTCTCAACCCCCTTGTGACTGCAGAGAGCCATGGTAGGGGGAGGGGGAGGAAAACAGACACCTTTCACCCACATGTCCTGGTCTGTCTGTCACACACACACACACACACACACACACACACACACACACACACACACACACACACACACACACACACACAGCCCCTAAAGCAGGACAGGGCAGGTGCCTCTGGTGGGGTGACTGTCATGTGCCACTAGCCTTGCTCCCTGATTAAAGAATGATTCCACTACCAAGGAGACAGGTTTTCCTATCACCTAGTAATCCTTCAACCTAAGAAAAGGTTGGAACAGTAGACCTTGGTCTCATTTAATCAGTTAGAAGTGAGGGTTATCGTTTTGTTTTATAATCTTTGCTGTATAGTGTGCTTTATTTTTTTAAAGGCTCTTTAAATACAATTCAATTTAATTTTAATTATAATTATTACTTCCCTGCATGTTTTCGTGGATTCCTATCAGATATGGTTTAAGGACAATTCCATAATAACGGAATTACGCTTTGACAAAAAAAACATTTGATTTCAAAGTTTAACAAACCATACAAGTCTATGCACAAGGACTAACTTTCAACAATATTCGCTGAAAAATTGACGAAAATAACAGTCAAATCTCCCTTAGGTTTTTAATGCGACTCTGTTTAAAAATCTCCTCCGAATTAAGATTAAAAAATGTCTGCAGAAAGAATGAGTTGTCAGCTATGATATGACACCTTGAGTTTTGGAAAAAATCTCTTTTGGTTATTGAAGTACAGTAAGTGAAATGGATTTACACCCAGTAAATTGAATTACATCATGAGTCTCTGATTTGTACTACACAGAAATTGATAAATATGGCTATGATTGTTATTCTCCTCATGTTTCATACATTTGGATATCGCAGAGCGCGCGTGGCGCAGTACTAGGGCTGGGAAATATGGCCAAAATATCATATCATATATATGGTATTTTTCAAATTTATGACGGTGTTTTATGTTTTTGATTAATAAAAGTTGTACATTTGCTTTGTGTAGTGCGTGACCCTAGGGTGGCTACACATACATTCTAAATTATTTTAATGGGTCTTTCTCCATTCTGATTGGTTTATACTGTTCAATTCAACGTCATCCTAAAATAATTTCCTACATTTCTGCATTTCCTGCACTCATTTGAGATCATTTCCACACTGCCACGATATGGGTAAAAATACTATGTCTTATTTTAACCAAATGGTGCAATTGCGATTTAGATCAAAACACTTGGGTGAACTTTTGGATTCATGGAAATAGAATGTTTATTATAATTCTAGAGTTAGAATTTAAATAATAGTGGGCAATTTGAATACAGTGTTGTTTGACATGACAACGAATGAAAATGCCATGGATGAGTTATTGTGACAGGGTAGGAACCAAAGTGACGTTCAGTGTTTCCTAGGGGACCCTATAATATTTGGCTACATTAAATCTTTATTCATATAGCCAACGTATTCATGCTTCGTCTATTCCATCTTTGATTTAAAAGATACTGTTGCACAAACAACATGCTGATTTTAAGCCTCCACCAGTACTGGTATCAGGCTGTATTAGCTAGCTCAGTATTTTTATTAGCTAGTTAGCTAGTTAGCAACTAGCGATATCGCATTAGTGGCTAACACGATTTAGCTTAACCTGCTAAGAAAATACAAACTAGCTGTTTGCACATGTAAGAAACACAAACTAATATTGTAATTATAGTACGCTTGTGGGTTTATATTAAGATCAAAGTGGAAACAACATCGTTGTCATCAACATTGATGCATGTGCTGCATTGACCACGCAGACTGAACGAAAGGGTCTCGTGGTCAAGCAACAACAAATGCGATCCTTGACTGACGGGGTGGGACCAGGGAGAGAGGTCGAGAGAAGGGAGAGAGGTCGAGAGAAGGGAGAGAGGTCGAGAGAAGGGAGAGAGGTCGAGAGAGATATGACTCAAGTAGCGGAGTAAACTATAAAAATGGACGTTACACACAGCGCTACACAATTGAACAAACCAAACATTAAAATACCGTTATAGAAGTTAACGTCTGTCTTCACTTGTAGACTACTTTGGAGCTGCGATACCTGTGAGAAGGAGCTGATCACGTGACAGGCATTGGCTAATAAGAATTGAGATATCTGAGCAAGCCATGTGAGCTGGGAGAAGGGAATTCTAATGATTATAATTAGCCCAAGGGCACAACAGACACTTTGGTTGCAAAAGGCATGGAATTGTTTTTTAGAGGGCATTGAGAATACTATCTGAATACAACCTTGCTTTCCAACTGCATGAACGGGGCGGCAGGTAGCCTAGTGGTTAGAGGCAGGGTAGCCTAGTGGTTAGAGGCAGGGTAGCCTAGTGGTTAGAGGCAGGGTAGCCTAGTGGTTAGAGGCAGGGTAGCCTAGTGGTTAGAGGCAGGGTAGCCTAGTGGTTAGAGGCAGGGTAGCCTAGTGGTTAGAGGCAGGAGGTGGAGGGCGGCTAGCGGTCATTGTAAATAAGAATGTTCTTAACTGACTTGCCTAGTTAAATAAAGGTTACATTTAATAACATTTAAAAAAAGTAATTGAACAATTAAATGCATGCATGTGAGGCAGACGGATTGGTTCTTCTCTGATGACAGGGATACGACACAGTAACAATGCGATAACAATGTATTTCTTGCTTTGCCTTGACAGCCTTCCCCTGGTTTGGGATGGACATCGGCGGTACTCTGGTGAAGCTGGTCTACTTCGAGCCTAAGGACATCACGGCGGAGGAGGAACAGGAAGAAGTGGAAAACCTGAAGAGCATTCGCCGCTATTTGACCTCCAACACGGCGTACGGGAAGACGGGCGTCCGAGACGTCCACCTGGAACTGAAGAACCTGACCATGTGTGGACGGACGGGCAACCTGCACTTCATCCGCTTCCCCACACAGGCCATGCACCGCTTCATCCAGATGGGCAGAGACAAGAACTTCTCCAGCCTCCACACCACGCTCTGTGCCACTGGCGGAGGGGCATACAAGTTCGAGAACGACTTCAGAACGGTGAGTGAGAGAATGAGACAATGGGTGACCTGACGACCTTGCAATCTCATTTCTACCAGTATGTCACATGTTCAACCAGAGGGGAAAAAAAAATTCTAGACCACCTTTACTCCACACACAGACACGAGTACGAAGCTCTCCCTCGCCCTCCATTTGGCAAATCTGACCATAAGAGTCTGTAATACCTACTTGTTTCAAGCAGACCACCATAGTCCCTGTTCCCAAGAACACTAAGGTAACCTGCCTAAATGACTACCGTCCTGTAGCACTCACGTCTGTAGCCATGAAGTTCTTTGAAAGGCTGGTCATGGCTCACATCAACACCATCATCCTGGAAACCCTAGACCCACTCCAATTCGCATAATGCCCCAACAGATCCACAGATGACGCAATCTCAATTGCACTACACACTGCCCTTTCCCACCTGGACAAAATGAACACCTATGTGAGAATGCTGTTCATTGACTACAGCTCAGTGTTCAACACCATAGTGCCCTCAAAGCTCATCACTAAGCTAAGGACCCTGGGACTAAAGACCTCCCTCTGCAACTGGATCCTGGACTTCCTGACGAGCCACCCCCAGGTGGTAAGTGTAGGGAACAACACATCTATCTTCAACACAGGGGCCCCTCAGGGGTGCGTGCTTAGTCCCCTCCTGTACTCCCTGTTCACCCACGACTGCCTGGCCAAACACGACTCCAACACCATTAAGTTTGCTGACGACACAACGGTGGTAGTCCTGATCACCGGCAACGATGAGATGGCTTATAGGGAGGTGGTCAGAGACCTGGCCGTGTGGTGCCAGGACAACAACCTCTCCCTCAACGCGTGATCAAGACAAAGGAGATGATCGTGGACTACAGGAAAAGGAGGGCTGAACACGCCCCCATTCTCATCGACGGGGCTGAAGTGGAGCAGGTCGAGAGTTTCAAGTTCCTTGGTGTCCACATCACCAACAAACTATCATGGTCCAAACACCAAGACAGTTGTGAAGAGGGCACGACAAAACCTTTTCCCCCTCAGGAGACTGAAAAGATTTGGCATGGGTCCTCAGATCCTCAAAATGTTCTACAGCTGCACCATCGAGGGCATCCTGACCAGTTGCATCACCGCCTGACATAGCAACTGCTCTGCATCTGACCGTAAGGCCTACAGAGAGTAGTGTATCACTGGGACCACACTTCCTGACATCCAGGACCTATATACTAGCTGGTGTCAGAGGAAGGCCCCAGAAATTGTCAGACTCCAGTCACCCAAGCCATAGACTGTTTGTTCTCTCTGCTACTGCACAGCAAGCGGTACCCCCCCCCCCCCCCCAAGCCATAAGACTGCTCAACAATTAATAAAATGGCCACCCAGAATATTTGCATTGAATCTCTCTCTCCCCCCCCCCCCACCTTGTTTTTACACTGCTGTTACTCACTGTTTATTATCTATGCATAGTCACTTTACCCCCACCTACATGTACAAATTGCCTTGACTAACCTGTACCCCAGCACGTTGACTCTGTACCGGTACCCCTGTATATAACCTCATTGTTGTAATTCATTATTTTTTTTGTTTAATTAGTAAATATTTTCTTAACAAACAATGCAATTTTAAGAAAATAAGGTTAAGGGCTTGTAAGTAAGCATTTCACGATAAGGTTGTATTCGGCGCATGTGACCAATAGAGTTTGATTTGATTCCAGTCAAGGAAGGGTGTGCTGTGTTTGATAAGACATTTGTTATATTTTTTTTAATGTTCTCTGGACTTGTTGTGGCCGACGCTTTACTGTACCAGTGCTGCGAAGACCAGCTGTGCTGTCAGGCACTTGGTTTGTGGTGCTGGCCGGATGGGCTTCTCTGTTCTATGGCCGCAGACCTGATTTTTATTTGCATAGTCAGGGTTGAGGGAGCAGGTGACTGAGGTTTTGCTTCATGCTTTGATTTGCCTCACACCACCTCTCTCTCCCCTCTACAGATGGCTGATTTAGAGCTGTTAAAGCTGGATGAGCTTGACTGTCTGATTCAAGGCCTGCTCTATGTGGACTCTGTGAGTTTCAACGGCCACCCTGAGTGCTTCTACTTTAAGAACCCGTCAGACACCCAGAACAGTGTGAAGACACCGTGCAGTCTGGCTGATCCGTTCCCTATGCTGCTGGTCAACATTGGATCTGGGGTTAGCATCCTGGCTGTGTACTCCAAAGACAACTACAAACGGGTCACCGGCACCAGGTACAGGATACAGTGGACAGGGAGGTCTGCGTTTATAATTTCTGGTAGTGTTTAAAATCAGACATTTTTTTCAGGACAGTGCTGTTCACCAGTGCCAATTCAAATCCATTTGTTGTATTGGTTTTATATACAGAGTCTACATGCTTTGACAAGTCCAAAGCCATTTTTACTGATCATCAATGGACTGGGTTTTCCCAGGTGAATGACCCAAGTGACAGTTGTTTTCTAGCATGTGGGGAGTCATTGTACAGAAAGGAACTGTAATCTTCAAAAATTCCCAGATTTTTTAGTTTTCCTCATAAAAAAGAGAGAATCATCATATCTTGTAATGTCAACAGAGATTACAGAGAAAAACAATAGTCTTGGTACTGTCCATATGTAGCTTGTTTTTGTTTGCAGGTTCAGGAATGGCTGAAGAATTGAAACATTTACTTGGAGCTAATTCTGCAGATAGCACTGCTGGGTGATTTTAAAAAGTCATAGTCAATCAATAATATAAATCTACTCTTAGCAAAAATGTTTACCTTTTTAATTTACAATCTGTAGAAACTATGAGAAAAGAAAAGGTTCAGAACTTTTGTGAAACAGCACAGTAGAAAAATATATGGCAAATAGAAATCACACTGGATGGTCTTCAGAGATAGATGGGAGGGGTTGAGGGTAGCTGAAGGATGGGACTGGATGGTCTTCAGAGATAGATGGGAGGGGTTGAGTGGAGCTGAAGGATGGGACTGGATGGTGTTCAGAGATAGATGGGAGGGGTTGAGTGGAGCTGAAGGATGGGACTGGATGGTGTTCAGGGATAGATGGGAGGGGTTGATGGGAGCTAAAGGATATTGGAAATTATGCTGACAATTACATTGATGGAAGTCACACAATTTATCTGCAATATTAAACCTGATCTGCACCTAAAATAAATATACTAGAGGTCGACCGATTATTGGAGGACCAAAAAAAGCCGATACCGTTTAATCGGCCTATTTCTTAAAAAAAAAAAAATAATAATGACAATTACAACAATACTGAATTAACACTTTTATTGTAACTTAATATAATACATCAATCAAATCAATTTAGCCTCAAATAAATAATGAAACATGTTCAATTTGGTTTAAATAATGCAAAAACAAAATGTTGGAGAAGAAAGTAAAATTGCAATATGTGCCATGTAAAAAAGCTAACGTTTAAGGTCCTTGCTCAGAACATGAGAACATATGAAAGCTGGTGGTTCCTTTTAACATGAGTCTTCAATATTCCCAGGTAAGAAGTTGTAGGTTGTTGTTACTATAGGACTATTTCTCTCTATACCATTTGTATTTCATATACCTTTGACTATTGGATGTTCTTATAGGCACTTTACTATTGCCAGTGTAACAGTATAGCTCCTCTCCTCGCCCCAACCTGGGCTCGAACCAGGAACACATCGACAACAGCTACCCTCGAAGCATCGTTACCCATCGTTCCACGAAAGCCGTGGCCCTTGCAGAGCAAGGGGAACAACTACTCCAAGTCTCAGAGCGAGTGATGTTTGAAACGCTATTAGCGCGCACCCCGCTAACTAACTAGCCATTTCACATCGGTTACACCAGCCTAATCTCGGGAGTTGATAGGCTTGAAGTCATAAACAGTGCAATGCTTGAAGCATTGCGAAGAGCTGCTGGCAAACGCAGGAAAGTGCTGTTTGAATGAATGCTTACGAGCCTGCTGCTGCTTACCACTGCTCTATCAAATATCAAATCATAGACTTAATTATAACATAATAACACATAGAAATATGAGCCTTAGGTCATTAATATGGGCAAATCCGGAAACCATTTTTTCAAAAATAAAACGTTTATTCTTTCAGTGAAATACCGAACCGTTACGTATTTTATCTAACGGGTGGCATCCACAAGTCTAAATATTCCTGTTACATTGCACAACCTTCAATGTTATGTCATAATTACGTAAAATTCTGGCACATTAGTTCGCAACGAGCCAGGCGGCCCAAACTGCTGCATATACCCTGACTGTTGCACAGAACGCAAGAGAAGTGACACAATTTCCCTAGTTAAAAGAAAT
The DNA here is from genome assembly GCF_965601325.2 of Salmo salar. Lineage (NCBI taxonomy): Eukaryota > Metazoa > Chordata > Actinopteri > Salmoniformes > Salmonidae > Salmo > Salmo salar. The sequence continues at coordinate 39,068,637 of NC_138318.1, read as the reverse complement.
TCATGTTAGCAGGCAATATTAACTAAATATGCAGGTTTAAAAATATATACTTGTGTATTGATTTTAAGAAGGGCGTTGATGTTTATGGTACATTGGTGCAACGACAGTGCTTTTTTTGTGAATGCGCTTGTTAAATCACCCGTTTGGCAAAGTAGGCTGTGATTCAAGGATAAATGAACAGGCACCGCATCGATTATATGCAACGCAGAACAAGCTAGATAAACTAGTAATATCATCAACCATGTGTAGTTAACTAGTGATTATTTTAAGATCGATGACATTTTTTTTTTATAAGATAACTTTAATGCTAGCTGGCAACTTACCTTGGCTCCTTGCTGCACTCGCATAACAAGTAGTCAGCCTGCCACGCAGTCTCCTCGTGGAGTGCAATGTAATCGGCCATGATCGGTGTCCAAAAATGCAGATTACCGATTGTTATGAAAACTTGAAATCGGCCCTAATTAATCAGCCATTCCGATTAATCGGTCGACCTCTAAAATATTATTATAAATATTTATAATTGACATCTGCTGTGAGTCATTCATATTAGCTTTTTGTAGTGGAATTGTGACTCACGATGGATAATAGACGGCTTTTATTGTTATTAGCAAGCCAGGTTGAACAACGTCTGAGTCAGAATGCAGAACGCTGCATGCGCACCATTTTCCCTAGACAGTAGATGCTGTCTGTCTGCTCGTTGCACAGGGACAGTCTAGTCTATATTTACCCTGTTCCATAGACAGTAGATACTGTCTGTCTGCTCGTTGCACAGGGACAGTCTGTATTTACCCTGTTCCATAGACAGTAGATGCTGTCTGTCTGCTCGTTGCACAGGGACAGTCTGTATTTACCCTGTTCCATAGACAGTAGATGCTGTCTGTCTGCTCGTTGCAGAGGGACAGTCTATATTTACGTCAGTTCAACCTTGGAACATCTCTACATAGAACATGTCACTGGGATGAAACTGAAATCATGCTGGCGGCCAAGTTATCCTTCTTTGAAAGAGTTAAGTCAGGGTTAGGTTGGTTTAAGGATTACTTGGCCATGGTTAAGTCAGGGTTAGGTTGGTTTAAGGATTACTTGGCCATGGTTAAGTCAGGGTTAGGTTGGTTAATTAAAGGATAACTTGGCCATGGTTAAGTCAGGGTTAGGTTGGTTTAAGGATTACTTGGCCATGGTTAAGTCAGGGTTCGGTTGGTTAATTAAAGGATTACTTGGCCATGGTTAAGTCAGGGTTAGGTTGGTTTAAGGATTACTTGGCCATGGTTAAGTCAGGGTTAGGTTGGTTTAAGGATTACTTGGCCATGGTTAAGTCAGGGTTAGGTTGGTTTAAGGATTACTTGGCCATGGTTAAGTCAGGGTTAGGTTGGTTAATTAAAGGATTACTTGGCCATGGTTAAGTCAGGGTTAGGTTGGTTTAAGGATTACTTGGCCATGGTTAAGTCAGGGTTAGGTTGGTTAATTAAAGGATTACTTGGCCATGGTTAAGTCAGGGTTAGGTTGGTTTAAGGATAACTTGGCCATGGTTAAGTCAGGGTTAGGTTGGTTGATTAAAGGATTACTTGGCCATGGTTAAGTCAGGGTTAGGTTGGTTAATTAAAGGATTACTTGGCCATGGTTAAGTCAGGGTTAGGTTGGTTAATTAAAGGATTACTTGGCCATGGTTAAGTCAGGGTTCGGTTGGTTAATTAAAGGATTACTTGGCCATGGTTAAGTCAGGGTTAGGTTGGTTTAAGGATTACTTGGCCATGGTTAAGTCAGGGTTAGGTTGGTTTAAGGATAACTTGGCCATGGTTAAGTCAGGGTTAGGTTGGTTTAAGGATTACTTGGCCATGGTTAAGTCAGGGTTAGGTTGGTTGATTAAAGGATTACTTGGCCATGGTTAAGTCAGGGTTAGGTTCGTTAATTAAAGGATTACTTGGCCATGGTTAAGTCAGGGTTAGGTTGGTTAATTAAAGGATTACTTGGCCATGGTTAAGTCAGGGTTCGGTTGGTTAATTAAAGGATTACTTGGCCATGGTTAAGTCAGGGTTAGGTTGGTTAATTAAAGGATTACTTGGCCATGGTTAAGTCAGGGTTAGGTTGGCAAAAGGATCTGTGGTGGAAAAAGAACCCAATTGTCATGACTTAAGTGAAAGTCACCCAGTAAAATACTACTTGAGTAAAAGTCTAAAAGTATTTGGTTTTAAATATACTTAAGTGTAAAAAGTATAAATCATTTAAAATTCCTTATATTAGGCAAACCAAACGGCACAATTTTCTTGTATTTTTTAAATTTACGGATAGCCAGGGGCACACTCCAACACTCAGACATCATTTACAAATGAAGCATTTGTGTTTAGTGAGTCCACCAGATCAGAGGCAGTAGGGATGACCAGGGATGTTCTCTGTTTAGTGAGTCCTCCAGATCAGAGGCAGTAGGGATGACCAGGGATGTTATCTGTTTAGTGAGTCCTCCAGATCAGAGACAGTAGGGATGACCAGGGATGTTCTCTGTTTAGTGAGTCCTCCAGATCAGAGGCAGTAGGGAGGACCAGGGATGTTCTCTTGATAAGTGTGTGAATTGGACCATTGCTTAGCAGGACATTCACAATGTAAGTACTTTGGGTGTCAGGGAAAATGTAAGGAGTAAAAAGTACATTATTTTCTTTAGGAATGTAGTGGAGTAAAAGTACATGTTGTCAAAAATATAAATAGTAAAGTACAGATCTCCCCCCCCCCCCCCCCAAAAAAACCCCCCTGACTTAAGTAGTACTTTTTTAAAGTATTTTTACTTAAGTATTTACACCACTGAAAAGGATAACTTGGCTGTGGTTAAGTCAGGTTTAAGTGACAGCTCCTTGGCCTTGTGACACTTCCTGAGGGCTTTGGGTCAGCTTACAGTTCTGCCTACCCCCACTAGTACTCCCTGTCTCAGGCTGAGAGGGGATTCCTTTTTAGGCCACTGCTGTATGTTCATTCAGAACCACTTTCCATGACCCTTCCCCAGCACGAGGGACGAAATCGTAACTTGAAGCATGCATGTGTGTATTTGACAAAATTTCACACATTTTACGATTTAATGTCAATGCCCATCGATGTGTTCCTGGGCCTGATCCCTTCTCTGTGTCCTCCTCTCAGTCTTGGTGGAGGAACGTTCCTGGGCCTGTGCTGCTTGCTGACTGGCTGTGAGACGTTTGAAGAAGCTCTGGATATGGCTAGCAGAGGCGACAGCAGCAATGTGGACAAGCTGGTGAGAGATATCTACGGAGGAGACTATGAGCGTTTCAGCCTCCAAGGATCTACTGTAGCCTCCAGGTGAAGGAGGGATCACTCAGTACTGAGACATTATACTGGATATACCATGATAATATATGCCATTATATCTAACATGATTATTTATTTATATATATATATATATATATATATATTAGAACAAAAAATATATACATGCAACAATTTCAAATATTAAAGGAAAAATCAGTTAAATGCCAAGAGTTTGCAAAGCTGTCATCAAGGCAAAGGCTGGCTACTTTGAAGAATCTCAAATATATACTTATTTTGATTTGTTTAACACTTTTTTTAATTTTTTTGGTTACTGCATGATTCCATATGTGTTATTTCATAGTTTCAATGTCTTTACTATTATTCGACAATGTAGAAAATAGTCAAAATAAAGACAAACCCTGGAATGAGTAGGTTTGTCCAAATTTTTGACTGGTACTGTATGCAGATACAGTTGAAGTCGAAAGTTTACATAAACTTAGGTTGGAGTCATTAAAACTCGTTTTTCAACCACTCCACAAATTTCTTGTTAACAAACTATAGTTTTGGCAGGTCGGTTAGGACATCTACTTTGTGCATGACACAAGTAATTTTTCCAACAATTGTTTACAGACAGATTATTTCACTTATAATTCACTGTATCACAATTCCAGTGGGTCAGAAGTTTACATACACTAAGTTGACTGTGCCTTTAAACAGCTTGGAAAATTCCAGAAAATGATGTCATGGCTTTAGAAGCTTCTGATAGGCTAATTGACATAATTTGAGTCAATTGGAGGAGTACTTGTGGATGTATTTCAAGGCCTACCTTCAAACTCAGTGTCTATTTGCTTGACATCATGGGAAAATCAAAAGAAATCAGCCAAGACCTCGTTAAACAATTCTAGACCTCCAGAAGTCTGCTTCATCCTTGGGAGCATCCTTGGGAGCGTCCTTCCAGATGCCTGAAGGTACCACGTTCATCTGTACAAACAATAGTAGGCAAGTATAAACACCATGGGACCACGCAGCTGTCATCTCGCTCAGGAAGGAGACGCGTTCTGTCTCCTAGAGATGAACGTACTTTGGTGCAAATCAATCCCAGAACAACAGCAAAGGACCTTGTGAAGATGCTGGAGGAAACGGGTACAAAAGTATCTATATCCACAGTAAAACTAGTCCTACATCGACATAACCTGAAAGGCCGCTCAGCAAGGAAGAAGCCACTGCTCCAAAACCGCCATAAAAAAGCTAGACTACGGTTTGCAACTGCACATGGGGACAAAGATCGTACCTTTTGGAGAAATGGCCACTGGTCTGATGAAACAAAAATAGAACAGTTTGGCCATAATGACCATCGTTATGTTTGGAGGAAAAAGGGGGAGGCTTGTAAGCCAAAGAACACCAACCCAACCGTGAAGCACGGGGGTGGCAGCATCATGTTGTGGGGGTGCTTTGCTGCAGGAGGGACTGGTGCACTTCACAAAATAGATGGCATCATGAGGAAAGAAAATTATGTGGATATATTGAAGCAACATCTCAAGACATCAGTCAGGAAGTTAAAGCTTGGTCGCAAAGGGGTCTTCCAAATGGACAATGACCCCAAGCATACTTCCAAAGTTGTGGCAAAATGGCTTAAGGACAACAAAGTCAAGGTATTGGAGTGGTCATCACAAAGCCCTGACCTCAATCCCATAGAATATTTGTGGGCAGAACCTAAAAAGCGTATGCGAGCAAGGAGGCCTACAAACCTGTCTGTTACACCAGCTCTGTCAGGAGGAATAGACCAAAATTCACCCAACTTATTGTAGGAAGCTTGTGGAAGGCTACCCAAAACGTTAGACCCAAGTTAAACAATTTAAAGGCAATGCTACCAAATACTAATTGAGTGCATGTAAACTTCTGACCCACTGGGAATGTGATGAAAGAAATAAATCATTCTCTCTACTATTATTCTGACATTTCACATTCTTAAAATAAAGTGGTGATCCTAACTGACCTAAGACGGAATATTTACTAGGATTAAAAGTCAGGAATTGTGAAAAACTGAGTTTAAATGTATTTGGCTAAGGTGTATGTAAACCTCCGACTTTAACTATGTGTGTGTGTGTGTGTGTGTGTATTTAACCATAAATGTAATTGTTATGGTAGTTAATGAACTGTAAAAGCACACAGATATAAGCTACAACTACATAGTACATGGTGCAATGTAGGTTAAGTAACAGTGTCTTTGTCCCAGATCTTTATCACTGGCCTTGTTTTAAGATGTTCAATTCTCTTTTAATTCTTAACAAAACAAAACTCTTATTTGTATTTTTTATTTTTATTTTAAAGAAGCTTTTGTTGATTCCTAATAGCAGTTCCTGTGATTTTCTTATGTTGCTTTTGTTCTTTAAACACAGCTTTGGCCACATGATGAGCAAGCAGAAACGAGACTCCATCAGCAAAGAGGACCTGGCCCGGGCTATGCTGGTCACCATCACTAACAACATAGGTTCCATTGCACGCATGTGTGCCGTCAACGAGGTAATCGCACAAACATTCTCCCTGCAGCTTGTATTAATATTAATAGTCATTCACTCCATTATGTTTTCAGGCGAAGTAGTTGTTTTTAAGGGTTTATTTGCATTTACACTTTTTTTACATCGTGCATTCATCTTGATGTATGGTAGTGTAACCGGCGTGAAATGGCTTGCTAGTTAGCGGCGCGCGCACGCATGCTAGTAGCGTTTCAATCGATGACGTCACTCACTCTGAGACCTTGAAGTAGTTGTTTCCCTTGCTCTTGTAAGAGCTGCGGGTTTTGTTGAGCGATAGATAACGATGCTTCGTGGGAAGGCGGTTGATGACGTGGTCCCTGGTTCGAGTCCAGGTTGGGGCAAGGAGAGGAATGGAAGCAATACTGTTACAGTAGCTGTGAGTGAGACAACCACATTTTCAGTCTTTTTGGGCGTTTTTTTTTCTTTCTGTATGCTTTCAGCTTCTTTACAGTGTTTCCTTGTGGCATGGTGATCAAGCAGCATTGTACAGGGCTATCAAAGCGCACAGAACTTCAGCTCAGTCACCACCATTTGGCCCGTAGACCTTTTCCAAAAGCATGAACTACAGTATAGAATACTTTATTGCCAAGCAACAATGTTTTAGTGTCCGTGATCTCTATAATGGTGATAGTTCTGACAAAAGGCCAAGAGGCCGACACATAAACTTGAATAAAATAAGTGATACTGGTGTGCAGGTTTCTCTCTTTGACGTTCCCACACACCTGCTACAAGATCACTCAGATGTGCGGCTGCTTTTTCGAATTTAGTGTCAGTGATAGTACAGACAGGTCAATAAGTGCAAGGGCAGTTCAGTTCAACGGTGACAACAGTACAGATACTGAACCAGCTGACTTCCTTCTCAGCTCTGGGCCTTGTACGTTGATAACGGGTTGTACAGCAGACTCCTGTCTTTTAGCTCCACTTTGTGGTAATCATGAGTACTTATTTATTTATTAGGATCTCCCCCATTGGCTGTTGGTATTTTATTAGGATCCCCATTGGCTGTTGGTATTTTATTAGGATCCCCATTGGCTGTTGGTATTTTATTAGGATCCCCATTGGCTGTTGGTATTTCATAAACTGCTTTGCTTTATCTTGGCCAGGTCGCAATTGTAAATGTGAACTTGTTCTCAACTTGCCTACCTGGTTAAATAAAGGTGAAATAAAAAAAATGAAAAATGAAGATCCCCATTGGCTGTTGGTATTTTATGAAGATCCCCATTGGCTGTTGGTATTTCATTAGGATCCCCATTGGCTGTTACAAAAGCAGCAGCTAGTCTTCAAGTCAACATGAAACATGACATAATATATAACATTAATAGACAGCAACAGCTCAAGGACAGAACTACATAAATTAAAATGTTTCTGGAGTTCTGTTATAAACTGTATATTGACTGTCTCTGCATGTTATGGATACATAACATGTTTTGCATTAAAATGATGCCACTACTATAACATTTTCACTTTCAGAAAATCGAGAGAGTTGTGTTTGTTGGGAATTTCTTACGGATCAACACTGTGTCTACTAAGCTGCTGGCCTACGCTATGGACTTCTGGTCCAAGGGACAACTGAAGGCCTTGTTCTTAGAACACGAGGTACAACACTTGATTTGTGTTGAAGATTTAGATTTTATCAGACTGAATGTAAACAAAGTTGTCAACTCTACCCCAAAGCTCACAGATTTCATAATCATAATTTGAGTATTAGTAATACTATATTTACCATGTTGTATGTTTTCTGTAGGGATATTTTGGCGCTGTTGGAGCACTCCTGGAGCTGCTAAAGTCGTCTGAGGAGCCATGATGATATGCCAATGTCATCCCTCATGAAGCTGTCGAGAAGCGGCCACAGGAAACTGGGGGAAAAAAGCCATTTAAATTATTAACTCTATCTTTTAAGTCTCTTCCCTAAAATCCTCTCCAATAGAGAGGTTTTAATAAAGCTAATGTAATGTCTCATGTCATGAACCCTGGGTGGCAGGTGAGCGCTAAGGGTCATAGAGATGGTGTTAGTTCTTGGTACTGTGTGTAAATATCTATTTTTGTAGTTCTAGAGTGCACTAAAGCCAAAACCTGCTGAGATTTTACCTGTGTGACAGGAGTCTGCAGTCTTCGGTATAGAGGAAAGGGAGTTTTTCTCAACATATGAATATTGCCTTGTCTGCTGCTGTTGTTCTGTCTATCTTTGTGAAAGACAAAAAAAGGCAGACAGGGGGAAAGGGTTTAGTTCCATTTGTATCAAATGAAGGGACCAAAGAGGCTGATTCATCATAATTGACTGTCCCTTTTTTTTTAAATTTTATTCAGCGTGTCAAAAACGAGGCTCCACTCTCCTCTGTCGCCTGTGGCATATTCATCATAGCTTTTATTAACACATCATGGTTAACAGATATGGGCTGTTTATACTTGGTTCACCAGCCTCCTCAAACTCTAGTCTCTTTTAGTGATGAAGTTCTGTTGGTACGTTTGTCAGGTTAAGATGTCTGTTATGATCTTGTTATTTTGAGATGCTGCACAACCAGTCCAGTACAAGTGTCCACTTGTGTTTGTTTCACATCTGCCTATCTCACTAAGAAAGTGTGCCTTATCTTCTCCAAACCCCGGACCATGACGACACCCACTCTACAGCCAGTGGTGATGTAGAATCTCCTAGTGTTTGAATTGCCTTGTAAGGACTGTTTTGTTGTGTTTTTATCTAGCGTAGTTGTAAGAAAGGTACAGAACTATACTGGCAGCAGTTAGTCTACATAGTGATTTTTAATGTATTTTTATCTTATATCGGTGTGGGAGTTCCTCAACCAGTGTAAAGGCTTCATTACCTGCAGTTTGGACAGGACATCTCTATTTTGGCCCCCCCAAAAAGCAAATCCCATAGCTGCTATCAATTGTCTTGTTTTATACATCAGTTAAAGCTATTCAATGTGAATGTGCTTGTAGCTAGAAGATTGAAGGACCACCACACTAGACGTTATTTACCTGTTGGCAGCAATAACTGAGCATCAAGTAGTAAAAGAAACATACATTTATTGCATCCATCACAATGACCTCGTAAAATGTTGGCACCTCCTCTGTTAGAATCCAATGTCTCAACCTTTGCTATTATGACATCACAGAATGTAGCAGTTTACTTACTGGCTACTCTGTGCCACCCACTTCCTCACCTCAAACCTGTCTTGTTGGCTTTTTGTTTTTAGTAGAACTATGTTTCTGTGCCATACTGTACTCTTTCCCCCCCCCCCCCCCCCCCCCCCATGTAAAGTGTTTATGGGTTCAGTGTGGTTCTTTTGTGAAGGCTCTAGTTAGACCTATGTGAAGTCAGAGTCCCAGTGCAACATGGAGTTTAGTCAGGTTAGTAGATGGCATCATTCAACTGTATGGGATTCTGACTTGGATTTCATAAAGATCTTTATTTTAAAATATTTTTTTTGGGGGGGGGTGTGATTTTGAAAATGTTCATTTTGTGGTTTTCTGTATAATTTGTTGTTTTTGGCTCAGAGTTATTGCAAGCATCCCATGTTCACATTTGCATGCATGCTCTTATGAAATTGACAATAGGCCTTGGTACTAATCTGGATCCATGTTTAAATTTGGGATTACCATTTCAATATTTATGACCCCCCCCTCCCCCAAATAGTAGATTTGTATTATTATATTATATTTACCCCCAATAGCAGGTACCAATTTATATTATATTTATGGAAGCGTTATAACTACTGATGATAAAATGAAGTGTTGAAACACATCAAGCCTCCGAAAACAACGTCCTGTAAAGATACGTCAGTAACTGACATCCTTGTGCTGTGAGAAGGTAATATTACGTAAAGATGTTTCTCTGTACTGTGCTGTGAGAAGGTAATATTACGTAAAGATGTTTCTCTGTACTGTGCTGTGAGAAGGTAATATTACGTAAAGATGTTTTCTCTGTACTTACAAGCCTCAAATTTCCTGCCAAGTTAAATTGTTGAGTCAAGTTAACTCTATTTCTTTTTTTTAAATTTTTTTGCCACAATGTATTAGACACTCCCGATGACTACCTAAAAGTCTGGTATTGAAGCATTGTGAATACATGACTGCCCTTCAAGTCAGTTTTAGTATGTTAGCCTGGCTCAATGGGAAGCTTCCCTCCTGTAGTATTTACATAGTGTATGCATCTCATTAATTGGAGCCATCAAATCTGTATTATGTAAGAGCTCTGTTTGTACAGAAGTGTGTGTGTGTGTACAAGGAATATTACTTGCCACAGCACAAGGACATTTGCTTCATGCATCTGCTTTAAGCCCATGATAAAGCTCTATTGAGTGATTGGAGTTAAAGCAGAAGCCTTAGTGGTATCCCTTGACCCTCGTTAGTGTTAATGAACAGGAGAAGCCTTAGTGGTATCCCTTGACCCTCGTTAGTGTTAATGAACAGGAGAAGCCTTAGTGGTATCCCTTGACCCTCGTTAGTGTTAATGAACAGGTAGTTTGATCCCTGGTAAAGATCAGAGAACATACTATGCGTGCTCTGTATTCATCTCTTTTGTTATGTTCTAGCAAAGCTGCAAATTCTGCCAATAATCCCAAAACAAGCAAGTGATTTGGTTGTTCAAAGCTTTTGTTTTGTAATCTGAAGAATTATGCAAACTGGTTTGTCTTTTGATCTGAGAATCCTTTTTTGTTTTGTTCTTGAGTGAGTTTCTTCTGCTGATATTTAAACACCATCTATCGTCTGGCAAGCTTGATAGGATGGACCTTTATCACACTGATCTGATAGGATGGACCTTTTTATCACGCTGATCTGATAGGATGGATCTTTTCATCACGCTGATCTGATAGGATGGATCTTTTCATCACGCTGATCTGATAGGATGGACCTTTTTATCACGCTGATCTGATAGGATGGACCTTTTTATCACGCTGATCTGATAGGATGGATCTTTTCATCACGCTGATCTGATAGGATGGATCTTTTCATCACGCTGATCTGATAGGATGGACCTTTTTATCACGCTGATCTGATAGGATGGACCTTTTTATCACGCTGATCTGATAGGATGGACCTTTTTATCACGCTGATCTGATAGGATGGACCTTTTTATCACGCTGATCTGATTGGATGGACCGTTTTATCACGCTGATCTGATTGGATGGACCTTTATCACACTGATCTGATTGGATGGACCTTTTTATTATGTTGATCTGAATGTACTGTACCTGTAAATATATCTGCCAGAAATCCTTCTGCTAATGCAATGTCTAACCTCTTTACTGTGTGTAAGGCTACGTTTACACAGGTTGCCCAATTCTGATCTTTTGCCCAATCAGATCTGTTGCCAATATTGGGGCAAAAGATCAGAATTGGGCTGCTTGTGTAAATGCAACTTAAGAAAAGGAACACTGGAAATATGCTGTGCACAAATGTGTATGTTCTGGAATTTAACAGTTATTTTCTGAAAGGAATAAATTTGTGAAACTATTAAGATGTGTTAATTGGTGATTCTTGATGCTGTCAGGGAGAGAGGGGATTGGTAATTCTTGATGCTGTCGTTGAGAGGGGATTGGTTATTCTTGATGCTGTCAGGGAGAGAGGGGATTGGTTATTATTGATGCTGTCAGGGAGAGAGGGGATTGGTCATTCTTGATGCTGTCAGGGAGAGAGGGGATTGGTCATTCTTGATGCTGTCAGGGAGAGAGGGGATTGGTTATTATTGATGCTGTCAGGGAGAGGGGATTGGTCATTCTTGATGCTGTCATGGAGAGAGGGGATTGGTTATTCTTGATGCTGTCATGGAGAGAGGGGATTGGTTATTCTTGATGCTGTCAGGGAGAGAGGGGATTGGTTATTCTTGATGCTGTCAGGGAGAGAGGGGATTGGTGATTCTTGATGCTGTCAGGGAGAGAGGGGATTGGTTATTCTTGATGCTGTCATGGAGAGAGGGGATTGGTTATTCTTGATAAGGTTTGTAGTGATAATAGGAGAAGTGAGTGTTGGCCATTGCCATAGTAATCTGAATATATCTGCATCTGAGTATAAAAAATAGTTTCTTCCTTCTGTATTTCTACATTTCTGTTTTTTGGTCTTTGGGATATCTAGTGTCACATGTATGTACACATACAGTAGTTGACATTCTAGTTATGCTCTGAGTTGGCCGGTTAGACAGGTAAATCAATGCCGTAACAGAAAATTATTATACACAGTGTACGAAACATTAGGAACACCTCCCTAATATTGAGTTGCACCTCCTTTTGCCCTCAGGACAGCCTCAGTTCATCAGAGGCATGGACTATATTGTGTCAAGCGTTCCACAGGGATGCTGCCCAGGCCTTCCCACAGTTGTCAAGTTGGCTGGATGTCCTTTGGGTTTGTGGACCATTCTTGATAAACACGGGAAACTGTTGAGTGTGAAAAGCCCAGCAGCGTTGCAATTCTTGACACTCTCAAACTGGTGCGCCTGGCACCTACTACCAAACCCCGTTCAAAGGCACAAATATTTTGTCTTGCCCTTTCACCCTCTGAATGGCACACATACACACAAGCCATGATTACATTTTCAAGGTTTTGAAAATCCTTTAACCTGTCTCCTCCCTTTCCCATGTTTTATATACTGAATATTTCCACACTGAGGTTGGAATAATACTGTGAAAATGATGAGAATGCCCAATGTAAACTGTTTGAAAAGGCTGCATGAAATGTCTGCCTGTTTTTGGTGAGATTGAGTTTTGGCCTGAATAGACCAATGAGAAAGCGTTCTAAACCTCTCTGCCAATAACAGCTCGTTTTCAGTTTTCCCCTCCCCTCTCAGACCACTCCCCAAATTCTTGCTTGAGAAATGGCTCTTTGCTAAGAAGCTATTTTAGTTTTTTTTACCATTTTGATTGAAATCAATCACAGTAAGGTATTTAAATGTTACTTACTTGATATTGACTTTTGTTTTTAAAAGGCTGAATTGGACTTTTAAATTACAACACACTAGATTAGGGTTCGTACATGGCCATAACAGTGCTTGTTTATGGATGATAGACAGAACACCGAGGCGACTACCTGTGGATATAACAGAGAAAGGTAATTTCTTTAAAATACTGTTGGTTGTAACTGTTTTAAATCGGTTAAAACGTTATACAGTAAGTGTTCATTTTGCATTTGTGAAATTATTTTTTGATGTGATGTGAAAGTAGAGGACTTTATATTTACAAACTCATATTGCAAGCGAGGATTATTAAAGTTTCTAATTAAACTGAGCATCGGATTGTAGTTGACATGGTCCCAAGCTGTGGGCGAAATGTATGGCTTTACAATCCTAGGGATATAAGGCAGAATGTCTCATTGGGTTCTGCAGAACAGGGTTTCTCCAAACTCAGTCCTGGCTCGTCAAGCTTTCATTCTTTGAATCAGCTGTGTAGTGCTAGGGGAAAACGACAAAAACGTGCACCCAGGGGGAGCCCCACCACCGAGTTTGTGTAACTCTGCTCCAGAGCAACAGTGAACCTTTCTCTCCCGAAGACAACACTCCATTGTCTAGATTTCCTTCTAGGCACAAGAGGGCACCGTTTTCCCGCAGATAAATTATAATTCTCAATTGTGCATTTTCACCTCGACGTTTGGCCCTAGAGACGCTCTGTAGGACCGTCGGTATGGTGCGTTAATATATTTAGACACGTCACGACACGACACATGTTGGGGTGGCTTTACCGAACAACTAAACAGCCATACAAACTGACATACATACAGAGGTGAATATGGCGGACGTTTCTGAGAGGACGTTGCAAGTTGCAATCGTTATTTCATTCGCAGTCGGTTTCATTTCTGGATGGCAGGCCAACCGAGCGCGGAGGAAGTTCCTGGACTGGAGGAAGAAGCGACTGCAGGATAAACTCTCAGAAACACAGAAGAAACTGGATTTGGCATGAAAGTGAGGTAAAGGCTGTGTAAGTAGTTGATTGCGTGTAGCTACATTTGTATCGAACATGTTGTAACAGACGTTGTTAGATAACATTAGCCAAGTTAGTGACTGGAAACGTTGTATTAGGCCCAGCCTATAGTCAGTGTACAAATGGCACCAATTCTGATTGACCTGGGTTTGTTGAAATGGTTGCAGCCTGACGTTTTAGCCTCGTAAGACATGAAGTCGTTTTAACTTTTTATTATTTTTCACAAGGGGAAATACAAAATAATCCTATAATAAGTGAAGCATTCTCCTCATGTTTATTTTTTTACCTCAGGATAATGACAGCAGGAGATGTAGGACTGCTTGTGGTCTGACTTAACATAGGTAACTGGTTCAGTTGATGTCTTTGGTAGCCTAGTCTTAGTCTACAGTTAGGCATAATTACAGCATGGTGTATATAATAATGATTTGTTCTTCTGTTTTCAGGTCGTCACCAAAATAAATGTTCAGTTGTCAGATCATGGACTTGCAATAAAGTGATTGGGATCGTTGTCACAACCAGCAGAACTGAAGCAAGATACAAAGACAAGTTTCTGAACATGTTTTGTGATTTGGTGACAGTGTTTCGCTGGGTCCTTCTTCTCAAATGTGCTCCAGTCATCTTCCAGACTACTGCTGTTTTTACGTTTTAATAAAAGTATGTGTTTTCTTACATCCTGTGTTTTTGAAGATGCCTATGGTAGTTTTACTGTATTTATCTATCTATCTGTCTTACATATATTAGTGTAACCAAATCCATTGCACAGAATTTTCCCAATCCCAAATCGACCTTATACACAGGTGGAGATATGAGAGGATTTGATACTCCTATGTCATACCTTTTTAAATATCCACAAGTGCATTGGGTGTGTGATAGGGCTCAGTTTGGGATGGGGCAGTATCACTCATCACTCTTATGAGCACCTTTGTGAATTTAAAAAAAAGATATCTATACAGAAGAGAGATTTTATTGTACAAAAAAAATCAGCATAGCGGACTAAACTCCACTCCATTGTTCGGAGGTTTCTGAGTTGAACATCACGGAGTGGAGTTCAGTCTGCTACAATCAGCAATTTATGCTGAGATATAAGAATGCATGTAGAAATATGGATTATGTTAGCAATGGTCTCCAATATAACAAGAGGACTTTTATTTTGAAGGAGGAAGTATTTGACCCGGAAGTGATTCCCAGTGGTGTCATAAGTATACTGAACAAAAATATAAATGCAACGATTTTACTGAGTTACAGTTCATATAAGGAAATCGGTTAATTAAAATAAATTCATTAGGCCCTAATCTGTGGATTTCACATGAACCAGGCCCAGCCAATCAGAATTAGTTTTTCCCCACAAAAGGATTTTTTGTCCGCGTGGCTGGTTTCAGACGATCCCGCAGTTGAAGAAGCCGATTACAGAGGTCCTGGGCTGGTGTGGTTACACATGGTCTGCGGTTATGAGGCCGGTTGGACGTACTGTCAAAATCTCAAACTACTTTGGAGGTGGCTTATGGTTGAGAAATTAACATTAAATTCTCTGGCAACAAACAGCTCTGGTGGACATTCCTGCAGTCAGCATGCCAGTTTCACGCTCCCAAAAAACGTGTTGTGTGACAAAACTGTACATTTTAGAGTGGCCTTTTGTCTCCAGGACAAGGTGCACCTGTGTAATGATCATGCTGTTTAATCAACTTCTTGATATGCCACACCTGTCAGGTGGATGGATTATCTTGGCAAAGGAGAAATGCTCACAAACAGGGATGTAAGCAAATTTATGCACATCATTTGAGATAAGCTTTTGTGTATATGGAAAATTGAGGATATTTTATTTCAGTTCATGAAACCAACACTTTTTATATGTTGCGTTTATATTTTTTTTTGTTCAGTATAATTAGATGCTAGCTGTGTGTTCACATTCTGTGGGTCCCAGCTCATTTTGGGGTATCTCTGAGGAAGTAGATGTGGTAGTCCCGTAATAACTAGGTGTTGACCCAGGAGTGGCAACGTGAGTGGCCGGGGGGGGAGAGAGGAGCTGGGAAGGCATTTTTTTTCCCTCTATCCAGAATTTTGTGAGGAAGGTCAGTAGGTTTCTGGGGAGAGAAAGGAGGGGGGTGGGGTTCTGTTGACAAGGCTGAGGTTGGGTCATTGTGAATTAGGAAGTGGGTTAGTGTAAAAGGCGCCACATGGTCAATCTGACATCTACATTGGCCGTGCAGAATTTACGGTGATAAGGCGTCTGCGGAAGTCAGGGCATTTTGATACTTCGCGGAGCAGCGCAGAGCTGTTATGAAGGAATTTGTCACAAGGAAGTGAGTTTGTGTTCATACATGACCTCCCGCTTCCTGCACTTAAGTGTAAAAGCCAATTCAAAGCCAATTTATGCTTGATCTGCATATGTGATCAGAGGATCAGTATGGAGCATGTGACCCATTTGTGGAGCCTCTTGGGGCATGCGCCTCCCAAATGTTGTAGTAATGTTGTAATGATGTTGTGATAATGTGGAGGGCGCCGTATAGTTCCGCATTGACATTATTGGTTGACGGCAGGTGGGGTGCGGGAGGTCCTGCATAAACACAAACTCACTTCCTTGACCACGTCGTTCACCACAGCTCTGCTCAGCAATGCCCAAGACGTATGAATAGCCTGGTTTCTACAGAGGCCATAATCACCTGAACTCTGCAGAGGCCATAATCACCTGAACTCTACAGAGGCCATAATCACCTGAACTCTACAGAGGCCACATCACCTAAACTCTACAGAGGCCATAATCACCTGAACTCTACAGAGGCCATAATCACCTGAACTCTACAGAGGCCACATCACCTAAACTCTACAGAGGCCATAATCACCTAAACTCTACAGAGGCCACATCACCTAAACTCTACAGAGGCCATAATCACCTAAACTCTACAGAGGCCACATCACCTAAACTCTACAGAGGCCATAATCACCTGAACTCTACAGAGGCCATAATCACCTGAACTCTGCAGAGGCCACATCACCTAAACTCTACAGAGGCCACATCACCTGAACTCTACAGAGGCCATAATCACCTAAACTCTGCAGAGGCCATAATCACCTGAACTCTACAGAGGCCATAATCACCTGAACTCTACAGAGGCCACATCACCTAAACTCTACAGAGGCCATAATCACCTGAACTCTACAGAGGCCATAATCACCTGAACTCTGCAGAGGCCACATCACCTAAACTCTACAGAGGCCATAATCACCTAAACTCTACAGAGGCCACATCACCTAAACTCTACAGAGGCCATAATCACCTAAACTCTGCAGAGGCCATAATCACCTGAACTCTACAGAGGCCATAATCACCTGAACTCTACAGAGGCCACATCACCTAAACTCTACAGAGGCCACATCACCTAAACTCTACAGAGGCCATAATCACCTGAACTCTGCAGAGGCCACATCACCTAAACTCTACAGAGGCCACATCACCTAAACTCTACAGAGGCCACATCACCTAAACTCTACAGAGGCCATAATCACCTAAACTCTACAGAGGCCATAATCACCTAAACTCTACAGAGGCCATAATCACCTAAACTCTACAGAGGCCAATGCAGAACCTGATTGACCATGTACTTGCCTTTTAGGCTATTAGATATTTCAATGTGTAATTCACACTCCGACCTGAGAAAGGCAGCAAACCAGTGTCTAGTCTACCGGAACACACAAGGGAAAAATAAGTGCGTTTCCCTTTTCAAACATCTTATTAAAGTGTGCCATTTACTACTCAAGTTTAATAAGACATACAGATAATTAGCGACGCTTGTTCAACAGGACTGCATCCGTTCAAAGTTACACGCCATGAGTTCAAACGTTTCCTTGTCAAAAGGTAAATATGCCACGCTAACTTCTATTAGCTAGCTAATTACATACATACTATGCTACCAAAACGGTTGTTATTTAGCTAAATATTTCCAAATAATGTCAACTAATTTTTTATGATATTGGTTAATGTAATCTGTAAAGATTTTTGCCGATGTCCATAACGTTTGCATGCCTGTCATTTCGTAAGACTGCGACCTTGGGTTGTTACCTGCTGTTGGTTAGCCGTGTCAGCTGGCTATAAGAGTTTGTTAGGCCGAGAAGAGTATTTTTGTATAAGGGTTATAATATACCATATAACACTGGTATGTTTTAACTGTAGCCTTACAGGCCACATTTCATACAAGTCCATTCCTGTGTCAACATTAAAGCAACAAAATGTGACGAATGCAAGAGATGGATTCTTTATATAGGCAATGAAATACCTTTTATATTAAAACATATTCTGTCCTTCCACTCCCACTGTATATCGCAGTAGTACTAGTAGCCTTTGATCAAGAGCCTCAGTACTATTATATTATATTATATTATATTATATTATATTACACAAGTCTTTGGATGAAGGCGTCTTCTGTATGCGGGAGTTTTGTTTTAAGAGCCCCGATACTCAGCCTGGGTTTATAGACTAAACGTAAGATATTAAACGTAAATCCGGGAGACTCAAATGAGTATATGATATGTTGTGTTTAGTATGGTTACATAAAATACTCTTCTCGGCATAACAGATGATTACTTAAGGCAAAAACGAAAGTAGGGTGGGTGGGCATAAAACGCGAATATCTGGCAACCCAAAGGTTCTGAGTTCAAATGTCAACATGGCCAAACTTTAGCATTTGAGCTAATTAGTAACTTTTCAACTAATTGCTACTTTTAAACTACTTAGCATGTTAGCTAACCTTTCCCCATAACCCTTTAAGCTAACCCTTCCCCATAACCCTTTAAGCTAACCCTTCCCCATAGCCCTTTAAGCTAACCCTTCCCCATAGCCCTTTAAGCTAACCCTTCCCCATAACCCTTTAAGCTAACCCTTCCCCATAGCCCTTTAAGCTAACCCTTCCCCATAACCCTTTAAGCTAACCCTTCCCCATAGCCCTTTAAGCTAACCCTTCCCCATAGCCCTTTAAGCTAACCCTTCCCCATAGCCCTTTAAGCTAACCCTTCCCCATAGCCCTTTAAGCTAACCCTTCCCCATAACCCTTTAAGCTAACCCTTCCCCATAACCCTTTAAGCTAACCCTTCCCCATAACCCTTTAAGCTAACCCTTCCCCATAACCCTTTAAGCTAACCCTTCCCCATAGCCCTTTAAGCTAACCCTTCCCCATAACCCTTTAAGCTAACCCTTCCCCATAACCCTTTACGCTAACCCTTCCCCTAAACATAACCCTTTAAGCTAACCCTTCCCCTAAACATAACCCTTCCCCTAAACATAACCCTTTAAGCTAACCCTTCCCCTAACCATAACCCTTTAAGCTAACCCTTCCCCTAACCTAATTCCCAAACTTAACCCTTAGCCTAGATAATGCTAGGCTCTGCACCTGTAAACTAAAAACCATAACTTAAACATGTACTGCTCCTCCTACCATAAAGCAACAAATGGTTTATGCATTCTAAATAGTGTGTGTGTGTGTGTGTGTGTGTGTGTGTGTGTGTGTGTGTGTGTGTGTGTGTGTGTGTGTGTGTGTGTGTGTGTGGGTGTGTGTGTGTGTGTGGTGTGTGTGGGAACAGTAAAATACATTTCTGCCTGAACTGTAGTTTTAACTAAACTTCCTCACCTTTAAGTTTTGTAGAGTTTTAACATACTGCTTGAACACTGAATGGTAAGATATACTAGTAGTGTTTGTTGTATTGCAGTTGGAGGCATACCTGTACTAGATACGGGATCAGTCTGTTTCTGTTTTACAGCGGAGTTGGCGGCAGCCATCGGTGTGACTGCAGGAGCTACAGCTGCGGGCATCCTCCTCCTCCAGTACTTCTCCAAGGGGTCAGGGGTTAAGCCCAAGGTCAACTTGGACCTGCAGAAAGACAACCCCAAAGTGGTGCACGCTTTCGACATCGAGGACCTCGGGGACAAGGCGGTGTACTGCAGGTGTTGGAGGTCCAAGAAGGTAGGCTAGCTGTCGATTTTTAATCTCTTTGTTTTAGTTTCTATACATTGGAGCATATGTCTTGACCACAAGAAAATTCATAGACACGCGACATGGAAAGAGGTGCAAACAAACGGTAGACTATTAAGGGGTTGGTTATTACTCGCGTTTTTGAGCAGAACAAGTCAAGGAATTTAATGATTTTGTTTGGTGTCTTCTAACAATGTTTCTCACCCTTAGTTTCCCTACTGTGATGGCGCTCACGCTAAACATAACCAGGAGACGGGGGATAACGTCGGTCCTCTCATCATGAAAAGAAAGGAGGCCTGAATCCAATCAATCAATCATCCATCCATGTTATTCCATGACTGCTGCTAAACATACTGATGCACACAAGTGCTCTTCACTAACAGAAAGGATGACAGTGGTTGACAGTACACTTGGTAGTTTCTCTGAAATATGATGACCAAATCACTTTTTTGGCTATATTTATTTATTGATTGATTGAAGCCGCCCTTAATCACAGGACCAAGCAGTTATCAATTTTTGGTGGCAAATGACTTTGTAATCATACCTAGAATAATGGTAGATATTTCGCTGGGATTACCAAGGAAACAGGGGTGTGGAAGTACTGTAAAGCAAAGTGCCACGCTGGTTGTATATATTTAATTGAGCTGTGGTATCTGTGTTGTTATTATCAGAATGTTTGTTTTGATCAATGTTTGCCTTTCTTTTATACTGTAGACATCGTAACTTATCTGTCCCGTTATGATAATCATAGAGATCGCAACATATCTGTCCATTATGGCACCTGTGAGTGTACGGGCAGCGCCATTGAGGCAATCTCCATTTTGAAGTAGTCCATTTGAAGTAGTCCATTTTCTTCTTCTGCTGAGTTGGTAAACAAACTGAAAGGGTGCATACTGCCACCTGGAGGGTGTTGTCTGAACAGGTATAAAGACAAGGTTGGTGATTTACTGCCACCTGCAATTATGGAATATTTGCTCATGAGTATAGTTCATTGGCTGATCCATCCTCATGACCTGGATGGAATTATGTGAGACTTCCTTAACCCATAGGTTGTCCCACCCAGTTGACTACTTAAAAATGGTGAAAGTCTTCAATGGCGCTGTCCATGCTAAAACGGGCTTTTCGGCAGTAGAGTCCTCTATCATTCTCTATGGTTGATACTCAGGAGTTTTTCCTGACCACGGGACTTGATCAGGGATATATCTCTGTACCCTTTTTATTGTAGCTGTAACTAGGGGCCCAGAGTTTTTCCATGGTCAGGAAAAACACCTGGTCCTACTGAAAGCATCAAGGAAACGGATGAGGTGTGACTTATTTTGATTCCACTTGTGAAATCAATTGTAAAATGGTGTCACTTTTCAATGGATTTCAGATAAAGGTTCTACAGCATTCTTATCTGCGAATGAAGCAGTCCTAATGATTACCTTGTTGATTTTTACGTCTGTGTTAATGGTGAATCAACAAGTCTAAACAAGTTAAACTTGTTCCATCCATACTACATACCAATTGCATTCCTGGGTTGTGTTCAGTGGGCAAAAGAAAACATGTAATGTTGTAAAACTAGGTAGGTAGCTTACTAGAGAAATACTCAGTTTAGTTTTTAGTTTAAAAAAATAATGTTTTGTTACGTTTTGCCCGACTGAATGTTTAGTGGCTGAATCTGAACTTGTCACGCAGCATTTCTGGTAACCAGCTTTAATAATTCACAGTTCTATGTAGTTCAGCATCCCGCCCCCCCCCCCAAACTCAGTCCTGGGGAACCCAAATGGGTGCACATTTTGGGTTTTTGCCCCTAGCACTACAGTGCTAAATCAACTTATCAACAAGCTTGGACCATTTGAATCAGCTGTGTAGTGCTGGATTCCCCCAGGAATGAGTTGGGGGGGGGGGAGGACGCTGACACCACTAGTGTGAGAATGTTCATGTCTACAGTCTGTGTGACCTTTTTGATTTCCACAATATGTGACTTCATTTGAATCCATCACTTTAAATCGTCAATAAAAACAATATCGTTGTTCTTCTTTCTGCCTATTAAATAATACGTGTTTGTGGGAACCAAGTCTTTTCTAATCCAGTTTGACAAGTAGATATCATATAGCGCCCTCTATTGCTAGACACTTATTTACAAATAAATTCAGCCATCTTCAAACCAAAATAATGTATTAGATTTACTTATAATGAACAATTAAACCAATCAAAGGGACTGAAGGGAATGAATATGAAGTGTGGACAGGAAGCATATTCTTCTCTCCCAGATGTGCTCATTCAGAACTGCGTCTCTTGACTAAAGTGTAGGCCTAGAGTGATGCTGACCTGGGTCAAATTCTTTCATAGGTGCTGCTCTTGATTTGGTATGCCTGGTAGCCTACAATGGAACAAATGGAAATAGACGTGATAGTGGAACCTTGCCTTGATGACCAGTTTCTGCACCATAGACGGTAACAATTGCTTTTGACCTAGAGACCCAGTCTGTGTTAGATTTGCTTTGATTTATTAGTGTTATAGTGTGGACACTATATAAATAATGACATGGTTATTATTGGCATTGACCGTGACCTTTCCCCTTTGATGATGTCATCACTAAGAGTCAGATCTGTGCAATGTGATTCTACCACTGGTTGAGTGGGCTATATAGTTCTGCTATTTTTGTACCGTTTGTACCTGGCTGTTCACCTTTTAGTTATTGGGTTGAAAGTAAAGGAAAGTAATATTGAAATGCGTGTGGGCATTCCTTGTCAAGTTACTACAATTAGGATCCTCATTTGCCGATGGCGACAGCTAGTCTTCCTGGGGCCTATCTTGGACGGCGACGGCTAGTCTTCCTGGGGCCTATCTTGGACGGCGACGGCTAGTCTTCCTGGGGCCTATCTTGGACGGCGACGGCTAGTCTTCCTGGGGCCTATCTTGGACGGCGACGGCTAGTCTTCCTGGGGCCTATCTTGGACGGCGACGGCTAGTCTTCCTGGGGCCTATCTTGGACGGCGACAGCTAGTCTTCCTGGGGCCTATCTTGGACGGCGACAGCTAGTCTTCCTGGGGCCTATCTTGGACGGCGACGGCTAGTCTTCCTGGGGCCTATCTTGGACGGCGACAGCTAGTCTTCCTGGGCTCCGACAAAAGAATGTCGCGACCCTGCGGGGAAACCAACCGGTGGTTACCTAGGTTACCCCCATTTGGCTCAGAAAAAAACGTTACCTTTTTCAAACACAGTTTTCTTGTCTGCTTGTTTTAGTAAATTACAAAACTACATTTCAGGAAAAAGATTATTTTTATTATTCAATTATTTATCATGAGAGGGCAATAAACAATAACTAGTAATGCTGCATACTCAAACAAAAGGTTCAAATCTCCCCATTCTGGTAAAAAAATAGTTAAATTGCTGAGGTGTCACTTTTGAGGACACAAGCTCAAGTACAAGGTACAAATATAAAAATATGAACATTTGAAATATTTGATGTACTTCCTATTACACAAAACTGTATGAATAAGGCTTGAAATTACTTGTATGCCTTTTTTAAATATAGCATAATCAAATAATAACTACGATTTATCCTTAACTAAAATACATATTTGTATGTTTAGTGTTAGAAAATGTGCATATTTTATAAAGGCCTCTTGATCAAAACGTCTGACCCCATTGCTGTGAAGGTATCCCAGAGCTCTAGCTTGGCTTCCCAAACACTTTAGGAACTCGTCTTTCATCTCATATTAAGCATCTTGTCATGTCTATGACAAACAAAGTGATCTTGTTTAAAATCTATGAATTATTTTAGATTAATGGCTATAAATAGATCTCTGGAATGTGCTACGCTACCATGATGAAACCACTCTCTTTACTGTACCACCGATTTCATTTTACTCTGCCCAGAGTACCCTTGAAATACCCATGAAGCCACAGGGCTCTTCTCGTAGGCTCTATTTCCCTATGTGGGAGTATTGCGAAGTGTAGGTGGGTATTTTTTTTTTTTAAACCTGGCTACATGTACATTAAATAACACAGCATGTTTTGATATCTCTGTATAACAAAAACTAAAAATCGACAACGAAGTTGCCTCTTTTACAATGGGGTTCAATAGGAAAGACCGTTGTTTTTCCCCAATTTGTGAGCGTGATCGAAGAGAATTCCTTATTATTTATGTGATAATGCCCGAGAAGCGGTGTTTGGAGGATACAGGTCCTTCGGAAAGTATTCAGACCCTTTGACTTTTTCCACATTTTGTTATGTTACAGCCTTATTCTAAAATTAATTAAATAAAACAATTTTCCTCAGCAATCTACACACAATACCACATAATGACAAAGCGAAAACAGGTTTTTAGAAATTTTAGCAAATGTATTAAACACCAAAAACAGAAATACCTTATTTACATAAGTATTCAGACGCTTTACTATGAGACTCTAAATTGATCTCAGGTGCATCCTGTTTCCATTGATCATCCTTGAGATGTTTCTACAACTTGACTTCTACAACTGTGGTAAATTCAATTGATTGGACATGATTTGGAAAGGTACACACCTGTCTATATAAGTGAATATTGACAGGGACTAGATGGGTTGGTGGTTTAACAACAAAACCGACGTTGGTCCCCTGTGTCTCAGTTGGTAGAGCATTGTGTTTGCAACGCCAGGGTTGTGGGTTCGATTCCCACGGGGGACCAGTACGGAGAAAAAAAATGTATGCTTTCACTACTGTAAGTCGCTCTGGAAAAGAGCGTCTGCTAAATGACTAAAATGTAAATGTGTGTGCAACTATGGGACAAAACCGACGGGGCTGGTTTAGATTGTTGACAACATGTATCTCATTTCCAATGTTTATTGAAAACATATACATTTGCACTTGTTGTCTCTAATACATCATTACAATTGTTGGGTAGCTAGCTAGCGAATATATTGGTTGTTGTCATATTAGCATTGATATGAAATCAGTCAAAACGACTGAAAACAACACATGGTATCAAGAACAAGATGAAACTAACTGAAAGGAGTCATGTTTTTCCCACATGACAGTTTATTGTCATTATTACTATCTATCTGGCCATCCACAATCACAACTCAGGATTTCTGCCCCACTGAAGCGTCCGCATCGTTTTCGTGATGTTGTCAGGTAACCCACCTATGATTTGAGATTGACTACTTTGTTTCCCTCTATAATCTCCCACTCTCTATGTACATGGCGTGCAAATTTCAACTGTTTTTTAAAATCAATAGTCCTATTTTAACCATTTATTAATCAAATAACAAAATGCAGGTTTATTATTTCTCTACTGGGCCAAGTTGTTTACCGGGTCTTATTGTTTAGTCATGATCTCTTTAGATTACGTGTATAGGAGGATTATGTTTGTGTGGGATTATTCACGAGGAGGGTGGAAATGACTTTAGGCTCTGCCTCCAACGATGAGTTTTTACATTTTAAACCTGTGCTTTCACGTTACAACAATATTCTACATCGATAGTTCTGTTGGAAACCAGAGTGGACAACCGGTTCATACTTGCGCCCATCTCTTGTCCACTCAGGTAGGATTGGATTTGAGAACAACCTCATCCTTCAACCTCAACAAGAATGGCCGTCGAACTCGTCAAAATAGGAATTTCATTGAAAATGCTACCAAATAACAGTGCTGTGTACTTCAAATCGGACGGAGCGAGATTTGGTCAAACCAGGACGATTAAATTGCTAACGGGGTCAAAGTACAAGATTGAAGTGGTTGTCAAACCTGGGTCTGTGGAGGCAACGTAAGTATGGTGGGGTGAAATGTATCACAGGCAATATTCTCCCGATAACCTATATAGTGTCTATACATTTCAATAGGCTATATTTTGACCATTTATCTGTTGAAATCTACATTATATCAGTGTTTCATAATGTGAAATAGAATCGGTGCATTCTCTTGGAAAAGATCACAACCACTGGATATTATGTCCTTGCTTTAATCTAATTTACACATTTTATTAAATTGGTCGTTCATTGAGAACAATTGATAAAAACACAAGACGTACGAGGTTGAAGGCGCAACGCGGTTCACTAGAGTCCCACTAGATTGCCAAACTGCAAAGTCAAAATTGGCTTTAAGAATATAAATTGTAGAAATAGGCAGGGCTTCCAATTTTGCAATTTGGCCAGACAGTGACGACAGTGACACTGGCTAGAGTCCGGCGGGTGCAGGGAGACAGAAGGCGCAGCCAGATTGTGTCAAATCCACTACCGATTAGGCCTTCAGCATTTCCTGCAGTAGGCTAAATATGCTCTCAAATAGGGCGAGTTAAGTTTGTGTTTCAGTCTTTTGTTATTAAAAAAATTGAATTATCATGGATAGAATGATAAATTACACTGATGATCTATATATTTCACCCCGATTTCTAGATCAGTCATTGGGCAGTTGTCTTTACTGTCAGCTGCAATGTCAAAACAACCACAGGCCCAGTGTCACCAATCCAACCCCAACCCCTTCCCCCAGTTAAGCAGTCATCACCCATCATGATTATTAGCTGATCTTGTTGGTCATCTATAAACGTTTGAACATCTTGAAAAACGATCTGGTCTTCATTTGGCCACACATGTACCCATAAATCTGTACTCGGTACAGCCAGAAGAGGACTGGCCACCCCTCAGAGCCTGGTTCCTTTCAAGGTTTCTTCCTTCTATAGGGAGATTTTCTGTGCTTCTACATCTGCATTGCTTGCTGTTTGGGGTTTTAAGCTGGGTTTCCTGTAAAGCACTTTTTGTGACAACTGTTGACAGTAAAAGGGCATTATAAAATAAATGTTATTGATTGACGATCTCTCCATAACTGTTGTGATCCTATCCTGGTCCTCAGCACCATGAGTGTAGGTGGAGTCACATTCCCTTTGGAGCAGCAGTCTAGAGACCCCCAGTGTGTGGTCTACACCGGCGTCTACGACACAGAGGGCGTGACACACACCAAGAGCGGAGACAGACAAGCTGTACAGATCAGCATACAGGTAGTAAAGGGCAAACTCAGTTTGACTGTCATTTGATTTAGATTTCTTTAGGATTTTATTAGAATCCTCATTAGCTGATGCCATGACAACAGCTAGTCTTGCTGGGGTCCAACACATAATGAAAAAATACATTATAGACAGAATATTTTACAATTTTAGAAGTAGACAAAACAATGAAGTAGACAAGTTAATTCAGAGCAGTTTACCAGTCACATTACAAATACTTTCTGATATCTGCATCATCAAGCCTGGTCCCCAGATCTGTTTGATATCTGCCCGAGTGGTGCAGTGGTCTAAGTCACTGCATCTCAGTGTGAGAGGCGTCCCTACAGTCCCTGGTTCGAATCCAGGCTGTATCACATCTGGCCATGATTGTTGAGTCCCATAGGGCGGCGCACAATTGGCCCAGTGTCGTCCGGGTTTGGCCCGGGGTAGGCCATCATTGTAAATAAGACTTTTGTTCTTAACTGATTTGCCTGGTTTAAATAAAGGTGAAATAAAAAAAAAATTAAAACGGTCCTTTAGCTCTGTTCTCACCGGATGTCCCTGTGGTCCTTCACGCATCTCTGAATCAGTACATGGTGTTTTAGTAGAGGTCCTCCAGACTCTTGGCGATATTCTTCTTCTTTTTGGTTAAAGAAAGTTTGTTTTTATCAATTTACCTGATTTTGCTTAACGTTAATTTGGACAAAATCAAGACATCAATATTCTTGTAATGCTTTTTTGTATACAAAAAATCGTAAATTACAGCTCAATTTGATTAAATTCTGAATTTGCGATTAATCACGCTTAATCACAGCAAATCCTGCGATTAACTCTTACAAATGTTTATTGACATTTTAGTCATTTAACAGAAGCTCTTATTCAGATCGACTTAGTCGATGCATTAATCTTAAGGTAACAGTCATAACAGTCATACAGTAGTAAGTACATTTGTCCTCAAAGTAGCTATAAGCAAAGTCATTGCTAGTAAGAATAAGACAAGTAAAAAATAAACGATGCGGATTCACTGTGAAGCTTCAGAGCTTTCATCATGATTTGCATCATGAACAGTTGACTCCTGATACTGTAAAGCCTACACGTGTAATGGACTCATATGGACCTTGCATAGCCTGGTTCCCAGATGTGTTTGTGCGGTCTTGCCCCAACACCTATGGTCATGGCATGACAACAACCATAGGAGTTGGCTTTACCATAGAAACAGATCTGGGATCAGGCTAGATGATGCAGATACCACATAGATCTGGGGCCAGGCTAGATTTTAAAAAACTTTTTTTTTTTTACATTGAACCTTTATTTAACCAGGTAGGCTAGTTGAGAACAAGTTCTCATTTACAATTGCGACCTGGCCAAGATAAAGCAAAGCAGTGCGACACAAACAACAACACAGAGTTACAGATGGGATAAACAAGCGTACAGTCAATAACACAATACAAAAAAGAAAGTCTATATACAGTGTGTACAAATGGCGTGAGGAGGTAAGGCAATAAATAAGCCAATAGTAGCGAAGTAATTACAATTTAGCAAATTAACACTGGAGTGATAGATGAGCAGATGATGATGTGCAAGTAGAAATACTGGTGTGCAAGAGAGCAGACAAGTAAATAAAAACAATATGGGGATGTGGTAGATGTCAGGAAAAAGGGGTTTTACTGTCCCCACACAACACACACTGCAGTTCACTTCAGGTACTTACACAACAAGGTGTGTGGTTTCTAGGAGGAAAGAGATACGTGGAAATAGAATTAACCATGCAAAGTTATACTCAAAGACTCAAGGAGTTAGATATTTACATACAGTATATGCCCACTTCTGCATCACACATGTTAAATACAATCAATAATATTCCTAATTGAACAGCATAAAGACAAACATGCATAAAGCTAAATAAACATGGCTCATATTGCAGTGCCTGAATAACATATCAATAAACATTGATGGCTAAACAGTAAGCAGGCCCAGGTAGAGCCTGAAGCTAGCATTAGCCATGTCAGGTATGCTATAAGGCTAGGATAAAGCACCCATGTGGTAAAGGCACTGCCACAGTAGCATACAATCACACCAGTAGCATACAATCCCACCAGTAGCATACAATCCCACCCCACCAGTAGCATACGATCCCACTAGTAGCATACGATCACACAACAAATGCACTATCTTCACAATAAGGACTGAAATGTGAGAATGGCATGAGCCTCAACAGAACCCATGTAGCCTTAGCATTATAATTAGCTGTGGGCTACAAACATTTATCATGCTAACAAGCAATTAGCAGGCTAGGCAGGTCATGCTAACAAACAATTAGCAGGCTTGGCAGGTCATGCTAACAAACAATTAGCAGGCTTGGCAGGTCACGCTATAAACATTTAGCAGGCTAGGCAGGTCCTGCTAACAAACAACTAGCTTAGCAAAGACACATACATGAGCACGAACACCAATCCCTGTAAACTTATTTTATTATCAACACTCAAATAGGGCCACATTAGCTCTGCTCCCACGTGTCCATTTCCTCGTCTTTATCAGATTAGCAAGGTAATTAGAGGACACACGGGAGCAGTGATTGGTTCGTTGGCAGGTCAATCGTGGACTGTAAGGGCCTTTTTAACAACCACCTCAATGTCAACTTGTTTGTTGTTTTTAGCTCACAGGAGGTTGGTGGCATCTTAATTGGGGGGGACTGGGCTCGTGGTAATTACTGGAGCGGAATCACGGGAATGGTATCCAATACATCAAACACATGGTTACCATGGGTTTGATAATACCGTTCCATTTGCTCCGTTCCAGACATTATTATATGAGCCGTCCTCATTTCAGCAGCTTCCTGTGATTTAGCTGTATAGATTGTATTTTCAATGTTTCCATTAAAAAAAAATGGTACACTAAAATTACAAAAAGTGAACTGGTTTTAACCGATTAACTCTGCCGGCCCCATTATTTCCCTTCCCAGTTCCCAGAGGTGGGCTCTTTTGAAGTGGTGTGGCAGGTGAAGTACTACAACTACAACAAGAGGGACCACTGCCAGGGTGGCAACAGTTTCAACAGCATCGAGTACGAGTGCAAGCCCAACGATACGCGAAGCCTGATGTGGGTCAACAAGGAGCTGTTTATCTGACGGACCAACCAAAACAACACAGGCAGCATCGGGGTTGTGTTCGTTAGGCACAAAACGGAAGATAACGGTGAAACTGTTACTACCTGTAATTAGCCAACAGAAATGCCTGTTTTTGATTTCCGTTGCAAAAATGTTTTCCTACGGTGTGGCCTAACGAACACGACCCAGATGAACATGACATGAGAGCTGAATGACAATCAGCTGTTGGATAGTGATAGACAGTGTGTTTCAGATCCAGCCAGCATGGAAGCCCTCATAGCATAACAATGCTGTTGTTAAATAACTAAAGATGTATAATTTGCTGTATGTTGGTGTGTGTTATAGCTATGCATATTTATGTTAGTGGTGTGTGTGTGTGTCCCGTGTGGCTCAGTTGGTAGAGCATGGTGTTTGCAACGCCAGGGTTGTGGGTTCGATTCCCACGGGGGACCAGAACGAAGGAAAAAAAAAATGTATGAAATGTATGCATTCACTACTGTAAGTCGCTCTGGATAAGAACGTCTGCTAAATGACTAAAATGTAAAAATGTAAGTGTTTGTGTGTACACTATCTATGCATATATAAGAATGCAGTATGTTTACAGTTAGAAGATTTTACAAAATATTTGGACATACATTTTTCTTATTTTATAATTGTGCTGATTTTGACTAATCAGAATGTCATATTTCTGCTGCTCCTTCTACTTATGTTTCTTATTTCATTCTTAAAATATTTTTGAGAACTAAATATGCTAAGCTTTATATTAGTTGGGAAAACTATAATTTACTATGAGATATGTAGCGAAAAAGCAGCAAAATGTAAATGATCAGAGCATTTCACAAAAATGTACCTACGAACTTTTAAAACATTGTGATTACTGGATATGTTTAAAAACAAAATGTTTACGGTAGCTTTAACCATTTGTGAAGGTATTTGAATAGTAAATATGTTTGGGATGACCAATGTGTGTTTTCTTTTGTAATTACTGTGTAATTACTATTTTCCCATGTAATTTCTTAATCTCTGGACATTTCTATACCCTAACATATAGTCAAGTGCAACCAGGTTAATTGTGGTTTTGGGTCAGTTGTATTAGAAAAATTATCTTCTATAGGTTTGCTGTCTAAGAAAACACAAAAGGAGCAGGCTTTGTATGCATCCATAGCTTCTAGTATGAGTTTGGGGACTTGCATGCTTTGGAAATGAAGTATGAAAACATTCAGCACTGATGAATCTTGCATAAACGTAACTCTTTAAGGAGGTTACGTAATAATGGGTTAGTTCTCTGCAGCTCAGTTGGTAGAGCATGGTGCTTGCAACGTCAGGATTGTGGGTTTGATTCCCATTGGGACCACTTATTGTTGGCTATGTGGATTAGGCGAGATGGGTGAGAACTTTAGTGGTTAATGCTGGAGGATAGACCCCATCCAAAAATCCAGAATCAGTTCATAAAACACAGGCTTGATTTAGAAATGCATGAAAAAGACACTTGAAATATCTCAATTAAATAGAAGCTTTGCTTAACCTGAAATATTCTGCTTTTACAAACTGTTATGCTGTTTTCAAATGAAACACAATACCTTGCTCTTGTTAAAGCTTTTAGAATGTATTCGTTTTTTCCTGTCCCTAACGAGGGGAGGACTGGGCCATAGGACCCCCTGTCCCTAACGAGTATAGGACTGGGCCATAGGACCACCTGTTCCTAACGAGTATAGGACTGGGCCATAGGACCACCTGTCCCTAACGAGTGGAGGACTGGGCCATAGGACCCCCTGTCCCTAACGAGGGGAGGACTGGGCCATAGGACCCCCTGTTCCTAACGAGTGGAGGACTGGGCCATAGGACCACCTGTCCCTAACGAGGGGAGGACTGGGCCATAGGACCACCTGTCCCTAACGAGGGGAGGACTGGGCCATAGGACCCCCTGTCCCTAACGAGGGGAGGACTGGGCCATAGGATCCCCTGTTCCTAACGAGTGGAAGACTGGGCCATAGGACTACCTGTCCCTAACGAGGGGAGGACTGGGCCATAGGACCCCCTGTCCCTAACGAGGGGAGGACTGGGCCATAGGACCCCCTGTCCCTAACGAGGGGAGGACTGGGCCATAGGACCCCCTGTCCCTAACGAGGGGAGGACTGGGCCATAGGACCACCTGTCCCTAACGAGTGGAGGACTGGGCCATAGGACCCCCTGTCCCTAACGAGGGGGGGTGGGACTGGACACAACATCCACAAGGCCCTTGTGTCCCCTCTAAAAGAATAGCAGTAGCCGTACAGTAGGTGTGTAGAACGGAGATAATCTTGCATGCACTGCAGTTTCCACCACTGAGTGGCACTGGTGCACATATGCAAACAGACATTTGCCAGGGAAAAAAACAAAGCTCAGTTCCTCAAGATGCACTGTAATGCTTTCTATTTTTTGATTTTTTAAAAACCTTTTTTTTAACCAGGCAAGTCAGTTAAGAACAAATTCTTATTTACAATGACGGCCTACACCGGCCAAACCCGGGCAACGCTGGGACAATTGTGTGCCGCCCTAGGCGATTCCCAATCACGGCCGGTTGTGATACAGCCTGGATGAGTTGGTAAACAAACTGAAAGGGTGCACACTGCCAGCTGGAGTGTGTTGTTTGAACAGGTATAAAGCCAAGGTTGGTGATTTTCTGCCACCTGCAGTTATGGAATGTTTGCTCATGAGTATAATTCATTGGCTGATCCTTCCTGATGGCCTGGATGGAATTATGTGATCCTTCCTTAAGCCATAGGAAGTCCCATCCAGTTGACTACTTACAAATGGTGAAAGTCCTCAATGGCGCTGTCCATGCTAAATTGGCTTTTGGGCACTAGATTCTTCTATCTATCTCTATTGGCGACAGTATTGCAACAAGATGGCATTGAGAATGTCAGTTCTCTGTTTCACCTAATGCTCAAGCGGGATGAATCTGTCGGAGAAATTCTGTCGGGAATGTGCATGTAAGCTATCCAATGCCATTGTACCCTTGAACAAGGCACTTCCTTTAAAACTGCTCCACGGCCAACCTTCTCTTCTTCTAAATGTGTGTGCTACAGTGGCACATTTTCAGTGAATTTCAGTCTCTTCATGTACATAGACTGCTATAAAGGTAAGGAAACAAATAAGTTATTATGTAACTCGGAGGAGGGACTTTTATGTTGAAATGTAGTCTACTTGCTGTCTCCTCTCCACACATCCCTCCTCAGCGTTACTGACCCCGCCCTGTGGGTCTCCCTGTGCCACTGCAGTGAAACCGACGTTAAAAAGAGAAGAGCTGGGTCAAAAAACAACAACCTGAGTATCACTAGCACCGTGTTTTTGTAATAGCGAGACACCTTTTTATATCGTTTTTTTCCCCTCCCCGTCCACACTTCCTGGTCAACCTATTTCATCATCCGACCGGCGAGATGGTAAGCAAACTGTCGCCACCTCTTATTTTCACCCAGCAACCAACAGATAAACACAGTAAATATGGTAACATGCATGAATTTGTATGAACTGTAGCCTACGTTTTTTTTCTTCTCCAGTTTAGTCGTGTTATTACCGTGTTATATATGTGTCACAGAGTAAAGAAACCGTACCTCCCTCACTCGCAATGAAGGAGGAAACGGTTTTCTTGCCAGTTTTGCCTCTGTGTATTGGGCAATGCTATGGCCGATATATACCCTTTCTAGTCGTTACCCTGTTTACACTCTAAATCCTACTTTATCCTGCAATAGATAACAGTCAACATCACAACAACAAAGTAACTATATATATATATATATATACATGTTTTAAACCAATGTGCGACACTAAGAGATGAACATGTTGCTTTGATGTTTCCCATGTCCGTGAGGGGCTAATTTGACTGATGTCCTACCCTGCCGTAAAAGTCCAATCTGCTTTAGAAATAAGACTAACGTTGCATTTAGCAAACTGGACTAGACATGACCAGATCAAGGAGGGGGTGATGAGCAAGGACCTGAAGCATGTAGCCTACACCTACTGTACAACACTATTATCACCCCCCCCTTTCATGTCGTGTTGCTAAAAAACAAAAAAATCAAGATTACAAGGTAGCTACTGTCACATGCGAGATAATAATTCATGTCTAATTATCAGCCAAGCATATACATCATACATAATGCAATGACGTTCAAACCATTCTTCATCTTTAATGTCATGTCATCCATAGGCCTAGTTTAACTACATAGATAGCACATTTTAGGCATATGTCAAACTGTTATGGAATAAGGCCTATTCCCTATTGGTAGACTGTGTAAAACAGCCAACAGGCTATTCCATTGTGAAGGCTACAACAGCGAGGCTACTCTGGGTTATCGTTGAGTGAGGGCAGGGAGGAGGAAGGCTGTTGCTTAAGCATGGTAGCATTAATGACCTGGTACAGGGACCATATCCTGCCTAGTAATCAAGCAGCACCCACATACAGATCGACTGTGTGAGCTCCTTGCTAGCACCAGCTAATGTAAGACAGATAAAAAGCCATGGCGAATCACCAGCACGAGATATGATCCACCCTGCCTAGCTGCCTGGAGGCTCTGGCTGTGTGGTGCCTGGCAGACCACTGTATGCCCACTCACACTGGATTCAATCACACTAACTGTTGCGTTGCTTCTAGCACAAGGATCTAATACACTTGTGAATAGGCCAATAAGATTGTGAATAGACCAATAAGATTGTGAATAGGCCAATAAGATTGTGAATAGATCAATAAGATTGTGAATAGACCAATAAGATTGTGAATAGGCCAATAAGATTGTGAATAGGCCAATAAGCTTGTGAATAGACCAATAAGATTGTGAATAGGCCAATAAGATTGTGAATAGGCCAATACGATTGTGAATAGGCCAATAAGATTGTGAATAGGCCAATAAGATTGTGAATAGACCAATACGATTGTGAATAGGCCAATAAGATTGTGAATAGACCAATAAGATTGTGAATAGGCCAATAAGATTGTGAATAGGCCAATAAGATTGTGAATAGGCCAATAAGATTGTGAATAGGCCAATAAGATTGTGAATAGGCCAATAAGATCGCATGAGTCCAGGTAGACTAATTAAACATGCACCACCTCTATCATAACTGTGCGTCTTTCGAACCAATCAGATCTGATCTTTTGCCACTTAATTGATCTTTTGACCAATCAGATCAGATCTTTTGCCACTTAATTGATCTTTCGACCAATCAGATCAGATCTTTTGCCACTTAATTGATATTTCGACCAATCAGATCAGCTCTTTTGCCACTTAATTGATCTTTTAACCAATCAGGTTGTGTTGAGTAGATCTGTTGAGTCCAGGAATGCCAATGAAAGGCGTACTTTCTTGCAGGTGAGATTTGATTATCAAATTAGCTTTGAAGACCTCCTAAACTCAGGGTATCCGCTCCAGTCCATGTCTGCCAAACAGTCCAACTGGGACTCAGCTTTTCCATCCTGGATCTCAGAATCTCCACGGTCAGGCCAAAGATAAGACAGAGCCAGCTGCTTACAGTCTCTGTGCCTCAGACTGTGGATTTACACTCAGGCAGATTGTTCTTTATTAAAAAAACACCCACCCAGACTGCTACAAGGTCTGTCCACATGCACCCACAGACACAATCATCAATGTAATATATACCATTTAGCAGACGATATTTATCCAAAGAGACTTACTGTCATGCGTGTGTCATTTTTTTTAACTTACCGCTGGTCCTGGGAATCAAACACACTATCCTGGCATTTGCAAGCACCATGATCTACCAAATGAGCTTCAGAGTACCACATCAGAAGGAAGGATGAAATTCAGCCTTCCTTCAGGAGCATGGCTTGACACCCCTGCCCTAAACACACATGCTTGAGAGGATTAGCTAGTGAGAGTATTTAGCCTGTTGATATTTTTATTATTATTTTCAGATTATAGCACGTAATCCGTCCACACAGACTGTTACTCTAGCTCTCTTCTCCTCATGTGGTAGATACTAGAAATCATGGTCTGATTGCACTGCTACAGAGAATGCATTGAGACAAGAGGGACAAAATAATGCCTTAAAGAAAGCAAATTGTAAATATTTGACAAAACAAATCAAGCAGGATAGTTGTCATTATAATGAAGTAACAATGATGCCATTTAGGAGACACTTTTATCCAACGTGAAAAACAGTAGTCCATGTATACGTTTTAGTATGACGACCCCAACGGAATTCGAACACACGACCCTGGTGTTGCCAGTTTACCAACTCAGCCACACAGGACCTTCAAAACATTACCAACTCAGCCACACAGGACCTTCAAAACATTACCAACTCAGCCACACAGGACCATCAAAACATTACCAACTCAGCCACACAGGACCACCAAAACATTACCAACTCAGCCACACAGGACAATCAAAACATTACCAACTCAGCCACACAGGACCTTCAAAACATTACCAACTCAGCCACACAGGACCACCAAAACATTACCAACTCAGCCACACAGGACCTTCAAAACATTACCAACTCAGCCACACAGGACCACCAAAACATTACCAACTCAGCCACACAGGACCTTCAAAACATTACCAACTCAGCCACACAGGACCATCAAAACATTACCAACTCAGCCACACAGGACCACCAAAACATTACCAACTCAGCCACACAGGACCACCAAAACATTACCAACTCAGCCACACAGAACCGTCAAAACATTACCAACTCAGCCACACAGGACCTTCAAAACATTACCAACTCAGCCACACAGGACCATCAAAACATTACCAACTCAGCCACACAGGACCTTCAAAACATTACCAACTCAGCCACACAGGACCATCAAAACATTACCAACTCAGCCACACAGGACCACCAAAACATTACCAACTCAGCCACACAGGACCTTCAAAACATTACCAACTCAGCCACACAGGACCATCAAAACATTACCAACTCAGCCACACAGGACCACCAAAACATTACCAACTCAGCCACACAGGACCATCAAAACATTACCAACTCAGCCACACAGGACCATCAATACATTACCAACTCAGCCACACAGGACCATCAAAACATTACCAACTCAGCCACACAGGACCATCAAAACATTACCAACTCAGCCACACAGGACCTTCAAAACATTACCAACTCAGCCACACAGGACCATCAAAACATTACCAACTCAGCCACACAGGACCACCAAAACATTACCAACTCAGCCACACAGGACCACCAAAACATTACCAACTCAGCCACACAGAACCGTCAAAACATTACCAACTCAGCCACACAGGACCTTCAAAACATTACCAACTCAGCCACACAGGACCATCAAAACATTACCAACTCAGCCACACAGGACCTTCAAAACATTACCAACTCAGCCACACAGGACCATCAAAACATTACCAACTCAGCCACACAGGACCACCAAAACATTACCAACTCAGCCACACAGGACCTTCAAAACATTACCAACTCAGCCACACAGGACCATCAAAACATTACCAACTCAGCCACACAGGACCACCAAAACATTACCAACTCAGCCACACAGGACCATCAAAACATTACCAACTCAGCCACACAGGACCATCAATACATTACCAACTCAGCCACACAGGACCATCAAAACATTACCAACTCAGCCACACAGGACCATCAAAACATTACCAACTCAGCCACACAGGACCATCAAAACATTACCAACTCAGCCACACAGGACCATCAAAACATTACCAACTCAGCCACACAGGACCACCAAAACATTACCAACTCAGCCACACAGGACCTTCAAAACATTACCAACTCAGCCACACAGGACCTTCAAAACATTTCCAACTCAGCCACACAGGACCACCAAAACATTACCAACTCAGCCACACAGGACCTTCAAAACATTTCCAACTCAGCCACACAGGACCACCAAAACATTACCAACTCAGCCACACAGGACCTTCAAAACATTACCAACTCAGCCACACAGGACCACCAAAACATTACCAACTCAGCCACACAGGACCTTCAAAACATTACCAACTCAGCCACACAGGACCATCAAAACATTACCAACTCAGCCACACAGGACCTTCAAAACATTACCAACTCAGCCACACAGGACCACCAAAACATTACCAACTCAGCCACACAGGACCTTCAAAACATTACCAACTCAGCCACACAGGACCTTCAAAACATTTCCAACTCAGCCACACAGGACCACCAAAACATTACCAACTCAGCCACACAGGACCTTCAAAACATTTCCAACTCAGCCACACAGGACCACCAAAACATTACCAACTCAGCCACACAGGACCACCAAAACATTACCAACTCAGCCACACAGGACCACCAAAACATTACCTTTTGATCTCATGTAGGGCTTCTCCTAATAGTCAAGACTGAAACCTCTATGACTGAGTTTACACAGGCAGCCCAATTCGGATCTTTTGCCCAATTATGGTCAAAAGATCTGATCTGATTGGTCAGAAGACAAATTAGTGGCAAAATATCAAAATTGGGCTGCCTGTGTAAACTTAAAAAAAAAAGAGGAGGTCAAATTGAGGCCAAAATAATACCTCAAAGAAAGCAAATGGCAAAGATACGACGGAACAAATTGGTTGCTTAGTTACTACTAGGTTACTTGAATCAATAAGCCTTCAAAACATTACATCATCATGGTGACCTGGTGGCTTAGAGCGCCTCCCGAAAGCTCTAATTAGTATGACACATCATGACAAACCCTAATATAGCACATGTATCATCATCCCCCTAATAGGTCTGTGCTATAGGGTTACACTTTACATTAAGTTAGACCTTATAAAGGCTGTACAAAGGGGGTTGCAAGTTGTTTATCAAAACAAGATATTGTATTATATAGATTTGCGGTTGACATTGCCGCGGGAACAAGGGGTGCCGAGGGTTCTGCAGCACTCCCTGATAAAATTTTTACATTTACATTTAAGTCATTTAGCAGACGCTCTTATCCAGAGCGACTTACAAAATGGTGCATTCACCTTATGATATCCAGTGGAACAACCACTTTACAATAGTGCATCTAAATCTTTTGATGAGAGAATGTTTTTAATTTTTAATTAATTTATTTTATTGAAAAAATGATTGAACTAGGCTTTTATTACTCCTATATGAGCGGGAAAAATACTCCTCAGCACGACTGAGGATGGCATTGAGGATGTCGAGTATATTTTCATATTCAGTCACACATGAATCAACTGATGGTGGCCTATATGTATGTACAGCTAATGCTGATGGGCTGGAGCTGGTCAAACTGCTTGGCACATCAACACATAGTCGGTGGAGGTTTAAACAAAGGTCAAGAGAGGCATCGATGTTCTTAAAGATCTACTGCGCTTAGGGCTCGGACACACCAGTAGCGTTTGGTGGCCCAGAGTACTTAACACCTCTGAAAGTC
Source organism: Salmo salar (assembly GCF_965601325.2). Taxonomy (NCBI): domain Eukaryota; kingdom Metazoa; phylum Chordata; class Actinopteri; order Salmoniformes; family Salmonidae; genus Salmo; species Salmo salar. The sequence continues at coordinate 39,029,525 of NC_138318.1, read as the reverse complement.
ATTTGTGAGCTGAGTGCGCACCGATTTTACATATGTAGAATCGCACGAATGCTAGATCCACATTCGGTGCGATGTGTGGCTGGCTTTTTAGGCGTTTACACAGGCAGCACAATTCTGATCTTATTCCACTACTTGATCTTTTGCCCAATCAGATCTGTTGCCAATATTGGGGCAAAATATCAGAATTGGGCTGCCTGTGTAAACACAGCCTTAGTTTCAACTTCCAACACCCAAAGAAGTGCTTTAAAGTCCAATCATCGCCTTCAGGAAGTTTTCACACCCCTTGACTTTTTCCACATTTTGTTGTGTTACAGCCTGAATTTAAAATGGATTAAATTGAGATTGTGTGTCACTGGCCTACTACCCACAATACCCCATAATGTCAAAGTGGAATTATGTTTTTTTAGAAATGTTTACAAATTAATTCAAAATGAAAAGCTGAAATGTCTTGAGTCAATAAATATTCAACCTCTTTGTTATGGCAAGCCTATATAAGTTAAATTTGCTTCACAAGTCACATTATATAAGTTCCATGGACTCTGTGTGAAATAGTAGTGTTTAACATGATTTTTTAATGACCACCTCATCTCTATACCCCACAAATACAATTACCTGTAAGGTCCCTCAGTTGAGCAGTGAATTTCAAAAACAGATTCAACCACAAAGACCAGGGAGGTTTTCCCAATTTCTCGCAAAGGTCACCTATTGGTAGATGGGTAAAACAAATCAATACACCCAGTCACCATAAAGATACAGGTGTTCTTCCTAACTCAGTTGCCGAAGAGGAAAGAAACCGCTCAGGGATTTCACCATGAGGCCAATGGTGACTTTAAAACAGTTACAAGGTTTAATGAGAATGTATCAACATTGTAGTAACTCCACGAATTAACCTAAATGACAGAGTGAAAAGAAGAAAGCCTGTACAGAATAAAAATACAGGAGAGGCAATATATAAAAAAAAGCTATCCTCAGTAGCTTTCCATCTAGGGGTTCACTACCAGGTGGTTTCTCATTATTGAAGGACAACAATAATTTCCCCACCTCACCCACACTAACTTTACAAAATTCTAAATTGCAATGCTTTTCTTTCATTGTTAGGTCTGTTTTGCATGAATATGATGACTCACTGTTTGATGTTGCCTGAGTTTGCTCACTTTGCAAATGAAATAGTCATTAAAGTAATTAGCAACATCAAAAGGTTGTTTCTGTCTATAATTTAATTTAAAGTACTGCAAAACTTTTTTTCCCCCCCCATCATACTTTATATACATTATCTTGGTTTCATAATACAATTTCTTCCTACTTTTTCAATCGGTTTAGTCACATCATTTCTCAATTTACAATACGTCAGCCAATCAGATGTGCAGCCAGACTTATTAGCCACTCCTATTGCTTCATTTCTCTCAACCATACAGCTTTTCAGTCAGTTCCTCATCGATATACGAGGCCTTATCAGTTCTAACAGTCAGTTTCGTAATCAATCATTTGAAGAAACAATTTCATAAATTCATCAAGTGCAGCGCCTGGATGCTCCTCATTACACACATCAGACCAACACATTTTAGTTTTTACATCTTCAACATAGGAATCACTAGAAAACCTTATATACTTTTTGTTTTAGGCCACTATATGATGGTCACTACATCCCAATGGGTGTGGATACAGAGTTCTGCAGCATTAGTAAAGATGTGATCAAATCAAATCAAAGCTTATTTGTCACATGCGCCGAATACAACAGGTGTAGACCTTACAGTGAAATGCTGAATACAACAGGTGTGGTAGACCTCACAGTGAAATGCTGAATACAACAGGTGTAGTAGACCTTACAGTGAAATGCTGAATACAACAGGTGTAGTAGACCTTACAGTGAAATGCTGAATACAACAGGTGTAGTAGACCTCACAGTGAAATGCTGAATACAACAGGTGTAGTAGACCTTACAGTGAAATGCTGAATACAACAGGTGTGGTAGACCTTACAGTGAAATGCTGAATACAACAGGTGTAGTAGACCTCACAGTGAAATGCTGAATACAGCAGGTGTAGTAGACCTCACAGTGAAATGCTGAATACAACAGGTGTGTAGACCTCACAGTGAAATGCTGAATACAACAGGTGTAGTAGACCTCACAGTGAAATGCTGAATACAACAGGTGTAGTAGACCTCACAGTGAAATGCTGAATACAACAGGTGTAGTAGACCTTACAGTGAAATGCTGAATACAACAGGTGTAGTAGACCTTACAGTGAAATGCTGAATACAACAGGTGTAGTTAGACCTCACAGTGAAATGCTGAATACAACAGGTGTAGTAGACCTTACAGTGAAATGCTGAATACAACAGGTGTAGTAGACCTTACAGTGAAATGCTGAATACAACAGGTGTAGACCTTACAGTGAAATGCTGAATACAACAGGTGTAGACCTTACAGTGAAATGCTGAATACAACAGGTGTAGTAGACCTCACAGTGAAATGCTGAATACAACAGGTGTAGTAGACCTTACAGTGAAATGCTGAATACAACAGGTGTGGTAGACCTCACAGTGAAATGCTGAATACAACAGGTGTGGTAGACCTCACAGTGAAATGCTGAATACAACAGGTGTAGTAGACCTTACAGTGAAATGCTGAATACAACAGGTGTAGTAGACCTCACAGTGAAATGCTGAATACAACAGGTGTAGTAGACCTTACAGTGAAACGCTGAATACAACAGGTGTAGTAGACCTTACAGTGAAATGCTGAATACAACAGGTGTAGTAGACCTCACAGTGAAACGCTGAATACAACAGGTGTAGTAGACCTCACAGTGAAATGCTGAATACAACAGGTGTAGTAGACCTTACAGTGAAACGCTGAATACAACAGGTGTAGTAGACCTCACAGTGAAATGCTGAATACAACAGGTGTAGTAGACCTTACAGTGAAATGCTGAATACAACAGGTGTAGTAGACCTTACAGTGAAATGCTGAATACAACAGGTGTAGACCTTACAGTGAAATGCTGAATACAACAGGTGTAGTAGACCTTACAGTGAAATGCTGAATACAACAGGTGTAGTAGACCTCACAGTGAAATGCTGAATACAACAGGTGTAGTAGACCTCACAGTGAAATGCTGAATACAACAGGTGTAGACCTTACAGTGAAATGCTGAATACAACAGGTGTAGTAGACCTCACAGTGAAATGCTGAATACAACAGGTGTAGTAGACCTCACAGTGAAACGCTGAATACAACAGGTGTAGTAGACCTTACAGTGAAACGCTGAATACAACAGGTGTAGTAGACCTTACAGTGAAATGCTGAATACAACAGGTGTAGTAGACCTTACAGTGAAATGCTGAATACAACAGGTGTAGTAGACCTTACAGTGAAATGCTGAATACAACAGGTGTAGTAGACCTCACAGTGAAATGCTGAATACAACAGGTGTAGTAGACCTCACAGTGAAATGCTGAATACAACAGGTGTAGTAGACCTCACAGTGAAATGCTGAATACAACAGGTGTAGTAGACCTTACAGTGAAATGCTGAATACAACAGGTGTAGTAGACCTCACAGTGAAATGCTGAATACAACAGGTGTAGTAGACCTTACAGTGAAATGCTGAATACAACAGGTGTAGTAGACCTTACAGTGAAATGCTGAATACAACAGGTGTAGTAGACCTCACAGTGAAATGCTGAATACAACAGGTGTGGTAGACCTCACAGTGAAATGCTGAATACAACAGGTGTAGTAGACCTTACAGTGAAATGCTGAATACAACAGGTGTAGTAGACCTCACAGTGAAATGCTGAATACAACAGGTGTAGTAGACCTTACAGTGAAATGCTGAATACAACAGGTGTAGTAGACCTTACAGTGAAATGCTGAATACAACAGGTGTAGTAGACCTTACAGTGAAATGCTGAATACAACAGGTGTAGTAGACCTCACAGTGAAATGCTGAATACAACAGGTGTAGTAGACCTTACAGTGAAATGCTGAATACAACAGGTGTAGTAGACCTCACAGTGAAATGCTGAATACAACAGGTGTAGTAGACCTCACAGTGAAATGCTGAATACAACAGGTGTAGTAGACCTTACAGTGAAACGCTGAATACAACAGGTGTAGTAGACCTTACAGTGAAACGCTGAATACAACAGGTGTAGTAGACCTTACAGTGAAACGCTTACTTACAAGCCCTTAACCAACAGTGCGAAAAAGGTGTTAGGTGAACAATAGGTAGGTAAAGACATAAAACAACAGTAAAAAGACAGGCTATATACAGTAGAGAGGCTATATACAGTAGAGAGGCTATATACAGTAGAGAGGCTATATACAGTAGAGAGGCTATATACAGTAGAGGCTATATACAGTAGAGAGGCTATATACAGTAGAGAGGTTATATACAGTAGAGAGGCTATATACAGTAGAGAGGCTATATACAGTAGAGAGGCTATATACAGTAGAGAGGTTATATATAGTAGAGAGGCTATATACAGTAGAGAGGCTATATATAGTAGAGAGGCTATATACAGTAGAGAGGCTATATACAGTAGAGAGGCTATATACAGTAGAGGCTATATACAGTAGAGAGGCTATATATAGTAGCGAGGCTATATACAGTAGAGAGGTTATATACAGTAGAGAGGCTATATACAGTAGAGAGGCTATATACAGTAGAGGATATATACAGTAGAGAGGTTATATACAGTAGAGAGGCTATATACAGTAGAGAGGCTATTTACATTAGAGAGGATATATATAGTAGAGAGGCTATATATAGTAGAGAGGCTATATACAGTAGAGAGGCTATATACAGTAGAGAGGCTATATACAGTAGAGGCTATATACAGTAGAGAGGCTATATACAGTAGAGAGGCTATATATAGTAGCGAGGCTATATACAGTAGAGAGGCTATATATAGTAGAGAGGCTATATACAGTAGAGAGGCTATATATAGTAGAGAGGCTATATACAGTAGAGAGGCTATATACAGTAGCGAGGCTATATACAGTAGAGAGGCTATATACAGTAGAGAGGCTATATACAGTAGCGAGGCTATATACAGTAGAGAGGTTATATACAGTAGAGAGGTTATATACAGTAGAGAGGCTATATACAGCAGAGAGGCTATATACAGCAGAGAGGCTATATACAGTAGAGAGGCTATATACAGTAGAGAGGCTATATACAGTAGAGAGGCTACATAGAGACACCGGTTAGTCAGGCTGATTGAGGTAGTATGTACATGTAGATATGGTTAAAGTGACTATGCATATATGATGAACAGAGAGTAGCAGTAGCGTAAAGAAGAGGGGTTGGTGGGTGGTGGGTGGGACACAATGCAGATAGCCCGGTTAGCCAATGTGCGGGAGCACTGGTTGGTCGGCCCCAATTGAGGTAGTATGTGCATGAATGTATAGTTAAAGTGACTATGCATATAAGATAAAACAGAGAGTAGCAGCAGTGTTAAAAGAGGGGTTGGGTGGGGGGGCACACAATGCAAATAGTCCGGGTAGCCATTTGATTACCTGTTCAGGAGTCTTATGGCTTGGGGGTAAAAACTGTTGAGAAGCCTTTTTGTCCTAGACTTGGCGCTCCGGTACTGCTTGCCATGCGGTAGTAGAGAGAACAGTCTATGACTGGGGTGGCTGGGGTCTTTTGACAATTTTTAGGGCCTTCAATACACCTGGATGATACAGTTCCTGTACTGTTTGTAAACACCCCTGGTAGGTTGATTAGTAATTTGAACCAGATTACAGGCCCTGGTTACAGAGAGTGGGTCTACATTCTTTAATGTACAGCTTGATGAAAACCAGTCTATATTCAGGTCAAAAAAGATAAATAGACCTTTCTGTTAACATGGCACATTTTATCAAGATAATAGACACATATGAGATACGGTCAGAACATTATTTTGGGGTTCGTTGTGACGGGCTGATTGGGATTTGGATCCCGCCTCCTGCTTTGTAGAAATAATAATGGAAAGTTTGACCAGATAAATGTCCCTTTTTACCAGATAGATATCTTCATTTGCCTAGTTGTGTTTGATGTAGGGATGCATCAGTTGAACTAACAGTGTTGCCAGACTGTTAATCATGCAAAATGTGTGTTGTAGTCTAATTGATTCTGAATGAAACATGCATTATTGATGAACAAACACACACGGACAGTGGCTCTACCTTTTCCTCTGTCTCTGTCTCTCTCTCTCTCTCTCTCTCTCTCTCTCTCTCTCTCTCTCTCTCTCTCTCTCTCTCTCTCTCTCTCTCTCTCTCTCTCTCTCTCTCTCTCTCTCTCTCTCTCTCTCTCTCTCTCTCTCTCTCTCTCTCTCTCTCTCTCTCTCTCTCTCTCTCTCTCTCTCTCTCTCTCTCTCTCTCTCTCTCTCTCTCTCTCTCTCTCTCTCTCTCTCTCTCTCTCTCTCTCTCTCTCTCTCTCTCTCTCTCTCTCTCTCTCTCTCTCTCTCTCTCTCTCTCTCTCTCTCTCTCTCTCTCTCTCTCTCTCTCTCTCTCTCTCTCTCTCTCTCTCTCTCTCTCTCTCTCTCTCTCTCTCTCTCTCTCTCCCTCTCTCTCTCTCTCTCCCTCTCTCTCTCCATCTCTCTCTCTCTCTCTCTCTCTCTCTCTCTCTCTCTCTCTCTCTCTCTCTCCCCCCCCCTCTCTCTCTCTCTCCCTCTCTCTCTCTCCCTCTCTCTCTCTCTCTCTCTCTCTCTCCCTCTCTCTCTCTCTCTCCCTCTCTCTCTCCTCTCTCCCTCTCTCTCTCTCTCTCTCTCTCTCTCTCTCTCTCTCTCTCTCTCTCTCTCTCTCTCTCTCTCTCTCTCTCTCTCTCTCTCTCTCTCTCTCTCTCTCTCTCTCTCTCTCTCTCTCTCCCTCTCTCTCTCCTCTCTCCCTCTCTCTCTCTCCTCTCTCTCTCTCTCTCAGATGCTTCATTTACATCTTATAATAATTTCCACATACAGATGTGACCTTTGTTTTAGAAACAGGCCTAGTTATGTGCTTTGCCACGTCTGGGATTGATATTTGTATGACGGAAAGTGGTGATGTATCGTGTATGTTATATGGAACACCAGGGAAGTACCTGTCACGTCCAGACCTTAGAGAGGCCTTGGTTTTCTATGCTGTAGTAGATCAGGGTGTGACTAGGGGGTGTTCTAGTTCAATATTTCTATGTTGGTGTTTTGTATGGTTCCCAATTAGAGGCAGCTGGTAATCATTACCTCTAATTGGGGATCATATTTAGGTAGCCGTTTTCCCCACCTGTGGGATATTGTTTTGTGTCTGTGCTTGTAGCACCACTGAGGTTACGTTTCGTTGCTTGTTTGGAAGTTTCGCTTTATTAAAAGATGTGGAGCTAAACAGACGCTGTGCCTTGGTCCCGTCCTTATTACGAACGGTGACAGTACCCAAGTCAGCATGGGGGTATTGTGCTGTGTGTGTGTGTGTGTGTGTGCTGTGTGTGTGTGTGTGTGTCATTTGTTGTTATGAGATCAGGGAAAGTCACATTCTAATCCCATGTAACCCCTTGCTAATCGCTGTTCTTAACATACCTTTGCAGGTCTAGACTGGAGGTAACACTGCCCCTTAGAGGGAATACTGTGTGTGTGTGTGTGTGTGTGTGTGTGTGTGTGTGTGTGTGTGTGTGTGTGTGTGTGTGTGTGTGTGTGTGTGTGTGTGTGTGTGTGTGTGTGTGTGTGTGTGTGTGTGTGTGTGTGTGTGTGTGTGTGTGCGTGCGCGTGCGTGTGTGCGTGCACGTGTGTATTACGCTGTCAGGAGATGTTTCCCCATCACTTTATTCCTGGGTGTAGCTAGGAATTATCCTGTCTGGATACTCCTCTATTCTCCATGATTATCCTTTCTGGATACTCCTCTATTCTCAATGATTATCCTGTCTGGATACTCCTCTATTCTCAATGATTATCCTGTCTGGATACTCCTCTATTCTCAATGATTATCCTGTCTGGATACTCCTCTATTCTCAATGATTATCCTGTCTGGATACTCCTCTATTCTCAATGATTATCCTGTCTGGATACTCCTCTATTCTCAATGATTATCCTGTCTGGATACTCCTCTATTCTCAATGATTATCTGTCTGGATACTCCTCTATTCTCAATGATTATCCTGTCTGGATACTCCTCTATTCTCAATGATTATCCTGTCTGCATACTCCTCTATTCTCAATGATTATCCTGTCTGGATACTCCTCTATTCTCAATGATTATCCTGTCTGCATACTCCTCTATTCTCAATGATTATCCTGTCTGCATACTCCTCTATTCTCAATGATTATCCTGTCTGCATACTCCTCTATTCTCAATGATTATCCTGTCTGGATACGCCTCTATTCTCAATGATTATCCTGTCTGCATACTCCTCTATTCTCAATGATTATCCTGTCTGCATACTCCTCTATTCTCAATGATTATCCTGTCTGCATACTCCTCTATTCTCAATGATTATCCTGTCTGCATACTCCTCTATTCTCAATGATTATCCTGTCTGGATACTCCTCTATTCTCAATGATTATCCTGTCTGGATACTCCTCTATTCTCAATGATTATCCTGTCTGGATACTTGCAGGGCTAGGGTATCTCCCATTCAGTCAGGCACAACACACACACACACACACACACACACACACACACACACACACACACACACACACACACACACACACACACACACACACACACACACACACACACACACACACACACACACACACAGGGAACTCCCTACTGGCTCCCACCCACATTTTGGATTGCCAGGTTTTCTCCATGTAGTTAGATAGAGTACTGCGGCTATCTGTTGTGGGCGAGGGGGACGGCAGTGCTGGACCGTGATAGATGGTTGGAGGAGGGTGGAGTGCTGGCAACCCATATATTTACTGCAGTGCAGCCAATATCAGGTGTCCCCAATTTCAGGGAGAGAATGATATGTCCCTGTAAACCCATGCACTAAAAGCTTATTTTAAATTCTTGTTTTATAGTTATTTTTTATAGCAGTAGTATCATTGAGAAATAGGTAATAAATAAGAAAGTATGAGAATAGTGCTGGAAGGGACAGCAGACATTTTATGGGCTCCTGACTCGTTTTTTCAGCTGATTTGAACTATATATTTTTTTGTACATATTGTTTCCGCCATTGTTTCCTATGACCCTAAAAAGAGCTTCTCAACATCAGAACAGCTATCACTAACCTCCATTTTGGATGAAGATTTCTACTTCAGTGAGTCGGCAGCGCAGGACATACTGCTCACCCCCGGGACCAGGTCCCCGACACTCGGAAGAGATGGTGAAATAGAGGCCGACGTGCAGGTACACTGATGAAACTACGGCGGCGAGTAAATAATCCACCTATACCCTGTGTTCTATTGGCGAATGTACAATCACTGGAGAATAAACTGGACGAACTCTGTTCAAGACAATCGTATCAACTCAAACAGGAAGTACCAGTGATGTGCTCAATACGGAAGTGGCCCGATGAAGTGGATGCTGAACTACAGGACTGTTTCGCAAGCACAGACTGGAATATGTTTCGGGATTCATCCGATGGCATTGAGGAGTACACCAGATCAGTCACTGACTTCATTAATAAGTGCCTCGATGACGTCGTCCCCTCAGTGACCGTTCATACATATCCCAACCAGAAGCCATGGATTACAGGCAGCATCCGCAATGAGCTAAAGGCTAGAGCTGCCGCTTTCAAGGAGCGGGACACTAACCCGGACACTTATAAGAAATCCCGCTACGCCCTCCGACAAACAATCAAACAGTCAATACAGGACTAAGATTGAATCCTACTACACCGGCTCTGATACCCTTTGGCTGTGGCAGGGCTGGCACACTATCACGGATTACAAAGAGATACCCAGCCACGAGCTGCCCAGTGCGCGAGCCAACCAGACGAGCTAAATGCCTTCAATTTTAGTCATTTATCAGACACTCTTATCCAGAGCGACTTACATAGTGCATAGATTTTCATACTGTTTTACATACTGGTCCCCTGTGGGAATCGAACCTACAATCCTGGCTTTACAAGCGCCATGCTCTACCAACTGAGCTACACGCTTCAAGGCAGGTAACACTGAACCATGCGTGAGAGCACCAGCTGTTCCGGACAACTGTGTGATCGCGCTCTCCGTAGCCGATGTAAGTAAGACCTTTAACGCATTACCAGGACGTGTACTCAAAGCATGCGCTGACCAGCTGGCAAGTGCCTTCACTGCTTAGTCCCCTCCTGTACACCTTGTTTTCCTATAACTGCGTGCCTGTGCACGCAGTTCCGAGTTCCGAGACAGCTCCGAGACAGGATTGTGTTGAGGCACAGATCTGGGGAAGGGTACCAAAAAATGTCTGCAGCATTTAAGGTCCCCAAGAACACAGTGCCCTCCATCATTCTTAAATGGAAGAAGTTTAGAACCACCAAGACTCTTCCTAGAGCTGGCCTCCCGGCCAAACTGAGCAATTTGGGAAGAAGGGCCTTGGTCAGGGAGGTCACCAAGAACCAGATGGTCACTCTGACAGAGCTCCAGAGTTCCTCTGTGGAGATGGGAGAACCTTTCAGAAGGACAACCATCTCTGCAGAACTCCACCAATCAGGCCTTTATGGTAGAGTGGCCAGACGGAAGCCACTCCTCAGTAAAAGGCACATGACAACCCACTTTGAGTTTGCCAAAAGGCACCTAAAAGACTCTCAGACCATGAGAAACAAGATTCTCTGGTCTGATGAAACCAAGATTGAACTCTTTGGCCTGAATGCCAAGCGTCACGTATGGAGGAAACCTGGCACTATCCCTACGGTGAAGCATGGTGGCAGCATTATGCTGTTGGGATGTTTTTCAGCGGCAGGGACTGGGAGACTAGTCAGGATCAAGGGAAAGATGAATGGAGCAAAGTACTGAGAGATCCTTGATGAAAACCTGCTCAGGACCTCAGACTCTCACCTTCCTATAGGACAACACCCCTAAGCACACGACAATGCAGGAGTGGCTTCTGAATATCCTTGAGTGGCCCAGCCGGAGCCCGGACTTGAACCTGATCGAACATCTCTGGAGAGACCTGAAAATAGTTGTGCAGCAACGCTCCTCATCCAACCTGACAGAACTTGAGAGGATCTGCAGAGAAGAATGGGAGAAACTCCCCAAATACAGGTGTGCCAAGCTTATAGCGTCATACCCAAGAAGACTCAAGGCTGTAATCGCTGCCAAGTGTGCTTCAACAAAGTACTGAGTAAATGGTCTGAATACTTATGTAAATGTGACATTTAAGGTTTTTATTTTTAATAACTTAGCAAACATTTCTGAAAACCTGTTTTTGCTTTGTCATTGTGGTGTATTGTGTGTAGATTGATAAGGAAAAAGAAACAATTTAATCAATTTTAGAAAAAGGCTGTAACGTAACAAAATGTGGAAAAAGTGAAGAGGTCTGAATACTTTCTGAATGCACTGTATACATACATATCTACCTCTATTACCTTGTACCCCTGCACATGGACTCAGTACTGGTACCCCAGGTATATAGCCAAGTTATTACCTCATACCCCTGCACATGGACTCAGTACTGGGACCCCGTGCATATAGCCAAGTTATTACCTCATACCCCTGCACATGGACTCAGTACTGGGACCCCGTGCATATAGAATCAGTACTGGTACTCCGTGTATATAGAATCAGTACTGGTACTCCGTGTATATAGACTCAGGACTGGTACCCCGTGTATATAGACTCAGTACTGGGACCCCGTGTATATAGACTCAGTACTGGGACCCCGTGTATATAGACTCAGTACTGGGACCCCGTGTATATAGACTCAGGACTGGGACCCTGTGTATATAGACTCAGTACTGGTACCCTGTGTATATAGACTCAGTACTGGTACTCTGTGTATATAGACTCAGGACTGGTACCCCGTGTATATAGACTCAGTACTGGTACTCCGTGTATATAGACTCAGTACTGGGACCCCGTGTATATAGACTCAGTACTGGGACCCCGTGTATATAGACTCAGTACTGGTACCCCGTGTATATAGACTCAGTACTGGTACCCTGTGTATATAGACTCAGTACTGGTACCCCGTGTATATAGACTCAGTACTGGTACCCCGTGTATATAGACTCAGTACTGGGACCCCGTGTATATAGACTCAGTACTGGTACCCCGTGTATATAGACTCAGTACTGGTACCCCGTGTATATAGACTCAGTACTGGGACCCCGTGTATATAGACTCAGTACTGGGACCCCGTGTATATAGACTCAGTGCTGGGACCCCGTGTATATAGACTCAGTACTGGGACCCCGTGTATATAGACTCAGTACTGGGACCCCGTGTATATAGACTCAGTACTGGGACCCCGTGTATATAGACTCAGTACTGGGACCCCGTGTATATAGACTCAGTACTGGGACCCCGTGTATATAGACTCAGTACTGGTACCCCGTGTATATAGACTCAGTACTGGGACCCCGTGTATATAGACTCAGTACTGGGACCCCGTGTATATAGACTCAGTACTGGGACCCCGTGTATATAGACTCAGTACTGGGACCCCGTGTATATAGACTCAGTACTGGGACCCCGTGTATATAGACTCAGTACTGGGACCCCGTGTATATAGACTCAGTACTGGTACCCTGTGAATATAGACTCAGTACTGGGACCCTGTGAATATAGACAAGTTATCGTTAATCATTGTGTATTAATTATTATTAATATTATTACGTGTTTTACTTTTCTATTATGTCTCTATTTTCTTTCTCTCTGCGTTGTTGGTAAGGGCCCGTAAGTGAGCGTTTCACTGTTCGTCCACAGGTGTTGTTTACAAAGCATGTGACGGATACAGTTTGATTTGAAGTGGCCCATTGTATTTCTGAGCCTGCTGTCTCTGGGTAGTCCTTCTGTTCTAGGACTGCAATTTAAAATAGAAAGTTGAATGGAGGAGTCCGGCCCCACGCCGTATAAAGAAGATAACAGCCTGTTCTGTTTCAAATGGGATCGTGTACACAACTGAGCAGGTGTGCTGCGTTTGTGACAGATTTTACGCCGAAGGCTCTGAATACTCAAATACACCGAAAATACATATTTAAATGACAAATACACAGGTATTTGAACCCAGGTCTGAACCCAGCCGATCACTTGCCTACCTATAGCCTAACCTGGTCCTTATTTACATAATTCTTGTATCAGTATGAGACTAGCAATAATATTACAGGACGTTACTTCCTCCCATAGTGATGTCTCAGTATGAGACTAGCATTAATATTACAGGATGTTACTTCCTCCCATAGTGATGTCTCAGTATGAGACTAGCATTAAAATTACAGGACGTTACTTCCTCCCATAGCTCTGTATCAGTATGAGACTAGCATTAATATTACAGGACGTTACTTCCTCCCATAGCTCTGTATCAGTGTGAGACTAGCATTAATATTACAGGACGTTACTTCCTCCCATAGCTCTGTATCAGTATGAGACTAGCATTAAAATTACAGGACGTTACTTCCTCCCATAGCGCTGTATCAGTATGAGACTAGCATTAATATTACAGGATGTTACTTCCTTCCATAGCTCTGTATCAGTGTGAGACTAGCATTAAAATTACAGGACGTTACTTCCTCCCATAGCTCTGTATCAGTATGAGACTAGCATTAATATTACAGGACGTTACTTCCTCCCATAGCTCTGTATCAGTGTGAGACTAGCATTAATATTACAGGACGTTACTTCCTCCCATAGCTCTGTATCAGTGTGAGACTAGCATTAATATTACAGGACGTTACTTCCTCCCATAGCTCTGTATCAGTGTGAGACTAGCATTAATATTACAGGACGTTACTTCCTCCCATAGCTCTGTATCAGTGTGAGACTAGCATTAATATTACAGGACGTTACTTCCTCCCATAGCTCTGTATCAGTGTGAGACTAGCATTAATATTACAGGACGTTACTTCCTCCCATAGCTCTGTATCAGTATGAGACTAGCATTAAAATTACAGGACGTTACTTCCTTCCATAGTGATGTCTCAGTATGAGACTAGCATTAAAATTACAGGACGTTACTTCCTCCCATAGCTCTGTATCAGTATGAGACTAGCATTAATATTACAGGACGTTACTTCCTCCCATAGCTCTGTATCAGTGTGAGACTAGCATTAATATTACAGGACGTTACTTCCTCCCATAGCTCTGTATCAGTATGAGACTAGCATTAAAATTACAGGATGTTACTTCCTCCCATAGCTCTGTATCAGTATGAGACTAGCATTAATATTACAGGACGTTACTTCCTCCCATAGCTCTGTATCAGTATGAGACTAGCATTAATATTACAGGACGTTACTTCCTCCCATAGCTCTGTATCAGTATGAGACTAGCATTAATATTACAGGACGTTACTTCCTCCCATAGCTCTGTATCAGTATGAGACTAGCATTAAAATTACAGGACGTTACTTCCTCCCATAGCTCTGTATCAGTATGAGACTAGCATTAATATTACAGGACGTTACTTCCTCCCATAGCTCTGTATCAGTGTGAGACTAGCATTAATATTACAGGACGTTACTTCCTCCCATAGCTCTGTATCAGTATGAGACTAGCATTAAAATTACAGGATGTTACTTCCTCCCATAGCTCTGTATCAGTATGAGACTAGCATTAATATTACAGGACGTTACTTCCTCCCATAGCTCTGTATCAGTATGAGACTAGCATTAATATTACAGGACGTTACTTCCTCCCATAGCTCTGTATCAGTATGAGACTAGCATTAATATTACAGGACGTTACTTCCTCCCATAGCTCTGTATCAGTATGAGACTAGCATTAAAATTACAGGACGTTACTTCCTTCCATAGTGATGTCTCAGTATGAGACTAGCATTAAAATTACAGGACGTTACTTCCTCCCATAGCTCTGTATCAGTATGAGACTAGCATTAATATTACAGGACGTTACTTCCTCCCATAGTGATGTATCAGTATGAGACTAGCATTAATATTACAGGACGTTACTTCCTCCCATAGTGATGTCTCAGTATGAGACTAGCATTAATATTACAGGACATTACTTCCTCCCATAGCTCTGTATCAGTATGAGACTAGCATTAAAATTACAGGATGTTACTTCCTCCCATAGCTCTGTATCAGTATGAGACTAGCATTAATATTACAGGACGTTACTTCCTCCCATAGCTCTGTATCAGTATGAGACTAGCATTAATATTACAGGACGTTACTTCCTCCCATAGCTCTGTATCAGTATGAGACTAGCATTAATATTACAGGACGTTACTTCCTCCCATAGCTCTGTATCAGTATGAGACTAGCATTAAAATTACAGGACGTTACTTCCTCCCATAGCTCTGTATCAGTATGAGACTAGCATTAATATTACAGGACGTTACTTCCTCCCATAGCTCTGTATCAGTGTGAGACTAGCATTAATATTACAGGACGTTACTTCCTCCCATAGCTCTGTATCAGTATGAGACTAGCATTAAAATTACAGGATGTTACTTCCTCCCATAGCTCTGTATCAGTATGAGACTAGCATTAATATTACAGGACGTTACTTCCTCCCATAGCTCTGTATCAGTATGAGACTAGCATTAATATTACAGGACGTTACTTCCTCCCATAGCTCTGTATCAGTATGAGACTAGCATTAATATTACAGGACGTTACTTCCTCCCATAGCTCTGTATCAGTATGAGACTAGCATTAAAATTACAGGACGTTACTTCCTTCCATAGTGATGTCTCAGTATGAGACTAGCATTAAAATTACAGGACGTTACTTCCTCCCATAGCTCTGTATCAGTATGAGACTAGCATTAATATTACAGGACGTTACTTCCTCCCATAGTGATGTATCAGTATGAGACTAGCATTAATATTACAGGACGTTACTTCCTCCCATAGTGATGTCTCAGTATGAGACTAGCATTAATATTACAGGACATTACTTCCTCCCATAGCTCTGTATCAGTATGAGACTAGCATTAAAATTACAGGATGTTACTTCCTCCCATAGCTCTGTATCAGTATGAGACTAGCATTAATATTACAGGACGTTACTTCCTCCCATAGCTCTGTATCAGTATGAGACTAGCATTAAAATTACAGGACGTTACTTCCTCCCATAGTGATGTCTCAGTATGAGACTAGCATTAAAATGACAGGATGTTACTTCACCTGTAGCTGAATAACACAATAACATGGCTGACCCAGATCTTGGTCTCAGGCTACCTGTAACCTGCAGCCTGCATTGCCCCGCTACGGATCAGTTGGTAGTGCATGGCGCTTGCAACAGACAGGATTGTGGGTTTGATTCCCAGGGCCGTCCCATGATGTAAAATGTATCCACACATAAGTCGCTTTGGATAAAAGCGTGTGCTATATGGCATATATTGTTACTAGCTTGCCTGCCTGTTGTCTGTAGCCCACTTTAGGCCTACTAATACAACAGTGAGAGATTAGTTCATCATGATCTCATTAGTTCGTTATGAGTCATCCCTATAGTAACGACAGAAGCCATTGTGTGGTATGAAAACGAGGGCCACGTCAGGTGTAGGTTGAGGTTAACGGATGTAGAGGTTGCATATATGATGTGTGCGTGAAGTGAGCTATAATTAGGCTCTGCCTTTTTCTACTGTTAGGCTACTTTGTGGAAATGCTAAAATAATGAATGATAAGATAAGCTCATTTTTTTTGGTTTTCTGTTGATAACCTTTTTTGCCACCGTGTTCCCTAATGAACCTGACCCCATGTTCTATCTATCAGTCCCTGACTGATTTCCTCATCTGAACTGTAACTCAGTAAAATCTTAGAAATTGTTGCATGTTGCGTTTATATTTTTGTTCAGTGTAAAATGACCTCCATTTTGAGATAGTAGCAGTGAGATGAGGACTAGTGGCTCTGCAGTCTGAAACACCTGAAATACGTCATGAGGATTGTATCCCATAGGTTTCCCACGTTTCACCAGTATTTCTGTTTTACCTGGAATGCTCATGACGCAAACATGTCTCACCTCT